>NC_136057.1:797830321-798413743 GCF_964261635.1 Lissotriton helveticus | reverse complement strand
ATGTGGACGGTCCGCAAGGTAAAGCATTAAAAACTAGGAAAATTCAATGCTAAAGAAAAATAAAACAGCCAAGTACTTTATCGAGTCTTAAGCCAATAGGCAAGGTAAATAATAAAAACTTGACAAATAAGTCAATGAATTGTCAATGAAATGCTAGTACTCAGCATATCAAACATGAAAAAGGTCTATGACATAACTGTGTATGCAAAATAAGCTGCAACAGCCTCCAATAGGAAGTCACCGTCTTCATCCGAAAACAGTTCAGCCATCCAATTTAAAAGCGGAAAAGAACATACGTGCTCTCCCAGCACCGGATCCTCTATCACCATCAGAGGACAGCTCGGTGGGTTTTCAAGAAAGCTGTGTTCCAAGAAAGACTGTGCTGCCGCCAGTAAATTCCAGGGACCAAGTAGTCCATGCATCAATGCCACAGCCATAATCCTTTCGCCAGGACAAATCAACTCGTGAGTAATGATAGGAGTCATCAGCTGATTAAAGTCGACGTCAGGAGAAACCGGTCCGCAGAGACACAAATCAATGGCCCAATCGAAATCACAGGTCAGGCAGTGAAATACAGGCTGGACACAGGTGAAGTAGGAGAACAGAAAAGATAATCCATATGCCGTGCTTAATATCGCCAACGGCATTGTGCCATAATATTCTAGCATGCGATTGCGGAACAGTGTCAGCAGCTGCAGGGTCGGAGATTGCATAGGAGGGACATCCATATTTAAAAATGTAAAAAAGCACAAGAGCGTCCGCTGGTAATGCAAGTAAAAATGCCAATCCACGAACCAGAGTGCAGAAAATACAATGAAAGGGAGCAGGGATGACTCCAAAGATTTTCTCAAATGAAGTCACGAGACCACTGGTAACAACTTTAAAAAAGTGTGCCAGGGATTTTGTGGAGGATGCGTTAAAGATAGTCGGAAACATGTTGCTGAAATTGAAAGGCAAACCTGTGTACGGGTGTTCGCTATGTGAAGTACGAAAGTTTCACGGGCCGAACTCAAGGCCACCTCTCTCTGAGACAAAAGAGCTCTTATTCTTGCCATGCCGTTGAAACGTGTCCCAAGGTTGGTATTTGTGGCCAGATTGAAAACTCCCTATGTTCATGTGTGGGAGGAAATAGAACATTTCTGCAGCAAATAACCCGTTCACTTACTGTTACGATAAAAGGAATACTTTTAATTAACTCAGAACAATCTTCATTATTGAGCATCAAATAACTACCATTTTCCAACAACTTGAACGTGGGGATGATAGCAGGAACTGGCGTGCCTTGCAACACGCAAGCCATATTTGGTCGGTGTTTGTTGCATGAATCGTGTAACTGTATGTGCCTACACATTAGTGAATGATCTGGCGTCTCAGTGCATTCCTCTCCATTCAGATAAACTTCTTGATCATCTTTGAAACATCTGTATGTGTATGGAAGCGACCAGACCTCATGAACAAAAGCACTACCTAAAGGTTCATAAAGACCTATTGGTATATATTTCATACAATTTGAAAACTTATATAAAGCAAAAGGCAGCGTTATTAAACCGTGGATAAGGCATGTTGCCAAAAAACCCGCAATCCTCTGCTGATGATGTCACTGAGCATGTCATGAATGATGTAATATGTGACATCATCAGCAGTGGATTATGGGTAATAGTATCTCTAGTTTACTCCCCTATAGCTGTCTTTCTTTTAACATAAGTGTGTGTTTCCTTCCCTTATACTTACTGTTTTTGGTTCGCTTCCAGTTCGCGTACCAGCGAGCGAACTAGGAAGCGAACTAAGAGAAATAGAGGTTGGCACAGTTCCAAATATTGTACCAATTTTTTAATAACGGGGAGGTAGTTCTGAAAAGAACTTTTTTTTTTATTTTTCTGAACATTTTTTTACTGTTTTTGAATTTTTCGGAACAGTTTTATATTTTTTTGGGTTTTTCTTGGAGGGGGCAATGAAAACGATTCATTGTAAAGGGCTCAACAGGAGCAACAAAACAAAAAAAAGAAGTATTTATTATTTTGGGCGTTTCGGACAAACTTGCATATGATAGTCAATAGCTCTGTTGATCAGAGTGATGCTTCTTTCTCCGTAGGAAATGAATCCATCGCAAAATACGCAGGTGTGTTTTACTTCACCAAATCTCATTTGTATATTTGGCACCATCTCCCTGCCCTCTGGTCCCGTTACTTCCGGTACAACAGATCTTCTGGCCATAATAGGGAGATTATCTAGGTCGTTCCGAAACTGTGCAGCACTGTAGTTGTTAGGTTGACACCTAGTCATATGGCGATGCATTGTGTAGTTTCCGAAACTGTATTTTTTGTCGGTCCCTCTGGACAGTCTATCTTGACATATAAGGCAAGTTACGTATCTTGCATTTACTTTTTTCTGACCTTTGGGAATTTTAAAAAATTGCCAAATGAAGTTTTCTTTCCGGTGAGACGTCTTGGGCTGCTCAGGCAAAAACTGCCTCTCTTCGTGCTCGTCCTCCTGTTCCTCTTCTTCTTCTTCTTGTTGAATTACAACTTGAGCAGGTGGTCCACTCTTCCTTGGATGTGGTGGAGGTGGTGGGGAAGCACCAGCTGAAGCTACTAAAGAAGCCATTGCTCAGTGATCAAAAAGGGTCTTTCTCTCACAATGATGAAAGTCAGAGTGAGGAAAGAAGGAGGGATTTTCATCATTTGGGAAAAACAAGAGTTCTCAACCAATCAAAAGTGTTCATTTTAGATTATATGACCTAGTCTTACATCATTAGGAAACCAAAAGTGAAATGAACCAATGAAAAGTGTTATTACCAAGTCACATGACTTGCTGTGTTTACGTTAAGCGCTTTGCAGGGCCTCCCGGTTTGCTTCCAGAAACCTGCGCTTTGGCACTCGCTTCGCGTACCAGTTCGCTAACGTAGCACGTCATATGACGTATCACGCGACAACGTGAAACGTCATGCGGACGGGAGGCGTCACGATGTTGTTTTCTAACGCGGCACTTGCGGTAAAGAAACGTTTACCGGCTCGCGGTCTATTTCGCGGCATCAAGGTCAGCTAACGGGAAGCTTCCCGATTCGCGAAGCGGGAACGAAGAAAAAAAAATATTTAAAAAAAAAATTATTCATAAACATATAAAATATATTTTTTGATTTAAAGAAGAATACATTTTACAGCTACAGATATTAGCTGTTAAAAAACCAATGAAATTCACAGAAAAAACCATAGGTTATAGACCATATATAGTTAGGAATTAGCATTTACAAAACCTTGAAAATTCACTGAAAAAACCATAGGTTATAGACCATATATAGTTAGGAATTAGCATTTAGAAAACCTTATTTTACTCACACAAAACCATTGAAATTCCATATATAGTTAGTTGCACTAACTATATATCGCGCACCCGCAATCCACTGCTGATGATGTCACATATTACATCATTCATGACATGGTCAGTGACATCACTGATGACATCACTGATGACATCTCAAATGACATCACTGATGACAACATCCAGTGACTGTATGTTTCTGTAAAGTTAAAATATGTCTTAGATATTGAAGAATGAGTGGATGTATAAGTGTCTGGATGAAGGATTTAGTAGGTGCGTGACTGACTGAGTGAGTGATTAAATGTGTCTCACTGAATGCATGGGTTAGTGACTAAACTGTCTTAATTTGTGCATCATTATGTCTGTTGTGATGTAAACTGCTGCATGTGTTGATCATTAGCTATACAAGAGGCTATATGTGTTATTAATTGGTTGCCCAAGTATTTCTATGGGAGATTGAGTTTGTGTGGGGGTGGCTGGGAGGTGTGTGACTCTGTGCATAGATGTGTGAGCAGTTGATTCACTAGGTGTATGAGTTCAAGAGTGCATGTGGAAAAAGCTACATGGGCGGTTGACTGTGTGCATGAGTGTATTGATGAGTGAATGGATATCTCAATGCTACATGTCATAGTAAGTACATATGTAAAACACAGTACATGTGAGAGTTGGCATATATAAATAACTGTGCATGAGAGCCACTGAATGTGTGAGTGGCTGTATGGATCATTGTGAACTTGTATCAGGGATTGTATAAGAGAGTAAATATGTGTTAGTATATGTTTGAATAAGTAAGGTGTGTATAACTGTATAGTTGAGGAAATGGAGGTGAGATTGTTTCTTTGCATGACTGACTAGGTGTGTGAGTAACTCCATGGATGAGTGACAGTGTGTGAGTGTCTGTATACACTGAGTGTATCTAAGGTTATATTAGAGTCTGAAGAGGTTTATCGTATTAGCACAAGAATGATGTCAAATGAGATGTCATCAGTGATGTCATCAGTGATGTCATTTGAGATGTCATCAGTGATGTCATCAGTGATGTCACTGACCATGTCATGAATGATGTAATATGTGACATCATCAGCAGAGGATTGCGGGTGCGCGATATATAGTTAGTGCAACTAACTATATATGGAATTTCAATGGTTTTGTGTGAGTAAAATAAGGTTTTCTAAATGCTAATTCCTAACTATATATGGTCTATAACCTATGGTTTTTTCAGTGAATTTTCAAGGTTTTGTAAATGCTAATTCCTAACTATATATGGTCTATAACCTATGGTTTTTTCTGTGAATATATATATATACATACATTTATAAACATATATAATCTGCATATCTATATAAATACAAATATAAATGCATGAATACATATACATATTTGCATACATATGCATGTTATTTACATGATAGTTTGAAAAACACTATTAAAAGCAAAGCTAAAAAGCCACCTCATTACAAAAAGAATGGCTTTAACTTAAACGAAGGAGAGATCTATTGCATTTTCAATGCTTGTTTACTTTAGTTCCATCAAGAAGGCATTCAGATGTGTCACACATTTGCCATAAATTCTAAATGTTAGCACTCTAGTTGCTCATTATATCACTGTAGTAAAGCTACTGCTCACCAGGGAAGTCTGCTGCTGGTATTCAAAGTGCATGTTTCAGTCTGCATGTCAGAATTTTTTAATGAAATAGAAGAGGATTTGAGAAGTAACTCAAAATGTGCCCTAATTTTTCTTTCTGAAGCACTAATCATACTTTCTATGGCAAAATGAACCCCCTCATTTTGTTCCTTTTTAAATTAAATGTTTTCAGACTTACCACTTCATTCCAATCAAGATGGCTTCTGGTGTGCCATACTTTTGTCATAAGTAAGACAGTTAGCGCTCTAGTTGTTCTTTAGAACACTCTGGGACATTCTGTCATTGGGCTGTACTTGGGCTACATCTGGGTGCTATTTGGGCTACATTTAGGCTCTTTTGTCTCTGGTGGCCATCTTGGGAGACTGCATGTCACATATTTTTATGAAATAGAAGAGAATTTGAATAGTCACTCAAAATGTGCCCTAATTTTTCTTTCTGAAGCACTAATCATACTTTCTATGGCAAAATGAACCCCCTCATTTTGTTCCTTTTTAAATTAAATGTTTTCAGACTTATCACTTCATTCCAATCAAGATGGCTTCTGGTGTGCCATACTTTTGTCATAAGTAAGACAGTTAGCGCTCTAGTTGTTCTTTAGAACACTCTGGGACATTCTGTCATTGGGCTGTACTTGGGCTACATCTGGGTGCTATTTGGGCTACATTTAGGCTCTTTTGTCTCTGGTGGCCATCTTGGGAGACTGCATGTCACATATTTTTATGAAATAGCAGAGAATTTGAATAGTCACTCAAAATGTGCCCTAATTTTTCTTTCTGAAGCACTAATCATACTTTCTATGGCAAAATGAACCCCCTCATTTTGTTCCTTTTTAAATTAAATGTTTTCAGACTTACCACTTCATTCCAATCAAGATGGCTTCTGGTGTGCCATACTTTTGTCATACGTAAGACTGTTAGCGTTTTAGTTGTTCTTTAGAACACTCTGGGACATTCTGTCATTGGGCTATACTTGGGCTACATCTGGGTGATATTTTGGCTACATTTGGGCTCTTTTGTCTCTGGTGGCCATCTTGGGAGACTCCATGTCAGAATGTTTTAATAAAATACAAGAGGATTTGAGAAGTCACTCAAAATGTGCCCTAATTTTTCTTTCTGCAGCACTAATCATACTTTCTATGGCAAAATATACCCCCTCATTTTGTTCCTTTTTAAATTAAATGTTTAAGAGTTACCACTTTATTCCAATCAAGATGGCTTCAGGTGTGCCATACTTTTGTCATAAGTAAGACTGTTAGTGTTCTAGTTGTTCTTTAGAACACTCTTGGACATTCTGTCATTGGGCTATATTTGGGCTACATCTCGGTGATATTTGTGCTACATTTGGGCTCTTTTGTCTCTGGTGGCCATCTTGGAAGACATATTTGTTATGAAGTTTCCTAATTTCCTCATTTACTACAGTCTCCTCAGCAGGAAATACTTTCAATTTGTTACTTTGATTCCATCAAGGAGGCATTCAGATGTTTCACACATTTGCCATAAATTCAGAATGTTAGCACTCTAGTTGCTTATTAGATCACTGTAGTAAAGCTACTGCTCACCAGGGAAGTCTGCTGCTGGTATTGAAAGTGCATGTTTCAGTCTGCATGTCAGAATTTCTTAATGAAATAGAAGAGGATTTGAGAAGTCACTCAAAATGTGCCCTCATTTTTCTTTCTGCAGCACTAATCATACTTTCTATGGCAAAATGAACCCCCTCATGTTGTTCCTTTTTAAAATTAAATGTTTTAAGAGTTACCACTTTATTCCAATCAAGATGGCTTCAGGTGTGCCATACGTTTGTCATACGTAGAACTGTTAGCGCTCTAGTTGTTCTTTAGAACACTCTGGGAAGCTGCAGTAGAACACAAAGGAATCAACTGACAGTCTCTGCTTTTGTTGGATGTACATGTTATACTGAGAATGTCAGACTTCATTCTCACATGACTGAGAAAGATAATGTGAATTTACAGAAAATATGCTCTCAATTTAGCTTACAGATCACATTCCAAACCTCTGTGGGAAAAGCATGAGAAAATAGTTATCTCTAAAACATGATTGATGATATCCCAGCAGAAGGCTTTTTCAAATGGTAAAATCACCTTAGAACACACCACAATTCCTAAAATTAGTATGGTACTATCAACAAATGATTTATAATGTAACTAAAGTCTTAAAACCTTCTATTAACTCCAATGCTTTTTAATGAGGTGCTATCATGAATATTGGTCCCAAAATGGCTGCCAACAATTTCTGGTTTGGAGTGTTGACAGACAGTTGACAGCCAATCAGCATGCAGCTCGTGCTCGGAATGCTCGATATATATATATTTTTCTTTTGATTTTCTCAGGAACTACTGGAGGGATTTACACCATTTAAGCAAAAGCGTGATCTGCGAATCAGACTCTACCATTTAGCCAAGTTTCTTGTAATTCTGTTGAGCAGTTCGGGCTGTAGTCGTGTCTAATCGTCCTATGGAAAATAACATGGGAAAAACATGTTTTGGGACCCCCTTTTTTCTCAGCCCCCACTTGACAAATCCCCCCAAAACTTTCAGGGAAGGAGCGGAGCGGGCCATCTTCTTTGAGAAATTCGCGAAGAATCGTCCACCGGCGCCAAAGTTATTCCAAATAGAATGTTGTGGATTTCCTATGGAAACTAGGTCCTAGCTATAACTACCTACTGGCGACCACCAGTAGGTAATATATATATAAATATATAAATATATATATATATATTCACTAAAAAAACATAGGTTTCAGAGACATTATAGTTAGAAATTAGCATTTAAAAAAGCTTTGAAATTCACTGAAAAAAACATAGTTTTCAGAGAGGTTAAAGGTAGAAATTAGCATTTAAAAAATATTAGAAATCCACAGAAAAAACATAGGTTTCAGGAGTGTTAGAGTTAGCTGGTCATTTCACTCATACAAAATCATAGAAATTCCTCTTTTATAGTTAGTTCTGCTACCTATAACTCATGAGCCTGCACCAATTTTTAACTATAACGTCTCTGAAACCTATGTTTTTTCAGTGAATATATATATATATGTATATAGTCGAACAAAGGTGTCTCCCTGCAAGGATAGTGTTATAGACAAGGGTATACCCAAAATCAATGGGACCTGGGTGCAAAACAGTATAAATAGGCTGTGGGGTTTTAGGTTTAAACCTATAATAACTGATAAAACCCCACTGAAAGAGAAATAGCCCTCAACAGTGTAAACATATAAACACTGAAAAAACACCTGCACAACCACAAACTAAATGCCATTCAAAGAAAGGAAAAAGAGAGTGAAAGAGTAATTTTTTTCTTCCTGAAGGGACAAATACAAAGTAACTTTGTTATACAAACTAGCAGCAAGAAAGACAGGGCTAACATTATTCTGCTTGAGTTTTGATGTTTAGGGATGCTACTAAAATATTGTTTCTTCTTCCTTTTTCTTTTTTCAGTTTTGTGGTCTTTGGTCTAAAGATGTAGGGTTTAGAAGCATGTTTTAGGTCTCATTTAATTATTTTATGAACTGTAGAGCAACAGGAAATATCAAAAGCATATTTGATATTTTTGCTGCGTTTGATTCTTTCACTGATAGGTAAAATGGCTGGTTTCATACGAATCTTTCCTAACACGTGTCATCATATTTACCCACAGAGAATGGGTAATAAACCCTTAATAAATCAGCCCACCGTTGTTTCTAGTGGGTCAGTATTGATAGTAGGTGACTTGCCAAGACCTCAGGCTTTAAACACTCAATGCAAGTTATAGTGACAACTATATGTATTAAGAACGTTATCACCAAACATCTGGGATAGTGGTTAAAACATGACACCAGACTTTTGGAAAAACATGGAACGCAGTGTCACTTGGTATGCTCTGCAAAAAAGGTTCTTTTCAAGTTCAACAAATATTGGAGTGATATTGTTTGTTTTTGCAGTGATTCAGCTACGTATGTGAAAAAATTGTGTGATGACCTGTCAAAATTGATACCCGAACTGTACTGATTCCCTGTGGAGATCCTTGCCACTTGTTATATGGTATGCTGAAAGCATCTTTACAATCTTTAAAGTTAATGAGGGATGCTTTTGGCTTTTTAGTCCATTCTGGTACTCCTTGAGAGTAGGCTGAGTGACACCTTTAGTGACTTTGGCACTGCAATATGTTCCATGTTAGAGTGCTTGCCACTTGGTAAGCAAAGCAATGTTGGAGAGACATTCAGGAATGTTTATTCTACAATGTATGAGAAATTGCTTGCAATGATGCATACAAATTTCCCTTCACCACCAATGGCATTTGAAGCCAATTAAACCTCACTGTGGTACTCTGTACAAGTTCTAGATCCCTTCAGTAAAGGGAATTTCCTCCGTAGTTTCGAAAGTGCTGCTTCATTTATGACCGCTTCAATAACTCTGAGGGCGAAAGCACCCAGCTCAATGCAAATGTTGAAGAACCTGCCCTGAGAATCGTAATCTTCAAGTACACCAGTATTGGCATGGAAAGCTATGTCAGTGGCCAGAGTTAGCAAATTGTGTACTGGCTGTTTTGGCGCTGCCCGTCTCAAGTGCCAATGTTGAGAGGGCCTTTACACAGATACAAGTTTACATGGGAAGGAAAGAGCGAGCGTGCATGACCAAAGACTCACAGAAGAAGTATTGTATGGTGTACTATGATACGTTTAATTTGCAAAAATCTATTTGGACCTCATATACACTATACATACACAGTCTATATACCACGTTCTATCAGTGCAGAAAGCAAGCAATAATAAAAGCAAAATGTTCCATAAACACTGGAAATAAACTTTTTCTTTTGTTTTTAGCGGTGCGAAAATGTGTAACCACTGACTACAAATGTTTTTTAAGGTTTTGAAATCACTGAAAAAACCCCACCAGAATTTACCAAAAATAGAAACTGAAAACAGGAAAGCCTAAGTATAAAGTATGGTAGCCCCAGTAATATAACATCAGAACAGTGTCAAAGGGAAAAGACACAATCGTGTTTTAAATAGAAAATCAACAGATAACTCTACTAGTGCTTCAGTGCTGTTTAATCACACTGAACACAAGTTACAGTTTTGAAGAGCGACATTTAGAGCAAAACATTTAAAAATCATCATTGGAGTGCCCAGATGAAGAAGTGGAAGAGGAAGGAAAGTGACTCAAGTGAGGTACCTGAAGTTAAATGGTGATGGATATCACAATCAAATTTTTAGGCATATTTATTCCATGCCAGAAAACGCAAAACATAATATATAACAAATTAGATACAATACATTCCATAGCCATGTAACACAAAAATTCACAGTAAAGCAAATACTGTTGAAGGAACTGGCATCAATGAAGTGTCGACATTTCGACCTCTGTATGCGTGTAGGTTCTTCTAACCCTTAATAATGGGGTCTTCCTCAGGACTGAATTGGGAGTGAGAGGGAGGGGGCACCTATAAATGAGATGAAAGGATGGATTGTCATATCCATTTCTAAGTTGAGTAAGACAGTGACATGAACAAGTACTGGTCAC
Organism: Lissotriton helveticus; assembly: GCF_964261635.1. NCBI lineage: Eukaryota > Metazoa > Chordata > Amphibia > Caudata > Salamandridae > Lissotriton > Lissotriton helveticus. Next base: position 798,403,268 of record NC_136057.1, on the reverse strand, counting down.
TATATTTACAGTGAATGGATAAAGAGAGGCCTCAGAAGATCAAATGTTGTCAGGCCAGATGGGCCCCGCAGCTCCAAGATACAATGAGTAGAAGAGAGTGAAGGACACCTGCAAGAATATGATGTCTGTCAGTAAGCCATAAAAACCTAGTGGTTGAAAAGTAACAGTATTAGCCTGATTTAATGGGAAACCTACTCAAAAGATGCGAATGATCCTATAAATCTGGTCCATAACTCTTCTCGACACTGGATGGTATTGGGAGTGGAGACAGCAGCTGAACAGGTTCAAATACTCATCAGAGAGATTGCAGCCCTCAAACAGGAAATTGCAGGTGACACTAGATTGACCAATGCCAAGGACGCCCTGGAAAATCTGGGGAAAACTCTGAAGGATTTCAAAATGACCACTCAGAATAAGAAACTTGAAAAATTGTCCAAGGATATGCGTTTCTATGAGAAGTAAAACACCTATCCCTATTTAAACGAAGACTATTACAAACAGGATAGCCAGGGACGGTTCACAGGCAGAGGTAGAGGTGGCTACAGAGACAGAAGGAATTATACTACTTTCTCTGACTCATCTGTAAGTACTGACAGTGGCAACGAACAACAGGGCCCCTGCTCTGACTACAGATACCGTGAGAGCTGGTTTCCACCTCAAGGCTACTGTCCTTTTTTAGGCGAGGACCAATAGCGACCCCCAGGAGGTGGGGGTGGGAACTGGCCATGGGGCCCCCGAGAGGCCAACAGTCCACCAATACAAACATGGAGAGAGGCCGGGGCGCAGTGTCCAAACAGGTCCGTTTCCAACTGGAGAACCACGGCAAAATATCAACGTGACGCAAGGAATACAGATGGTAAAAGTATACAATACCCCGGTGGTGAATATCTCATCCCAAACCTTAAAGGAAGAAGAAGAGAATATCCTCTCTAAAGTTTTGTCATTTGTACCCACTTCTCATCCTAACACCTTCAACATTAAGACAGAACTACACAGATTTGTCCTCAAAATCCACCTTAGATATTTCTTCAAACACTCAGTAGCAGCACCTGTGACATCACAAACAGGACTAAGAGTTCCTTCTACCTTTGTCCCACCTACCAATACCATGCAATAGGATTTTGGTCCATGAAAGCATGGTACTGAGCGATGTGTCTAGATTGCTTTCCACATACAAACATACCACCCCGAACACCAGTAGGTTGTTAAAAATAACAAGGATATTGTCATCAAATCCACGGATAAGGGTGGGCAATCATAGTGCAGGACACAACAGCCTCTAAGACAGAGATTATGAAACAACTGCAAGACGGTGTCAGCTATTCTCAACTTAGAACAGATCCTTCCAAGGAGTTGGCTGAAAAAATTCTCAGGATCAGGTCTGAAGAATTAGAGCAAGGGTTTTTGAGCAAGCTTGAATATGATTACCTCAATCAGAAACATCCTAGGTTGCCCACCATCTACACATTGCCGAAAATCCATAAGGATATGTCTAATCCGCCAGGCCACCCCATAGTGTATGTGACATGTGATGTTGTATCATTATATACAAGTATACCACAAGAACCCGCACTGGAGGTGATGAGAGAGGCTTTGAACCTGCGACCAGCCCCTGTAACAGTACCCACGAGTTTATTATCAGTTTACATACAATAGCGATGAAGAAAAACACTTTTTTCTTTCAAGGACACCCCTACGTACAGACGAAGGGTGTGGCGATGGGGGCAGCTTTCGCCCCGGACCTGGCGATTATCTATATGGACAATATTGAGAGATCGTTTATCTTCAACAACAATCCCTTCCGTCACCAGGTCAACTTGTGGAAACGATATATAGACAATATATTAATGATCTGGACTGGAGACACAACGGAGCTGACTCTCTTTCATGATTGGCTGAATCAATGTGACCAGGTTATAACTTTCACAATACAATCGGATGCCAATGAGATAGCATTCCTGGACATCAAAATCTGCTATGAGAACGAGGAGTTATACACCACATTGTACCGTAAACCATCAGAACGCAATTCCTTCCTCAGATATACCAGCCACCACCAACGGGGTCTGAGAGATAACCTTCCGGTGGGGCAGTTCTTACGGATCCGCAGGAACTGCTCAAAGAGGGCAGACTACAAGGCGGATTCCGATGACCTGAGTACTCGAGTAATAACAAGGGGGTATCCAAGAAGAATGGTGAAGAGAGCTCAGAAAAGGGCCTGGTTTAACCCACGGGAAGACTTGATTACTCTGAGGGAGAAAAAAGACATATCATCACAGGGATTAATCTGTGTTACAACTTTCTCCACTAGAAGCAATGCCATAAAGAAGGTTATTAATAAGCATTGGAACCTAGTGTCAGATGACATTGATAAACCCATTCCACCCATGCATTCCGTCAAAAAAGCGAAGCGTGTCAAGGATCATGTGGCACAATCCTTCCTGGAAACTGTAAAGGAACCCACAATTAAACCACTTTGGAACCTACCACCGATAAAGGGACACCACAAGTGTAGACATTGCAAAGCATGCCATACTAGGATTCCTACCAAGGATTTCAGCTACAAACAACACACATTGCCCTACAATCCTTCACAAACTGTAACAGCATACTTCAACATCAGAGCAGGATCCATTGCTCTGTCCAAGGGGCACCATTAGTTGAACCTTTTGCAATGAAGGGACACAATCCAGACCAGCTACAGTGGCTGGTTATAGAGAAAGCTAAACTGGGACCAAGAGGGGGCAACTTTGCATCGATCTTAAATATACAAGAATCCAAATGGATTGTGCGTCTGGGCACCATTGCCAATGGGCTCAATGAACTGGATCCAAGCAACACCCAATTGGCATGCCTCACCAATGAATGATCAGAACTTAAGGGTACATATGCAACATGGATGGAATCTCCACTGCCATCTAATGAACACGAGTGTTTTTAAACTTTTCTAAGCCCCGAGCATCCATTGCAACCACACAAGGACAATGACACATACCTAACATGAGGATGACATTTTCCCTAGCCTTCTTACGAAGGTCAGGGCTTTTGGGAACTATATCGGACCACACCTTGTATGTAATTACACTAGGCCCCTGATATCGGCTGTGCCCACTGACCTGACATCCGGGTTCACACACCTTGATGTCACTTATAAACCCAAAAAAGCTGTAACATTATTGTGAAATGTGAGTGCTTAAAATTCTCTATGTGCATATGAACATTGAATGTACATATAATCTTAATAAAGTTGTGACATTAACATGATCAGTTAAGATTTCCTATATGTATATACTTTAAGGTCACAACAATGACTATTACAGACTTTTCCCAATGCAACTGTTCTCACACGTGCTTTAATCACTATGTAAGGACGACTGTTATCATACTATTATGCGTTCAAATAATTGTATGTCTACGATGTGATGCACACTTATTGATTAAGATGTTGTTCGTAAAATGTTTATCTTTAACTGCACTCTATGTATGCCATTTATTGTTACAGCAGACATGTCTACAATGTGATGCGCGCTACACAATAAGGTCTTTGTCACAGACAGTTTTATCTTTAACTGTACTTTATGACTGCCATTTAGTCTTACAGCTGACATTGACCAAATACCTGCCAAGCATAGCACAGCCGAGTCTGTCTTCACGGTTAGTTGGCCTAGACTCGCATCCACACCGGCATCCAGCATCTGCACCACGCTGAACGTCACACGGCTCCCGGCTTTTCTCTCACTACAACTCTATTTAAGGAAGCCGATGCACCGGCGATATCTTGGTCACAATTCTTAGTGAACCACGGATTTATCACGGTGAGTGTGCCGGTAAATACATTTGAGAATGCGTTTGTAAATGAAAGCAGTTTTTCTCCAATAAGACCGAGCACATTTAATGCAGCATCGTGTTCACTTTTATTGCAGTTTCTCTTTTCCAACCGCTAAAACTTGATGCCAACTAACGGCTTCCAGCCCGAGAATGCGTCCGTCAAAGCTTTTGTTTATTGAGGCACTTTCTCCAGTCAGACCAAGCACTTTTTAATGCAGCATCCTGTTCACTTTTTAATGCATCATCGCTTTTGCAATCCCAATACTCGCTGTTAGTCCTGAACCCATACCTACACCTCCAGGGGTGTGCGCTTGTCCCCTGACCTTTGACTACCCGGGGTTTAAATTTGACGTTTCAATGCCCGCATTCAAACTTCCATGTATGCATGGCTGCATTGAGACCATTCCGCCCATTTCCCTTGATTTAATCATTGCACATGAGTCTCTACAAAGACTGGGTCCTGACCTTAGCATTGATTTTGTGTTTTCCCTTATTCAATTAGGATTGCAGATTCTATCTAATAATTCAGGGATCTGCTTCCACTCATATAGTATGGGATTTTGACCACATAATACTCCAGTATTGATTACCACTGGTATGGACCAGATTTATAGTATCGATCGCATCTTTTGAGTAAGTTTCCCACTAAATCAGGCTAATACTGTTATTTGTCAACCGCTAAGCTTTTATGTCTTACTGACAGACACCTTATTCTTGCAGGTGTCCTTCACTCTCTTCTACTCATTTTATCTTGGAGCCGCCGGCCTATACGGCCTGACAACATTTGATCTTGTGAGGCCTCTAATTATCCATTCACGGTAATTATAGTGACCAGTACTTGTTCGAATGTATGACATAATATCGACAGACAGAATATCTACATACAAAAATATCGACACAAAAATATCGAAATCAAAAATATCGAAATGATATCTACATAATGGTAAGTACAAAAATATCGAAAAAATAATATCGTTGTACAAAAATATCAAAATTAAAAATATCGTTTTTTTAAATGTATTAATAATAATTTAAAATTAATTTAAAAATACATATAATTTTACAAATATTAACGCATGTTTTTACAATGCAGATACTTTTACAACGCATACCATTACAACGTAAGTATTGGTAAGTATATAATAATTTTTTTATGTAAATTAATTAAAATTAATATAATATAATTTAATTTAATTAATTTAATTTAAATTTAATTTTACTTTAATTTTTACACTGTACCCCTGTACCCCAAAAACCCAAAACTGACCCTGAACCCTAAAAATACCCCTTTACCCAAAAACTAAAAACTGACCCTGAACTCTAAAAATACCCCTTTACCCAAAAACTAAAAACTGACCCTGAACCCTAAAAATACCCCTTTACCCAAAAACCAAAAACTGACCCTGAACCCAAAAAATACCCCTTTACCCAAAAACTAAAAACTGACCCTGTGCCCTAAAAATACCCCTTTACCCAAAAACTAAAAACTGACCCTGAGCCCTAAAAATACCCCTTTACCCAAAAACTAAAAACTGACCCTGAACCCTAAAAATACCCCTTTACCCAAAAACTAAAAACTGATCCTGAACCCTAAAAATACCCCTTTACCCAAAAACTAAAAACTGACCCCTAACCCTAAAAATCCCCCTTGACCCAAAAACCCAAAACTATAACATTTTAAATATAATTATATACTTACCAATACTTACGTTGTAATGGTATGCGTTGTAAAGGTATCTGCGTTGTAAAAACATGCGTTGTAAATGCATGCTTTGTTATAGTTTTTGCGTTGTAAAAGTTTCGTTGTAATGGTAGTGCGTTGTAAAAGTTGCGTTGTAATGGTTGTTTCCCTATAAACACACAACCCACTACACATAAATAAATTAAATCATTTAATCACTTAATAATTATTAATTACCAATTAATTATTAATTAACAATATCAAAAATTAATAAATTAAAAATATTAACACATTAACTCTAATTAATTTAATTTACTACTTAATATTATTTCATTACAAATTAATTATTAATTAACAATAACACTAAATTAAATATATTAGCACAATAAATCTAATTAATGTAATTAACTAATTAATATTAATTAATTACCAATTAATTATTAATTAACAATAACAATAAATTATATATCTTAGCACATTAAATCGAATTAATTTAATTAACTAATTAATATTAATTAATTACCAATTAATTATTAATTAACAATAACACTAAATTAAATATATTACCACATTAAATCTAATTAATGTAATTAACTAATTAGTTTCAATTAATTACAAATTAATTATTAATTAAAAAATATTTAAAAATATATATTAATTATTTAATTATTATTAAATTACGTCCCACCCTATTCCCCTATAAACCCACAACCCGCTCTAATACTAAAACGCAAAATGTTAACATAATTACTAATTTTCAAACATACATTTCTAAACATATTTAGCAAACATATAAACAACATAATAAAATACATAACACTAAACATCAAAATTTCGATATTACTAACATACATACCTTAATCTCGATATTCTGTCTGTCGATATTATGGCACATCGATATACTATACCATCGATATTAAAACATCGATATTATTGTATATCGATATTTTAATTTCGATATTTTGTCTGCCTACCACTTGTTCATGTCACTGTCTTATTCAACTTAGAAATGGATATGACAATTCATCCTTTTATCTCACTTATAGGTGCCCTGTCCCTCGTACTCTCACATCAGTCCTAAGGAAGACTCCATTAGTAAGAGTTAGAAGAACCTACATGCATACAGGGGTGGAAACGTCGACACTTCATTTATGCCAGTTCCTTCAACAGTATTTGCTTTATTGTGAATTTTTGTGTTCCATGGCTATGGAATTTATCATATTTCATTTGTTGTATATTATGTTTTGAGTTTTCTGGCATAAAACAAAAATGCCTAACAATTTGATTGTGGAATCCATCACCATTTAACTTCAGGTACTTTACTACCTCACTTGAGTCACTTTCCTTCCCCTTCCACTGGGCGCTCCAATGTTGATTTTTAAATGTTTTGCTCTTAATGTCGCTCTTCAAAACTGTAACTTGTGTTCAGTGTGTTTAAACAACACTGAAGCACCAGTAAAGTTATCTGTTGATTTTCTATTTAAAACACAATTGTATGTTTTCCCTTTGACACTGTCCTGATGTTATAATACTGGAACCACCATACTTTATACTCCCCTGCAAGGATAGACTCAGAAACAGCTGCATCCGACAATTTGTAGCCGCATTCCTTACTTAAGAAAAAAACTGGCATACGTGTCCAAGTATATTGAAAGCCCTATGTGTTTCGGAGCTCCTGCTCCTTGTGCACTGGCTATTTTGCATGTGATTAAGCAGACACGAGTGAAGTTACGAATCACTTAATTCATTACTTTTATTGCCCTCTAGTGGGCCTAATAATTCTCACAGAATTCAGGGACTGTAGTGTTCCCACTCCCAATTAATTCCTTCGGTGGTTCCTGCCAATGTCACATTCAGTTTATGCATGACTTATACTCTCCAGTGAGACTTGGGACAGAGAACTCTGGTTCAATTTCGTACAAAAACTGTTCTTCTGTCTAATTCAGTACAGTTGGTCTATACGAGGCAGTCCACACTTTCCTTTCGTGGCGGTGCAGTCCTCTCGACAGGAACCGGCCGCATTACATCGTCAAACAAAGGTGTACCTGTGCAAGGATGCACTCAGAATCAGCTGAATCCCAGGTCCTACTGGAAAGTGGGGCGCTACATGGCACTACCTTCCAACACTACATAAATCTTGCTGACACAGACCTCATCATTTCAAAACTGCAATTGCGACAGGTAAGACAATACTGTTTTTTCTCCTTCTAGTTCTTCCACTTCCAACTTGCTACGTGCCAAACTCATCACAACCGTTAGCGTCCGGTGCTTTCTGTTGCCTGCTACTTTTAATCTATACTACTATTATAAAGAGAGAACTTGCACCTTTTGGCCAGGCAAACTCGGGAACCACAGCGCCAATCTACACACCCGATACATCTATGAAAATGTCAGGGTGTGTAGATGGACATAGGCTATATAAATAAATAAAAAAAAGTAAATTAAAAAAATTAAGTTTGTAAACAAAGTAGTCCCCTGAAAGTAGCGCCGGCCGGGACCTAGTGCTGGCTACGACGAGACGTGCGTGATGACGACGAAGGAGGGGGGCGGTGCAGTGATGAGCGGCTGTGCAGTGAGGAGCGGCGGCACAGGTAAGGAAAGGGAAAGTGAGACTGTGTGATGCAGGGGGAGGCAAGAAGGAGGCAGCAGTAAATGAAAATGTCGGAGCGCGAGTGAGTCGGGGCGGGAGGGGGGCACGAGTGAGTCGGGCGGGAGGGGGGCGGGAGTGATTCGGGGCGGGGGGAGGTGCGAGTGAGTCGGGGCGGGAGGGAGTCGGTGCGGGAGGGGGTCGGGGCGGGAGCGGGTGTACTGCTCCCAGCCCCTTTCTGCCCCAGGCAACGCTGGGGCGGGCTGCTAGTAAATAAATACAAGCACTATACCTCTAAGTGGACCTGAGATCCTCCAAAGGTCACTTGCCGAAAGTTCACAGAATCCTAAAATCTTACGTGGGTGGACAATTGTTTCCTATATGAGTGCATTTTCCACCCCAAACATTTATGTTAAATCACTTCACAGTTAGAAAACCTTTTGAGAAATATTTTTATTCTACACCAACAAGTGAAATCTGTTGATCGTGTTATGCTGTAGCTCATTTTAGTGAGAAGATACCTTTTTTGGTTGAATGTTTCAGACTGGCAATAATCCACATATATTGCCTCCTAAAATCTAACCCATCAATTGATATTGATTTCTAGGGACAACAAATGACTACATCCCACTAAATCTTATGAACACTAGCCTCCCATAGAGCAATGCATCTTAGGGATACTGAGTCATTGTGTGGCAACAGATTCCACAGACAATAACCAGACCAGACACACTTAACTGGCAACAAAGGACTATGACTTATCGCAGTGTGATGTACTGAATGGATTCTCAAATAATGAACTGCAAATTGCAAGCATCACAATGTATCTCCTCATAGGGACACTAATATCCTGCAATGCATTCTTAGACAATGACCAATCAAACAGCACTGCATTCCAGTAGAACTAACCTGGCAATCTGCATTAGAATCTAAGGATAAGGTCCTGCCACACTGGATTGCAGTGGAGCAACAAAAAATACCATACTAATTAAACTTCGCAAGCCCAATGTCCAAGGGGCATTCACAAGTCACACTTCCGTTCATCCTGGCTAACTAGCAGACAAAACAGTTAAGCATTTTGGGAAACCTAACCTATTGTATTTTATCGAACGTATTTTAAACCAATACAATACATGGTAAAGGCACCTATCCTTCAGACTGTTCTGCATTATATGGCAATATATTAAGTAGCACTCCATCCTGACCAATTGGGGAACTGACTACACTGTATGCAGCCATAAGGACACCAAAATACCACATTCAAATGCATTCAACTCTAAGCCGTTACACCGTAACCTATGCAAAGTACACCCCTACACTGGGAAGACTAGAATCTAATATCTGCATTGGCAAAACTTGTTATACTAGTCACACACTGTAGGAGGTTCAATTTTATTAAGGGAATGGGGGCATGGTTGGATTATCATTCACATCTGCCTGGATAAATTGACTCTGGTGGTATGGTGAGCCCGGAACGCATGTCTGGGCATCTCGTCCCACTTGGGGTGACAATTAAAAAACACCAATTTATGGACGGAATGCTGATCAGTGTCAAACACTCACCCTAGTCAGATATTTGGGCCTAAATCTATTGTTTTTGTGTTCACCACTTCATTTCAATTTAGAACCAAACATATGTAAATCAGTCTTGAAATCAAAGTCAAGCTATCCTGGCTGATGCGGGGTGATACCCTGAAACTGATTCTAGGATGGTGGTTTCCGACCAGGGAGGACCTGGACGGCAGTTAGGGCTGGACTGCTCCCAGGGGAGCATGACCAAACGGATTTGCATATGACTAGATCCAAACTGGAACAGCGCGGTGAGCAAAAAAACTATCAATTGGGCCCAACTCTCTGACTGGGGTTGAGTGTTCAACATTGTTCAGCATTCCGTTCATCCATTGTCCTTTTTGCATTTTTCTCCCCAAGTGGGATGGGTATGTCCTTACATTAGCCCCGTACTCGTCATGCCACCAGAGTCAAGCAATTATGACTGATGAGGGGTGATACCCAAAACTGTTCCTAGGATGCTTGTTTCTGGTCCAGGGAGGCCCTGGCCTAGCAGTTTGGGCTGGACTGTTCCCATGGGGAGCAGGGTCAATACTGATTTTCATATGGCAGGGTCCAAACAGGAATAGCGCAGGGAGTAAATCAAAATATGGATTCAAACCCAGATCTCTGACTGGGGTGAGTGTTTGACATTAATCAACATTTCATCCATCAATTGTTCTTTTCGCATTTTTCACCTCAAGTGGGATGGGTATACCCAGACGTGGGTCTGGTGTTTGCCATGCCACTGGATTCAAGCTATCATGGCTGATGAGGGGTGATACCAAACATCGGTCCTAGGATGCTTGTTTCCGGTCCAGGGAGGACCTGGCCATGCAGGTCAGACTGGACTAATCCCTTGGGGAGCAGGATCAAGACTCATATGCATATGGCTGGGTCCAAACTGGAATGGAGTGGTGATCAAATAAATGAGGAATTTAGGCCAACCTTTCTGACTGGGGGTGATTGTTTGACATTACTCAGCATTCCATCCATCAATTGTTCTGTTTGCACTTTTAGAAAGTTGGCATTTTCTTACTTCAGCCATTTGGTACCTGCTGTCTGTCTCTGACTGCATATTTGGGTTGGGTGACACTTGGGCTTTGTATATTCTCCTAGACACGCCCACACAATATGAGCTTAGTTGTGAACTGATGGGCCATCCTAACAGGATGTGAGGGAAGAGCTGGACCTACCCTCACTTACACCTGAATAGACTACATTGTATTCTAACTAACCCTGAGCGTAGTTTCCGTAGTAGCGCTAAGTGCACTTCGCACTATGCGTGCTATGCGTAGCTATGCGAACTGCATAGTGCACAGTGCAAAATGCTGTTCGCACTGATTGCACAGTGCCGGATGCTTGTCCCCACTGTTCTATATTTTTTAAAACAATGTCTCTTACCTTAAATCAATATTCTTGACCACGATATTCTTGCTGTTGATATTTGTGTGACTATATTTCCAACTTGATATTTGTGTAAGTCGACATTTCCAACTCGATATTCTGTCTGCATACCATTTGTGACTTACCCTGGTGAGGCTTCTACCCCAGTCACCCAGGAACCCAATGTCTAACACCTATTAGTTAATCTCCAACCATTTATTTTGCTACGCACTTTCAAATGTTTGCTCCATCGCTATATAAGTGTGTTAAACATGATCAGTAAACATACATAACAACATTTTTGTCTCCTTGATTGGCATTATGCTTTTTTCTAAATTCTCTCCATGACTCTTGTGCCTGAAACTACACCACAAGAATGGAGTTTTAACTGGCCAACATGAATACCTACAATGTGTACCAGCTCAAGGAGTTCTGCAAGGAGAAGAACTTCCAGCCAAGAGCACCACCAGGAAGGTGGAGCTATAAAAGAGGCCGAGAGTCTGGGCACAAGCACACCAGACATTGGCTGTAGCTAGAGCACAAGATAAGGATGCAATAGAAGGGCCTGGAGAAGACCTTCCTGTGGCGCCACCTGTAGTTGAGAGGGGTGACCCCTGAAGTGAAATTTTCTGCAGGGACAGAGAGCAGTGTGTTTTTCTGCTGCCTGTCCCCAGGGGAGCTGGTGGAAAGGAGGAAAGAGAGAGAGTGCAAGCTGCAGATGACACAGTTAAGAATGGAGGAAAGGAAACTGGTCAAGGAGGCAAAGAAGGCTGAGAGAGCCTTAGCAGAGAGGAACATCTTGTTGGCTCATGAATTGAGTCTAAGTGAGCTGGACAGCAAGACCAGGCAGGCAGGGTCCGCAGTGATGGTTGCAGCATTTCTCCTGTGCCCTCAGGAGACAAGAGGACCTATATGCCTAAATGTCTGGTGCCTCACATTGTTGTGGGGTATGTCATCAACATATGGTACAAGCACATTAGGTGGCTTTGCAGATGCATAGGATCCCTGAGGAGTACAGAGGGGCTAGGCTCTGGAAGAACATCCCTAGTGATGGGAGGGACACCCTTCTGGCTATAGATGAGGGAGACAGGATGAGGTATCCCTCCATGAAGAAAACCCCAGTCAGAAAATAAAGCCTTACTTTTGATAAGTACAGGCAGATGTTAAGGGACTGACAGAACTGTGCTGTCACAGCAGTCCTGGATGGATTTTGTGGATTCTTTTTGCAAGGCACTGGACAGTTGGGTGAAGGGTAGGGAGGTAAGTGATTTCAAAGGTCTGTATGATTTGTTTACAAGAGAGCACATGTTCGGTAATTGTTTCTAGAGCTGTGAGAAGGCTTATTTGATAGCAATCTCCCTGACCCTATGGCACTTGCTAAGGAGACAGACCACTGGATCAGCCCCCGGGTCCACAAGAAGGTATCTTGGGGATCACCACAAGTGTTGGCAGGGTCCCCACCAGAAATAGGAGGGGGAAGACAAACATAAAAACAAGTTCTCTAAAGGTCTCCAAACGAGTTCTAAATGTCAGGACTTGCAATTCCCACCTTTGCATTAGTTCCCTGATAGTAAATCATCAGGAAAGGCACCACCAAGTGCTATGAGTGCCAGCAGGTAGTATACTATTTGAGTTAACTTATTACATTTAATAAGCTGTAATGTCAACATGGAAATAGGTAACCAGTTCAGTGTTTGGTGTCTTTGGAATTGAATGAAAAATCCTAACTGATGATGAAGTCAGATTTAAAAGTTTAATTTTAAAAAATGCCAGTTGTAGAAAGTTGGCATTTTCCTACCATCACTATTTGTTGCTTGCAGCCTGTTTACAATTCACATGACATGGTGTGGGTGACAGCTGGGCATGGTGTAGTTGCACTGGATAGCCACACACAATGAGGAGCTTAGGTGTGCCTGGATGGGCAACTACTGTCAGGCTGAACCCAGCCCCGCTTACACTTGAATAGGCTGTGTCCTGTCTCCACACAAAAAGCGATATACCCCCTTTAGTTATTCTTGAGCCTGGGCCACGAAGGCAGAGCACCTGCGCTCTTCAAAAGCCTGCCTCTAGAGGCTTCTCCCCAATTCAAAGGCACAATTGGGTATACATATTGGACATCAGACACCAACTATTCAGTACCTTTCTGGAGCTGATGATACTATGCTGGTAAGAAGGAATGCTGTGCTGTTGCTGATCAAAGGACTGCCGCATTGCAGAACTGCTGCTGCGAAGGACTGCTGCCCTGCTGTGCTAACCTGCTACCTGCTGCCCCTTTGCCTTGGTGATAAGGACTGGAACTGCCCTTTTTGAACCCAAAACACCAGAGTGACTCCAGGGACTCATTGACAGGACTCCTGATCTGAAGCCTCAGGAACACAACAGGCTTCCAACAACCTTGCACCTGCAACTGGACTCTGACATCTTTCAGTGTACCCTGCCATGTAGTGGCTGGGTAGACCCTTTAAAACTTGAAACTGGGATTAAGATGCTCCACCAGCCTCGGTGGATCCAACGCATTTTCTCTAATGCAAGGCACAACCCCGAGCAGACCCGACCCGTCACCGCTGCAGCTTATATTGGATTCCCCACAATGACGAGCATTGCTGCTGCAGCCCGCAACCTCTTTAGAAGAGCCGCTGTGCAACACATCTACGGTGCAGGTCCTCCAATCTCTCGGTGATGGCAGCCTTAACAATGTCCCGGACTCCACATCGCAGTTCATTGGCACTGACCCATAGCCCAACTGTGTTGTGCATCCTCGATGCTATACTTCACATCGCAAGCCTCGTTAATGGGATCCTTGATGATGAGGCAGAACCTCGCATTGCAGCCTCGCCGCACCTCAAAACTGATGCATCGTTGACGCATATCCACACAATGCTACGCAAGCAAGAGTTTAAGGTACGTTGTTTAGCAGGCCTAACTGGGTCCCTGTAGCCAGCCTGCTCCCCATCACAGTCAGGCTGAATTTGTGATTTTGTCCCCGTCCAACGCAACCAGCTATCCACTGTTGATGCCATGTGCATGGTGCTATCTCCAGTTCTACTGTTTGGATTTTTGTTGTTTTGGACTTGTTCTATTAATTAAATAAAGCTCTATGTATCTAACTTGGTGAGGGAACCTTTTTTGTTGTGTTTTTCAAATATTATTACTGTTTGCGGGGTTGCACAAATACTTTACACATTGCCTCTAATTTAAGCCTGGCTACGCCTTGCCAAGCTACTAGAGGGTTCAGCACAGGTTAACTTACGGTTGGCTTGTGCCTCACCCAGACAAGGATTGAGGTTGCTGATCCACCAGGGATCACACTCCAGTCAACCAACAACCCAATTTCCTATACCTGGCATTCTACCACACACCTTATCATGTTATGTGTCTTCCAGCTACTTACCAACCAAAGCTGCACTCTGCTCTAACACAAAGGGCTGAGAGCTGGCACAGCACTAACAGTGGCTACCTGTGAGCTTATAGCTAGTGTGGCATATTCTAACATACCATCTCATGTATGTAGGGACCAATGAAGTGGCTGGGGAGATGCCGGTCACCCACAGAAGAATGTTATCTGCATTGTAATACCAAGTTTGGATTAGTAGAGATTTAAGAGAGATGATAGAATGGCAGGTGAGACCTCCAACCATCATTTCCTCATTCTGCTCAGGTCTTTGCAGCCCACACTTGGGGGCACATTACGATTGCGGTTTTCCTGCATCCTCCGGGCCGGTGGAAGCCACCGCCGGCCCGGAAGATGCGGGAAAACCGCTGGGGAGGCACAAAAGACCCACCGCCAAATTAGGATGGCGGTGGGTCTCAAAATCGGTCCTCAGCTTTTCCGCTGCGGTCGCCTTCCGACCGCGGCGGAAAAGCTCTAACATGGCTGGTGGAAAACATATCGGCGTGCAAAATAACAACCATGGCACTTGAAATACGGATTCTATCCGATCAAATCAATAAATGTAAAGAGGAAGTAGGAGGTCTGTACTCAAATTTTATTATTGACCTTATCTAAAAATAAAACTCATAAAACATACATAATAACTATCAGTTTAGACAGTATCAAATTATTCATAAAATACACAAAACATCCTAAAATGCACAAAACATCATCAATATACAATAAAAAGTAATAACAAATCACAAGTATTTTTAAAAAATATAATGACACAAACATGCGGAAAACATATGCCTTTCCGCAGCGGATTCTCCGCCGTGGAAAGGCATACGGTGATTTCTTTGGGGGCCCGTTGCGGGCCCCCAGGGTGATTGGGGGGGTGGGGGGTGCATATGGGGGGTACCTATGGTACCCTCCTGCATTTGCTTGCACGAAGCGGCAGGCACCGCACGGTGCCTGCTGCTTTGTGCATGCAAATGCTAAACATGCATATTTAACCTTGCGGCGGGTGCTGCTTCAAGCAGCACCCGCAGCAATGTTAAATATTGAGGATGTGACCGCCAGGCTGGCGGTCACATCCTAATTGCACTGGAGGGACCGCCGCTGCCCCTGCGGACGGTCCCTCCTCCTCTAGGGTGGCGGACGGACCCAGGTCCGTCCGCCATTCTAATGAGCCCCAAAGTGAGGAATACAGGGGAAGTGAGCACTTCCCATTGTAATGTAACAATAGTGGGAAAGAACTTGTGGTTCTCACTGTTAATACTTCACAGCAGTGAGTAACTCGTTTTTTGATTTCTAAAGGAAGCCATACACTACAAATAAAAAAACTGCTTTGCATGATTATCATTCCTGTTGACTACAAGGTGTTACTGCCAAGCTCCATAGCAGAATCCTGTTATGAATTAAAGCTTGCAGGAACAACCAGGCAGAGCATACTTTAATGCAGACCGATATTTGGAGGTGTCCCCTTTATCCCACCCACCATCTCTTGCATGTGTTTCACTTTGTCTCAATTTGCCTGAGAGATTAGCCCACTTCTCTCTTACCCACAATATTCTTAAAGTGCCTAAACTATCACAAGAAAGATCTGCATGTTTCTTACATGAGCAAATTGATTTTCAACCAACAAACCTGAAAGGAAAAACATAAAACATTCAGTGACACTCACACAGTCATTTTTTATTAGTGACATCCTGTATGGCAGATCACTAATTTCCATCACATCACAAGTATGGAGGCAATGATAGAATTGTATTGTTTTGATGCAAATCCATGTGATACACAAAAACAATACTTTTGCAAGGTCTTTAAGAAGAGTGGTTAGAAGAACACTGTGGGATTATTAGATGTGCCTGCAAAGTGAAAGAATGTTGTGAAGTGCACTATGTGACAATCTTGCTGGGGTACAGGGATTGTGAAAGGAACGGCTGAACGATGTAAATATTAACCTGCAACAAATGTAACTGTAGTGTAGTTCCTATTATCCCAATAGGCTCTGCGCATTGGAATAATATCTTCAATAGTATAGACCTAGGGCAGAGGTTAACTAGGTCTTCTACCGACGATATTAGACTTAAAGTTTTGTGTTTGTGCCAGCTAGCTCAGAGTTCACTAGAAACTTTCTCGAATAGGCAAGGAGGATTTTAACCTCCCTGGATAGACAAGAAGGGATTTAGTTTCTGACAACCATAGAACATGACAACTTTGCTCTCCCCTAATCAAGAGTGTATCTCTAGAGTCGTGTGAAAACAAAAGACAACTTATTTTACTCAGTCAGTTCCGTGCCTTCTTAGTTTCACCAGATTGTAGAGAAAAGGAAGAGACGGGCGTGTTCAATAAAAGATGTTATTTATTGATCAGTCTCTTTTCTCATACAAGAGAAATGAATCGCTATTATTGCAATACTTGTAGTTAAGTAAAGTGCATACAGTAAAGACAGAATTATAAAATAATACTGTAAAAGCATTGATATGGTTTCTGAGCCATATGATACTTTAAAATGGATAAAATATATACATACATATATACATTTGACTAATCGTACTCAACTGGTGCTTCTAACCACGCCTACCCCAGTGTACCTGACCTAAGCCTAATACGTGGGCGGGAGTAGATAAGTAGCAGTTTAAGTTAAGTTTGTTTGCCAAGGGACTGATTCGAGAATTCTCTGCAAGGGGTTATTCAGTTCTGTACCTGAGATCTAGAATGATGGAGGGCTGGTATCTCTTATCCCGGGTCTTGATATTCCAGCTGCCTGCGAGGACTGCTTGGAAGCGCCGGAGCTGGATTTCTCAGCAGGAGAAAGGCAGCGTCTCGTTCTCAGCGCGTCAGGAAGGCGGGGCAGCGCCTGTGGGCTTCGCTCTCTGCTGGGCTCCTCAGCACGTCTCGCTGCTCCGATCTCGTCACCACCGCATGTGTTTGCTTAAGGCAATGTCGGTAATATTTATACCTGAAAGGTGCCGAGATTGACGTAAGGATGGACATATATACGTCAATAAGGATGTCATATGAACGGGCTCGTTCGCACATTCTTTTGCTGAAGTTCTCGGTGAAATCAAAACAATGGTTATGGGAATTTCCCAGGTCGCTGTAGGTTCGATTTGTTTTGAGAACTCCGTATGCCTTATCAGGGGCTGGAGGAATATCGCTTGTCTAATTAGATGGCATGCGTTATGACCTAATCAGATAACGCGCTTCTGTGCCGTGGTGTGGCTTAATCAGATAACGGTTTTTGCACCGTTAGATGGCTGCTAGTTAATTATTAACCAGACCAGGGTCAGGAATAGGGGAATCGATACAGTACCTATAGGAATACATCACACCCACTCCACGTAGACTATGTCCATATTTACAAATCTAGGCATAGTGAAACCAGTAGCGTTTGTGTATATCGTACCACCCCAAAATACATTCATATGTATCCTGAAAATTTTGAAACATAATCACATGTACTATCACGTGTACTATATGCACAAGCAGTCTAATAATGCAAAACATATAACGCATATTTCTAAATTCAGCATAAATAAATGCGAAAACCACACATGAAATGGCTCTTAATACAGAAAAAAAAGTGTGAGACCATTTCATCACAATCATAAAGTTATGTATAATAGTGCTAGAGGATAGCGAATGTCTCGTGACTACCTAAAATAGAAATTTAGTTCTCTAAGAATAATGTCTACTTTAAGCAGAAGATAAGTGTCCCAAAAATCGTAAATATTTTTGAATTGGGAAAAAAGGTTCTTGCAGTCTGAAAAACTGATGAGAACAATTTTTCATATCGCTTTTTAAATGTTGAAGGCCAAATTCAGGATGTAGGGAACTCCGAGTGCTAGTTTGCTCAAAGTTATTCCTGCTGCTCTGGTGAAAACATCATATCATTTAGACTGTTGAAAAAACTGTCAACAGCTTCTTGCGTAAGTTCCACTAATTCGGAAAAGGTTGTTACCATGCATTCATGAGCCTGAGCATGATTGCCTCCATTGATGTTTTGATCAGCATAGCTGACTGAAGGTCGTACCTGATCGATGCTGCTTTCATCTTGTACTTCACTACCCCTCAATCGTAGTGGTGAAGTCTCCACGAATGCCGTCATCAGGATTGGTAGCCGCTGGGGACAGCACAATGCATGAGCCGTTACCGGACCCAACAAGGTATCTGCGTCCATTGGCACATCCGATTGTAGTGCCAGACAGGTGTCCAACACGCATTCTTCGCCGCATAGCAAGCACCTTAATACAGGCATAACACAACTTTGCCACATTGGTCTAAATGAAAGAGACCAAGTCATGTTCAGGTCTCTAAGCCGGGATAGTCCAAGGGTTTTAGTTACCCGGTCCCGGTAGCCAATGGCTAGGATCATTTCTTCCCTTGTCGCAGGTGTTTTGTCTGTGACATGGTTTGCCATAGCGAAATAACAGGATCAAAAATAGAATACGCGCTACTAGTCCCAAAAGGAGTGGAAGTCCGCCAAAAATGGAATGGACAAAGTCTGGGAAAATACCCAGGATGGCTTTGAATGGAGTTAAAGCACCCGAAAACACTGCTTTAAATACACTGGAGTAGTTAGAAGGAACAAGGGTACCCCATTAATAAAACCTGGGGTTAAAGTATTTATAAAGAGTAACAGTGGTTTGGGGTGGCCTAAAAAAAGGTCCTATTGAAATTGTAATATAACTTTCACTCTGAAATCAATCCTGGAAGGGAGTCTATGCAAGGTACCAAACAGTTATTATACTTTTATTAATCATTTCACAGTTCAATATTCACATTTTTTATATATATATACACATTTCAGGTGCTCACAAGTGTGACAAGGTGCTCATAGTGACTGAGTGAAAAGAATAAAAACAGCTATATACAAAAGTGTCACAAGCAAGGTTAGGCCCCACAAAAAAATATCTACAATGCAATGGGGGAGTAATAAAAACAGCTATATACAAAAGTGTCACAAGCAAAGTTAGGCCCCACAAAAAAATATCTACAATGCAAAAAAAAAAAAAAAAAAAATACACTGGAGACACCAGTGGTATCAGAAATATTTAAGATTTCGTTCAGTATTTCTGCGAAATGTATGGGGGAATTAGTTGATATTAATGAATGAATCTCTTCTGTTGTCCTTGCAACTTGGAGATCATACGTTTCTTTTGATGACGTGAGCCTGGTCGGCGTCTGTAGGAGCACAGTCTTCATTCTGCTTAAAGTATCTATTCGAATAGAAGCAATTTTCAAATCGGGCCATAACCTTGCCTCCCTGTCTGGAGAATCGTTCGGGAACAAAACTCGTTCACAGCACATGACCTTCCTAGTCACGGTTATGAGATAAGGTTTTCCGGGCAGCAAACTACAACATCTGCGATCTACTATTAGAATGTAACTCCCGTTCGAGAGTCTCCTAAAGAATGGTTCTATTCGTGTTGCAGGTGTGCCTAGCTGGTAACATGAAAGGTTATATGAAGTCCCTTCACAGGCTCCGTGCAAACTAATACCCTGACACAGAAGTGTACCACTTAGTGATCTTGCACAATTATCGCCAATGAGAAACACTTTCTGGCCTTTATTACTTACACATTCGTGTGTATAGGGCAAGTTCCATATTGACTTAATGTATCCTTTACCCAACCTTTCATACTGGCCTGCCTGTATATATTTTTGGCAGAATTGAAACTGGAAAGTAGTTATCGGAATATTTATTATTCCATGTATTATCCATTAAATGACAGGTCGTTCTGACATTGTCAATGGTAATCTCTCAAGTTTTTCAATGCTCAGAATTGTATAGTCAGCACCCTTCTGTGCCAAACTGATTTGTTTATCAGTAAGGTTAAAGATATTAAATAATGACGTTGTGTTGATTGAACGCCAAGGCACATAGCCAGAACGCAGATTTTGTTACGTCCAGCCAAGCTGTACAATAGAACGCAATTGGGACTGACCGTGTTGTAACATCTGTAAGTCTTGCGATATTATATCGATTGCTGAAGACACAATGCTGTCCAGAGAATATATTCTGGAGGACAGAGTCATTAACCCATTGTCCACCACAGAAAGTGATTTTTCCAAATTAATACGGTCAATTTCCCGTATTTTTTCTGCTGTCTCAATTTGAGTTACTTTCCAAACTTCGTTATAAGCTGCATATATAGAGGCCGCTATGAAACGTTTTTGACGCTGTTTGCGTGGTCCCAATATGAAATCACGCAAGTCAGCACCTTCTGTAAGTAAAGTTAGGTGTTGCTTAATTTCAGCCAGTGTAGACGTTTGTAGCCATTGAAGGCAGAGCTTGCCCACGCTGTAGGTGGTTACTATCCCTGGATGTTGTCTTTGGGAATATCTAGGGTCTGGCCTAGTCAATTTGAACCCCTGTTTTTTGTTCAGGAATCTGTCTTGACAGTTATTTGTATCTGTGGGCCAGATCAACCATTTTTTCCATTCAGGATGTGTTCTGTTTTGGTTTAATATATGGTTTACGTCTATCTCATCATCTATAGAGCTATTACTGTTCACTGTTGGCTTTGGAGTAGACGGTTTGTTCAAATCTTTGATTTTGGCTAAGCCAAGACAGGTAGTTTGTTGAATAGTGTCATTCAAGAATATAATTTGTTCTGGGATCATGCAGGCTCTAAACAATGATTCTATACCTTGTACTTGCCAATCTCTTGTACCCCAAACAGTTTTTGCTTCAATATTATTGTTCCAGAAATCAAACCCAAATGTATTCATTTGTTCAAAGAATGAATCGGAATATATCAATTTTGTGTTTGTAAGCATGGTCTTCATACCTGTCTTATTTGTCAATTTGAAATAAAATGTTTCTGGATTACTTGTGTTAAACCCTGAAAAGTATGAATATTTATCATAAAATGTTTTCGAGCTATCTTTTGGAGGAGTAGCACAATGTTCCCATTGGTTATAATTCAAAACATTTCTAGGTTGTGCAGATTTATGTAGATAATGGTTACCATAGTGGTTATAGCAGAACATCTGATCATAATTAGACGAACCCTGCAAATAATCATGTTCTGTAAATTTAGCAGACATCACAAGATCAGACATCATATCATTAATACTTTCAAAGTCCCAATCATCAGCAAATGAGCTCGATTTTACAAAGTCACTCAATGAGATCTTGAATTGGTGTGGATACTTCAGGATTTCAACCGGACCATAGATTTCATAATCAGTTTTGTCCCATGCTACACCGCCTGGTATAGGATTGGCTGTGAAGTTCACTGAAGAAAGTTCTCTTTTCTCGATGTGTGAAGATGTGTGTGGTTTAAGGACCAAGTTGATTTTCTGGCTTGCTGTGTCCATTTTAGCATATTTTCCTTCAATGAAATGTCCCAAGCATAGTACCATGATGAGCCAAAGAATGAGGATAAATGCACCGAAGGCCACCCAAAATTCAATCCATGGAGAAATCAGATAGGTTTCTTTCAGCTGTTGAAAAAGTTCCTTATTTTTGTCTTTAAAAGTTTTTGTTGATGGCTGTTTCTTTGCTTCACTCAGGTCTTCAGATGAATCATCGAAGTTGATGAAGTAGCTGGATGCTGTTCTGTCAATTGTTCCAATTGTTTTTGGATTTTGCTTTGTTTCATTAGCAAAGTCTGCAGTTACATCATCATAGGTTGTTGTTTCTTGATGAAAAGCTTTAATTTGGGTTTTAAGAGGTTCAAGTTCCATTGCTTTGTTGCATAGTCCTTGTTGATTCACTGTAGATTTTCCAAATGTGATCAGTCTTCCAGTTTGAGCCTCTGTATTCGTAGCAAACATTGGTGTTCTGCTACTTCTTGGGAGTCCACTTGGCCTACTGTTTGTTATCGGCCACATGATTGTGGTTTAACCAGGTCGATCGATACAACTCGGTTCTCCTTTTTACCAGCAAGGGGCGGTAGTACTACTGATCTTGTCCCGTTGACAGACAAGACAGGAACTGCTTTTCTGTAAGAAGGCCCAAATTCCTTCTTTACCGCGATCTTCTCTCTGACTAGATCCCCGACTTTTGGAATCCAGACAGGCCTTGCTGGGACAGGTGGTTTCTCTTCAGTGGTTGTTGGCTGTTGTTTCAACTTTATGTTGCTCAGGTCTTTTCTTGTTTCATTTAAGTCCTGTAAAATAGCCAAACGATCTTTGATATCAAAGCTTTTGTCTTTAACGGACTGAACCCTTTCAGAGAATTCCTTGGCAGGTTATTTAGACTACGTTGGACACTTATTAAATGTTTGACCCACCCAGCTCCCGAACCTAATACCTTTTCCGTTATAGATTGCTTTATGTCTTGGTTTTTTCTTTACACCATCCCGTATCCCTCAGGAAGGAAGTGAGAAGAGTCCCGCTATGCAATGCTCATTTGGCCATGCTTCCCTATAAGCCTGAGGGCTAAAGGGAATACATTACTCAAAACGTAGCATGCTCCTAGCGTATATGCCATTATAGACTTGCAAATCCTTGTATAACAGTCCAGGCGTCAGCCGAGCGCTGGGGTCTACATCATAAGTGAAAATTAGTCTTCTTATGTTAATATTACGCTTTTTCGTGATGGGTACATTCTTATTGTTGTTGTTTTTCTGGAGCGAAGTGCCATGGCAATAGTCCTCCTCGCTCGCCACTGTGATCTCTATTGCAGTCTGGGCAGTTTTTTAAAAAAATGTGATGATGCAGGCTCATGCCTGGCCACCAGTACACTGATTGTAATTCTTCCAGAGAATCTTTTTGCTTAAGGTGTCTGAGACCCTCACCCATATGTGCGTCTGCTATTAACAAGCCTCTCCTGTCCGTGTTTGGAATTACTCTATCCCCCACTCCAGGGATTCGAGCAAAAGGGACTGAGTTTGCATCGATTATGTATGTATAATTGAGTGGATAATTGATCGGTAGCGCCGAGCAGTCGCCTTTTGATGACGTTTTCACCGCCAGCACAGTTTCACCGTCAATGTGTTTTACTGTACCCTTTTTTGTAGCTACGGAAGCCGGTTTAGTTGCTCCCGCTGTGGCTGTCTCAGCCAATGAATTCCCTGCAACGTGAACGCCATCACGCTGATGACTCAGTGAATGTATCACGTGAGTTTTTGGTAGTTCTTTCTTTAAAAGAACTAATTGTTCCCAAAGTGCTTTCTGCTTTATTGTGGCACCTGTGTCATCTTTGTAACCGTTTTGAATCCATTTCTGCAAATCGTTATTGTATGATTTGACGCAGTAATACGAATCGCACACAATAAGTGTCGGGAATTCGCGATCGGCATTATCTAGCGCCATTTTTAATGAAATTATTTCAGTTTGTTGTTCTGAATTATTTTCCACTGAGTGTGTTTTTGTAAGTAGAGGTCTTAATTTACCTCCGCGCCACACTTCTTTTACAATTTCGCACGTGGCGTTGTAAGCCAGCTCTCCCCAAACTGAGGGTTGAGCATGCCCGTCTGTATATATTACACAGGCGTACTGTCGTAAAGGCAGAATGTCGATTGGCAGAGGGTATTCTCTCTCATATTCTAGATATTTTAATTCTTTCATTTCTGGGTCAAAATAGTATTTTACTTTGTCTGTAGCAACAGAATTTACCCATTGTATCCATTCTGGATTTTGTGCAGTTGTCGGTAAATTACATGGTGTTGTTAATGCCTCAAAAGCTGATTCTGCTGTTCTGACTGTAACCTGTCTACCGTCTGCTTAGTATTTTTCTTTTGCTACAGCTGTTTGAACCGCTTGAACAATATTTTCTTTAATGCTGAACCTTTTTTCAGCTTCTGTGTACAAATGTGATTTGTATGCTGTTGGTACCTTCTCTCCCTCATTAGAGGTCAGGTATGTGAATCCTCATCTTCCTGGGATGACTCGAATCACAAGGTTGCGTGTGTTGTCACGTGTTTGTAGTTTTGTTTTAACTAACATATCTGTTTGTAAAGATCTCAAAATTTCTGTGTTTTTGAGTCCAATTGATTCTTTTAAAATCTGGTTTTATTAGATCATAGAGAGGTGTAATTCTCTCTGCATAATTTATAATGTAAGTTCTTCCGAAGTTTAGGAAGCCTAGAATTGATTGTAAGTTTTTCAGTGTTCTAGGTGCTTGGATTACAGCACATTTCTCTGGGAAATTGTCGGCCAGGCTTTTGCCTTCACTTGATAGTTCATATCCTAAAAACAGGACTGTTAGATGGGCAATTCTTGACTTTTTAAAGTTGAATTTGTAACCCTCTGCTGCGAACCCAAGTATTATGGTGTTCACTCTCTTCAAGTGAGTATCCAAGTCATCGTCTGTTAGATAGATGTCGTCGACATAAGATAATGCCTCGTCATCATATGTTTGTAGTAATTCTGTTACTCTCGCTGAGAATAATCCTGGGCTGTTTTTGAACCCCTGGGGCAAACGACAGAAATTTTTTTGTGTGCCATTTATTGAGAACGCCGTCAAATATCTGCTCTCTGGTGCTATATTTTGACAAAAGAATCCATTAGAAATGTCTAAGGTTGTTTTGTATTTTTTGCGCACTATGTTATTCATTAGTGCAGCACTATGCGAGTTTTGTACCGCAAATGTTTTGCAACATGAGTTAAGGTGTCTGTAGTCCAAAACAAGACGATATGAATTGTCTGGCTTGGAGACAGGAAACAAAGGGTTGTTCATTTGAGAGGTGCAAGTTTCAATCACCCCCTGGTATTCAAGTTGATCTAGGATCTCTTTTCCCTGTTTTTTAGCTTCTTGCTTAATCGGGTACTGCCTCTGTGCAGTAGGTTGTGATTTTAACTGGATTTTGTGAGGAGGAGAGTCCTCATCCCATCCCACATGATTTTTATATAAGGCAGGGGCTTGAGCTACTGCCCACTTTATTGCAAGTGTATATTTTTTATGAATTGGAATATGGTTTGAGAAGGCATGCATAATTATTTCTTCGCCATGTGGGCACTCCCTGACAAACTCTGGAGGCCAGTCTCGTTCAGCTAGAAGGATGTCATAGCCCTTGGAGAGATTATCCCAAAATAGACCCCTTATTTTTCTAGTCTTATCCCCTTCTATACGCAATGTTATTTCATATATTTTATGAGGTTTGCTAACTCTGGTATCTGCAGTTTCCACCTGAATGTATTCATTCGTGTCCACTGTCTCCAGATGATTCATAAGGACTTTGCGAGATATGCTCACTTCTGCTGCGCTGTCTAGCATTGTCTGAGCCCATTCTCCGTTTTTCAGCTGTGTCCTCAGTATTCTCGGCATTGTTGATTACTTTAATACTGGCTACCTTCTTTTTGGGAAATTGTAATTTTTTATTCTGATGAGCAGGTTCTTTGTCTTTGGACTTGACGTGCTCTTCCCTGTGTTCTGATCGTCCTCTTCTTTCCGATTTCTGCGAGGAAGTCTGAAAAGATTGAGAGGGACGTGTATCAATATCTTGATATCTATCAGGTTTTTTTATATTTTCCCTATTTCTAAGGTTGTATTTTTTCACAGAGGGCTCTCTTTGGGGAGACTTGCATCCTTGATCAGGAGATCTTTCTCTCCGCCGAGGAGACCTTCCTCTGGACTGGAATCTTTTTTCTTTAGGATTGGATTGTTTATTTCCATCCCAGCTCTTTTTTTGATTAAATTATTTTTTATATATACCTTTTCAGGACTTTCAACTAGTTGGGGTTTCACTGGTATTCCACCCAAACTATCTCTTCCTAGTTCTTCATAGGATTTTTCTATGATTCTGGCAATTTCAGATGGTTGGTCTGCTATATTTGTCTCTTTTAACCTCTGGCGAATCGCCACATTTGCTGTTTCTCCCTTTATGTTGGCTAATAATATTGCAGAGACCTGCTTGAAATCTTTCAGTAGTTTCATACCGAGAGTTAAAGCGGGTTCTGGACCGTATTCATCTTGAATCTGTTTTAGCACATCTGGTATTACTGACATGGATGGTACACCATGTGTTTTTGTGTAAATGGAGGCAAAGACTGTTCCCCAAGTGTCAAAGTCCTCCACATGTGGTGCGATTCCCATTGGGAGACAGATAGTCAGAATCCTATGTTTCTCAACAGGGGTGGTATCTGGAAACACCGCCTCTATTTGAGTGATTTTTTGTGCTAGCCAGAAAGGAATTTGTTCCCGTTTTGCGGGTACTTTACCTAGACAGGACTGTATGTTCTGAGGTGTAATTTTATTTGTGTTCCCCTGATGATTGGTCAGCTGTGGAATTTTAATAGCTAGTTGGATTGTTGAAGTCCGCATTACATATTGGACTAATTGTCTATGTATTTTTATTAATTGTTTTAGCTGTGCTAAAAGCTCTGGTGCAGGCATTTCTTCAATGTCTGGATGTGGTGTATATCCGGGTAGGACCGGCCACGTTGCTCCTGGTCTACCTAGTGGACCTAGCCTGGTGATGTGATTATTATGTTTTAGGGCGCCATGAAACAAGAGCAGGTGCTCTTGGAATTTGAGTGGTATTTCCACTTCCTCGAAAGGAGTGTACTCACTAGGAGGTTCCTCTATTTTGTAATAGTGGAAGTCCTTAGTTACAGCGTTTGCTGCTGGAAAGTTTATCCATGAATAGAATACCTCTGTCTGCCGATATTCGTGTGCCTCAATTACGAATATGACTGTACCACCTCTTGGTGTCAGTCCATTTTCTATAAGTTTTAGGGTTATAGATTTCCTTATGTTGACCGGGATGAGTATTGCATCTGGGTCATTTTCCAGCAGAGTATTGTCTGCTACTAGGAGTTCAGCTGCTAGTCTAACTGTCTCCCTTTCTTCTTCACTTTCTGTCATTTTACTGACAGGAAGGTTATTCTGTTTGCTTGCAGATCAGGTTTCTATGGAAACAAAGATTAGATGCACAATATTTTGGCACAGTGTATCCTTCAACGTTGAATTAACCAAGAACCATACTTAGGAGTCTCCTCCTGCGAGGTTTGGCGGATATGACCTTTCACCCACTCCAGACGTCTTTGGAGTATTATGGGAAAAAAGGGGTCTGTGTGAAAAAGCACGACTGAGTTACTCTAATGTCTTGCGTTAGTTTTATCGCCTATCCAAACGTTGGGCGCCATTTAGTGTAGTACCTATTATCCCAATAGGCTCTGCGCATTGGAATAATATCTTCAATAGTATAGACCTAGGGCAGAGGTTAACTAGGTCTTCTACCGACGATATTAGACTTAAAGTTTTGTGTTTGTGCCAGCTAGCTCAGAGTTCACTAGAAACTTTCTCGAATAGGCAAGGAGGATTTTAACCTCCCTGGATAGACAAGAAGGGATTTAGTTTCTGACAACCATAGAACATGACAACTTTGCTCTCCCCTAATCAAGAGTGTATCTCTAGAGTCGTGTGAAAACAAAAGACAACTTATTTTACTCAGTCAGTTCAGTGCATTCTTAGTTTCACCAGATTGTAGAGAAAAGGAAGAGACGGGCGTGTTCAATAAAAGATGTTATTTATTGATCAGTCTCTTTTCTCATACAAGAGAAATGAATCGCTATTATTGCAATACTTGTAGTTAAGTAAAGTGCATACAGTAAAGACAGAATTATAAAATAATACTGTAAAAGCATTGATATGGTTTCTGAGCCATATGATACTTTAAAATGGATAAAATATATACATACATATATACATTTGACTAATCGTACTCAACTGGTGCTTCTAACCACGCCTACCCCAGTGTACCTGACCTAAGCCTAATACGTGGGCGGGAGTAGATAAGTAGCAGTTTAAGTTAAGTTTGTTTGCCAAGGGACTGATTCGAGAATTCTCTGCAAGGGGTTATTCAGTTCTGTACCTGAGATCTAGAATGATGGAGGGCTGGTATCTCTTATCCCGGGTCTTGATATTCCAGCTGCCTGCGAGGGCTGCTTGGAAGCGCCGGAGCTGGATTTCTCAGCAGGAGAAAGGCAGCGTCTCGTTCTCAGCGCGTCAGGAAGGCGGGGCAGCGCCTGTGGGCTTCGCTCTCTGCTGGGCTCCTCAGCACGTCTCGCTGCTCCGATCTCGTCACCACCGCATGTGTTTGCTTAAGGCAATGTCGGTAATATTTATACCTGAAAGGTGCCGAGATTGACGTAAGGATGGACATATATACGTCAATAAGGATGTCATATGAACGGGCTCGTTCGCACATTCTTTTGCTGAAGTTCTCGGTGAAATCAAAACAATGGTTATGGGAATTTCCCAGGTCGCTGTAGGTTTGATTTGTTTTGAGAACTCCGTATGCCTTATCAGGGGCTGGAGGAATATCGCTTGTCTAATTAGATGGCATGCGTTATGACCTAATCAGATAACGCGCTTCTGTGCCGTGGTGTGGCTTAATCAGATAACGGTTTTTGCACCGTTAGATGGCTGCTAGTTAATTATTAACCAGACCAGGGTCAGGAATAGGGGAATCGATACAGTACCTATAGGAATACATCACATAACTGTGCATGAATTTTACACACATTTCAAAATATAGAGGCAGGTAGGAAAGCACAAGTGAAGCACATTTATGCAACACAGACTGAGATAAAAGTAAGATTTTAATGGGATCAAAATACATGGAGACTCTTTACTTGGTGATTCTCAAATGTTGGCTGAAACCAATTTTCCACTAATCACTAGTGTGCTATATAATTCAATCAGTAACGTTTCATGTCTATGGAAATGTAGTGGCCATTTCAATGGAAAATTAGCTGTCTCTAAATGACAGTGTACTACCACACCGTGGTTTAGGAATATATTTGCAACAGTGTGATCCAAAATGCACCAACGGATACATACCACACCCTTACAACTCTCTTGCTGAATGGGAATAGCACATTTACTACACTTGTTCTCTTTAAAATGCTTGGATTTTTCACAATCCTTATGAATTCAGTGAGTTAACATTGATGGCAACTTTCCAACTCTGAAAATTGCTCCAGCACAACTGGGAACAGTGCTCTTTAAGCAAGTGATTTGGAACACAACACATTTGTTTGTTCATCGTGGTGCCTCTTGATGCAAAACAGGATTACCTTTCTCTTTCTTAGTATGACATGCATTCCCTTGGCTCCCTTGAGGCAACAGCAGGAGATCTTGAATCACGTTTAATGTGTAGCATTGGGTATAGCAGAGGCATGCAGCAGCTCCTCTAGACTATGATTAAATATGGGTGGTGACAGGGACGGCCTGTGGTTTGTCCGTTACTAAGCTCTGACTTATTTCACTCCTTTACTGAAATTCTACCCAATGCCAGTCAGAGTAAATATCATGGGCCAATTCACATGAAGTGAGAACTGGAAGCGGTAAGTTAAGTCAGGATTTAAGCTCCACTTTCTGCTGAGTGGTATCTTAAGTTGTTGAAGAGCTGGCACAGTGCTATTTTACCACCTTGTATGGTTGCTTGCCACATAAACTTTCAATGGTATGTGTTTCGTTTGACTGAAAATACAGCAGCACTTGTTTATGTATCTAAAGTAAATAATATAACAGAACACAATAACATGCACAAAGCAACATAGCAACACAAATAAAACATAACTGGGCATGTCAAAATGAAATAGACAAAGCAAATCTCAACACAGCCGCAATAAAACAAAAATAATCACATTGCAATAATGCAGCACAAATGAAACAGAATACATTACCACCACAACAAAATGCAAGACAACAAATGTATTGAAAAATTCATGTCTCACATTACTACCTTCTAGATCCTGTTTTCATAATACAGTGGTTAAAAATGTTTAGCGCAAGCACTACCTTAAGCTATCACCAAGGACATGAAATGACGACAGTCAAGAATGTTTGTGATCCGACCCCTTTCTCAAAGTGGAAAGACACAAGAGAAAGTAAACAACTTTGAAAGATGGCCAATCATGATTCAGTAGAGAGAAAGCTACTCTAAAAACTAATAATAATTATCCTGCTTTGAATGCTAAAAGACAAAATGTTATTCAAAACATTCAAATGAAAAAAAAGTTAATTGCAGTCAACTGTCGCCAGATAGATACAAATAGGGAGGAAAGCCTTCAAATCAGGGGCAGAAACAGAGATTAACAAGAAAGCCATGAGATTATAAGCAAGGGACAGGTCTAAATTCTACTATAAGTTGATGTTAAAGTATGGGTAACAATAGGTATGACAGAAATCTAAAACTAACTGTGGCAAGTCCTGACAAGTGATGGGCAGATTTAGTGTAGTATCACTCCCCACAATTACATGAAAAGTCCACAAGATTTCACGGAGTTGTGTGAGTGGGCAGAATCAGCACTTTACGTTGCTTGCCCTGATTTTGAGTGCTGGGAGCTAGTTCCACACTACAAAATCAACAAGAACAGAACCACCACACGATGTGCCAGAGAGCGCTACTGCTTTGCTGCTGCTCAAATAGATTTTCTACTCGAGTGGCAGCTTTCTCATCACAAACGGTTGCAACAGACCACGACCTCATGAGTTAAGAAAATCTAGTCAGTGCAATCCTAGTCCCCAAAAATGATGCTGTGGGTGCTAATTCTCACTAATGCTCCCCAACGTACCGTTGGTGAGCTGTCAGAAAGAATAAACCTCGACACACAGCGGTTAGTGCAGTTTTACCAGGACTCCATGTTACAAGCATAATATTGAGTGGGCAAAACTCCACAAACTCAGCCGGCAGAGAAGAATTTATCATGCACCCCTAGACCTAACCATCACTTGGTTCCTTTTGGTGAAGACTATCGATATGATTCTGTTAGACCTGTGACCCTTAGGATGGTCTTCCTCCACATTCTGCTGTATCTTTTTGTTGGCTTTAGAACTTGAGCACTTTACCACTGCTAGCCAATGCTAAAGTGCATGTGCTTCTCCACTAAGCATGGTGACATTGGTTTATGCCTGATTGGCATATTTAGGTTACCTGCCAGTCCCTTGTAAAGTGGTATACCATATACCCAAGGCCTGTAATCTAAATGCTACTAGTGGGCCTGGAGCACTGGTTGTGCCACCCACACTAGTAGCATTTTAAAACCTGTCTCAGGACTGCCATTACAGGGCCTGTGTGTGCAGTTTACTGCCACTTCGACCGGGCATTTAAAACCACTTGCTAAGCCTTAAACTCCCTTTTTATTGCACATAGGTCACCCATGAGGTAGACCCCCGCTAGCCTTAAGGGCAGGGTGCTGTGTAGGTAAAAGGTAGGAAATACACTTTTATGTTTTACATGTCCTGGTTGAGACGAACAGCTGACTTTGTTTTTCGGTACGGTGAGGCATACTACTCTCATAGGCTAGCATTGGGAATACCTTAAAACAGTTTTAGCTGTAATTTCAGATTGGGAAGGAGTAGCTACATCCTGTTTCCTATCTTTGAAATTGAAATGGTAAATCCTCTTCAGTGGTAAAGTTGGATTTGACATTACTATTTTAGAAATGCAATTTTTAGAAAGTGGACATTTCTCTACTCTTAACTTAACTTTGGCAGTCAAAACTTTACAGTGTATCCTGCTTTTGTGCTGGATTATTCTCTGCTATAGACTTCAAAGCACTGTTTTTGCATGTATTCTTTAAAAATCATATCTCAACTTCTACTGTCAGAGTCCGAATCGGCTGTGGATCGCTGACCTTGCTAGCGCTGACACGGAGGTTCCGATCAGGAACAAACTACCATTCCCAGCATGCCGGGAGGCACGTTACGTGCATGGTGCACTGCGCGCAATTCCAGGAAATAAAGTCTTCGCCTAGGATGTCGGCGTTGCCGATAATTCATGCCAGATTTTTGTGAGGGTCGGTATGCAGGAAAAGTGGTAAGCAACTGCTGTATCTCCCCTACCGAAGCCTTGTTACCCCGTTCTGGGTTGTGTTTTCACTTCTCGAGGTTTCGGTTTTGAACACGCTGATTGCGTGTTGTTTGTGGACATTACGAGAGCTCTCTTGGCTGAGAGAGTAGTACTTCCCTGTCGTAAAAGACGGGCATTCGGCTGTCATATTGCGGGGGGAAAGCAAATACCTGGCACAGATATCCGAGTGGAAAGAGACTGTATAATAAGATATCCTACAAGGCAGTCATTACCTTAGAGTTGTTTTGAAGACTCAATTAAGGGCTCAGACTGTTCGTTGGTTGAACTACATTGTCCATGGATGGCTTAATAGTCTAGAGGTTACTAGACACCCGTGGAATCCATGAACTGCATCAGCAGACTACTTTAAGGAAGTATTAACCTTGCCTGCTATTTCTATATGATTTTCTCTCCACAACGTTTTCTATCTTTTACCCAAGCACAGGAGCGACGAATAAGGGGTATCATATCAGAGGGATTTGTCAGATCACTGAAGTGTATACATTCATCGTTTGGTATGTTGCCTAAACATCTGTAGAATAGCTTAGCCAGCACTGAGATGAGTGTTTCATTGGATGTCTTTTTGTCTCCTTTTACAGTTGGTTAAAATCCCTGGTGTCACCTCATTTCTCTTCTCCTAAATTTAGACCGCTGTATTTTCCTTTACAGGTGTGAGGGTGGTTATACTGTATATTACTATATAAGGAAAGAATGTGGGTGGTTCTGCTTTGAGGGCCACGGGGGGTGTTTTCTAAATATCTGTTATTTATCGTTTCAGATCTCCCTCCCCGCTGTCCCCTTCCTTTCCTTCCCTCGCAGGACTACCCTAGCAGTCTGTGTTTGTACTTCAGACTCCGGGTATGTTATGTGGGGGAAGCAATATGTAATTCAGCACAGCCCGAAGAGATCAGAAGAAAGAACCTGACATCTACTGCTTGGATTTAAGTCTTGTTTTACTCCGGTAAATATTCTTATTTTTTCTAATTCTATGTGGAGTCTTTTCTGGTGTTTTGATGTGGGTACTCTCTGTCTGTGTGTGTGTATCTGTATTGCACAAATACTTTGGACATTGCTTATTAAGTTAAGACTGTCTGCTCTGTGCCAATCTATCAAAGGGTGTGCACACTTTAATTTTAAGTGTATACCTAGCTTACCCTGACAAGGATTGTGGTCCCTACTTGAATATGGTGCAAACCTCTGCCAACTAGAGGTCCAATTTCTTTCATTGATGATTAGCAGGGAGGATATGACTTGTGCCTGTGCAATACCAAATAGTAATTCATTGCTCACTACAACTCTATACTTAGGACCTATTTTAACCTTTTTCAATTCCCTGATTGACTCTTTGATTTTTCAAAAAGTTGTTTTGCACATACTCATTATCTCTTTAATATCTGTGGTCCTACCTGGCAATATAGAATTCCAGCTGGCCAACCTGTAGGAAAACACAGTGGGCTAGCTCATGAAGTTCTGCCAGGAGAAAAGGATGTTCCATAAGTAAAGTGCTAAGAAGGGAAAGCTTCAGAAAGCCCTAAGAGCATGGGCAGCAACCCACCTAGAAGAAGTAGATGAGGTGGGTGGAGTGGTCAGAGTCTGAGGATGAAGGATTGGAGCAGGAGCAAGATGGAGGTCTTGGTGCAGCCTGTTGATGTCGGGGGTGACATCTTCCCAGGACTGGACGTCCACAGCAGACCAGGAAGCAGGGTGTCATCAAGGAACATGTCCCTAGAGGAGCTGGAAGACAGGAGGGAGGAGAGGGAACTAAATTTCGATCTTGCCAAATTAGACAAAAAACAGACCGTTGCTAAACTGGAGAAGGAGCAGGCTCTTGAAGAGAAAAGGATGGCGATGGAAGAAAGAAAAAAGTCCCATTAGCTCAGCATGAGAGAGCTGGATATCAGTGCCCCAAAAGAGGGGCCCATCAACAGCAATGGTGGCAGCATACCTGCATTGTCCACTGGTGAGTCCAGAGTAGAGATCCCAAATTATTTGGTGCCCAGTTATGTGATGGGGGAGGACATAGACAAATGATTTGCAGCCTACGAAGTGACTCTGAGAGTGCACAAGGTGCCAGTGGAGTTCCGGGGTGGTAGTATGCTAAACTATATGCACAGGGTGGGAAGTGACACACTCATTACATTAGAGGAAGAGGACCAGACATGCTACATTGCAACGAAGTCCATCCTAGTCAACAAGTTTTGACTGACTCCTAATAGGTATAGGCTCAGATTCAGGGGCAGCCACAAGATCTTATCACAAATTTGGATGGATGTCTTGGATTTTGCCAGCAAGGCACTGAAGAGCTAGATGAGGGGCCGCAAAGTTGATGACTTTTCAAGGCTATATAACTTGATCTTGAAGGAGCACATGCTTGATGCTTGTTTTCCAGAACGTGGCAAGTTGATTGCAAGTTAACTGATTCCAGGAAACTTGCTGAGGAGGTAGACATCTGGGTCAGAAACAGAGTGTCCAAGAGGGCATCTGGGCGTACTCCCAAAAGGATGGCCAGGGTTCCCACCAGAAGGAGGAGGAAGGAGGTAAAAACACAGTGGGCCATACGTATCAAAATCTTCTTTTGCGATTCTCAAATAGCGATTTTTTGTGAATCGCTAATTGAGAATCGCAAAACACTATGTATGTAGGATTTGCAAATAATTTTGCGAATCCTACATATTCCTTAATTGCAAATTGCAAATTGCAATTTGCAAATAATGAACACCTCCCCATTCATTCCTATTGGCCACGAGGCCCATACAAATGAATGGGAAGACATTCTCAGTTTGCGATTCTCAATTAGAGAATCGCAAATTGAGAATGCAATTTTAAAGGTGCCAGGGTGTCAAAAGGACACCCTGTTGCACCCCTGAAATGTGCATGTGTGCATATGTGACACACATACATGCCCTAAGGGCATGTATGTGCGCCACATGGCACTTTGAAAAATGCAAAAAAGTACTTTTTTCAAAGAGATCGCAAATTACCACCAACTTGAAGTTGGTGGTAATTTGTGATTTCTTAAGGCCAAATTGCACTTTTTCTGTGCCTCTTACATTGCATTTAAGGAATCACAATTTGCGATTCCTTAAATGCAATAGCAAAATAGGGAATCACAAATTTTGCAATCCCTTATTTTGCAAGGCAGTTTTTTTTTAATACATACCATTAAGCCCGATTGTGATCGCAATTGCTGAAATTCTGCGAATTCGGCGCTTGCAATCGCAATTTGATATGAAACATATGGCCTAAAGTGTTCTTTGAAGGCTCTCAAAACATCTCACAGGGGAAAGGGTCTGGTTCTCTTTCCCATTCTGGCCACCAGAAGAAAAACTACACTGACAAAGGTTATCAGCCCACGCACATTAAGTGCTATGAGTGCTACAGGTATGGACACTACAAAGGGGAACCCACGTGTCCAAAAAGAGCAACACCTCCCACTGGAGGAAAGAATCTAGTGAAGTGCTGGGGAGGAGTTTGTCCCAGTTAATGGAGAGGGGGTTACCCTTGTATCCGTAGCTGACAGTGAGATGGTTCCTAAGTTCCATGTGCCCTCAAATAATACTAACTATAGGCAATGGGTCACCATCAGTGGGCAAGCTGTTGAGACTCTGAGGGATACAAATGTCAGCAGGACTGTGATAAGCAGTGAGCTGGTATCCCCGGAGCAGTTGATGATTCCCAATGCATTCTACCAGGTTGTGGTGGCTGACAAGTGAGCTGTTCATTATCCATTGGTACTTGATCCATTTGAGTGTGGGGGGTTCAGGTCTTCTGAAGATTGCCGTGAGCCCTGCCAAGCCTGTGGACTGTTTGTTGGGTAATGACCTTGAACACACTATCTAGAAGAAAGTGGAGCTCAAGGCTCATGTGGAGATGTTGGGGTTACCTTATTGGATCTGTGCAATGACAAGTTTCATGGCTTCATAGGATGGGAATCAAAAAGGGCTGGAGCCTGGTACAATAGTTAGGGACTGCCCAGTTCCTGAGTACCTTTGATCTTACCTTAGGGTCCCGGCAGATTGCCCTAACAGAGGATGATAAGGAGAGCCCAGCATTCTCGACTGCAGAAGGCCACTATCAGTTTAGAGTGATGCCCTTTGGACTCAAGAATACCCCTATCACCTTACAGAGTTTGATGAACCAGGTACTTGCTGATATGGAGGCCTTCTCAGCTGCTTATCTGGGTGACATTCCTGTCTTCAGTAGCAGTTGGAAGGGCCACTTTATCATCTGCAGGTAGGTGTTTAGGCTCTGCAATAGACTTGTCTGACTATCACGGCCAGTAAGTGCCAGATAATCTAGTGGTTTGTGTTGAACTTTGGAATCCTGGTGGGCAGTCCAGGCCAATATAGAGACTAACACTGGACCACCTCCTTCCTCTCCGGCAGAACACAGAGCGTCCGCCTGCCACCCCCCTCTGCTCCGAAGCCACCGAGATCATCTGCGGTGTACCCAAGGGCTCATCCCTCAGTCCAACTCTGTTCAACATCTACATGGCACCACTCGCTGACGTCACCCACCGGCACAACCTCAATATAATTTCCTACGCCGATGACACCCAGCTGATCCTCTCCCTCACCAAGGACCCCCACACCACCAAAACCATCCTTCACGAAGGAATGAAGGCCGTCGCTAAATGGATGAGGAACAGCCGACTGAAGCTGAACTCGGACAAGATGGAGGTCTTCACCCTCTAATCCACCCCTTTGGCCTGGGACGACTCCTGGTGGCCGACTGCACTGAAAATCGCTCCAACACCCACCGACCACGCACGCAACCTAGGGGTCATCCTCGACTTCTCCGTCTCCATGACTAAACAAGTCAATGCCATCTCCTCCTCCTGCTTCAACAACCTCTGCATGCTCTGCAGGATCTACAAGTGGATCCCCACTGAAACGAGAAAAGAACGGTCACCCAGGCCCTCGTCAGCAGCAGGTTGGATACGGAAATGCCCACTACGCAGGAGCCTTGGCCAAACTCCTGCAACGGCTCCAACGCATCCAGAACGCCTCTGCACGCCCTTGATCCTTGACATCCCTTGCCGCAGCTACATCACACCCCACCTGAGAGACCTGCACTGGCTCCCGGTCAACAAGAGGATAACCTTCAAGCTCCCCACCCACGTACACAAGGCACTCCACAACACCGGACCAACGTACCTTAGCGACGACTCAGCTTCCACACCCTCACCCGCCAGCTCCGCTCCGCCGACCTCACCCTCACCACAGTCCCCTGCTTCCGAAGAGCAACCTCTGGCGGCAGATCGTTCTCCCACCTCGACGCCAAGACCTGGAACACCCTCCCTATCCACCTACGGCAGACCCAAGACCTGCTAACCTTCAGAAGACTCCTCAACACTTGGCTTTTCGAGCAGTAGCAGCATTCCCCATCCCATCGCTTTGAGACCCTCACGGGTGAGTAGTGTGCTTTACAAATTATATGATTGATTGATTGATTGAACACTACCTCGGAGCCCCCCAAGACCCAGACATAGCAGCAAATGATGAGGTCATAGCATTATTGTGCCTCACTTGGGACTACAAGAGGTTTGTCAAGGGATAAGGCACTATTGTTGCCCTCTTGACAGAGACGACTTCTAATAAGCAGCCCAGAAATGTGACATGGGCAGAAGCATGCCAAACTTCATTTTACTGCCTGAAGCGCGACATGTGTACAGCCTCTTTGCTCAGGACCCCTGTCTATTCTCCAAGGAGTTTATCCTTCCAAAAGATGCCTCAGAACATGGCATAAGAGCAAGGCTCTCACAGCTAAATGAAAAGAGCCTGGACAAACATGTAGCCTTCATTTCCAGGAGGTTATTCCCCAGGCAACAGAGGTCGAGTGCTACAGAGAGAGAAGCTTTGACTGTGGTCTGGGCACTGAAGATGTTGGTACTCACTTCCTGGTTTAGACTGACCATGGACCCCTCATGTGGCACAAGCAAATGAGGGGTGAGAATCCAAAACCGTTGAGGTGGTCCATTTCCGCAAAGGGTATGGACCTCAGGGTAGAACACTGAGCAGGAGTAGACAATGTCCATGCTGTCGGTCTGCCTAGGATTGTCCGACTTAGTGATGAGAACTAATAAGAGGCTGGGTAGTTCTCCCAAATTTCAGCTGGGGGGACATGTGTTAAGAATAATTTCATGGAACATTAATGGTCTAAAAGAGCAAATAAAGATGGATTGTGTTAAGAAGTTTTCACATCAGGCAGACATAATTTGTCTGCAAGAAACTTGGCTATGCGACAGTACCCTGATAGTCGAAGGCTTTACTCAGCTTTATAAAGCGCCTACAAAAGCAAAATTTGGTTGCCCTTCAGGTGGGATCATGACATTAATCTCCACAAAAACAATAAATAAGGTGTCCTTGATAAATACCTCTTGCAAATGGATGTTGGTCAGTGAGGTACGTTTGCAGGATCAGGAAAGGCAAAAAGAATATGTGATTGTGATTAACATATATGTGCAGTGGTGTTCCCAAGAAGAATATGTAAAAGAAATGGGGCTCTTTAAAGAAGATCTGACATCTATAAGTGATAAATATGGTAAAGATTTTCTAATTATTATGGGAGACTTTAATCATAAGCTAGCCCCCGATAAATTGGACCCATTGATGAAGGAAATCTTAGATGCATATGAGATAATGCCAGCCTTTTTTCCCATTTGTAAAATGAATACGCATGATGAAGAGCTAAGGAAATTTTTAGGGTCACATGGATTAGTTAGTTTAACCGCATTCGCGCTGCGGCGATTTTCGCGCTGCGCGGCTTTCTTTCAAAAAGCCGCGTTAGATGACGAGCTCAGCTCGTCATCAGCGTGCGAGCGGCGCAACTGATGACGAGCTCAGCTCGTCATCAGCGCCGAAGGGGTTAAATGGTAGATCTAGTTTTGATAGACCAGCAGAACAAACATTTAGAAGGGGCAATCAATTATGCCCCATAGATTATCTTTTTGTACATGCCTGGAACGTTGCCTCAGTAAAAAAGTTTAAGGTAATCCAACGTAAAGAAAGTGATCATTACCCATTGTATTGTGAAATAGTGAGAGCTCCCCCAAAAATCTGTGAAAAAGTCCTTCCACAATCTATGGATTATCCAAAAAGACTTTCAACTAAGTTGACGGATGAATATATTGCAAAATTATCTAGCCTCCAACAAAATTTAGATTCTGAGGTAGGATGGAGCACGAGTGCCACATGGTTTGAAGAAAAAATCAAGCAGGCCGCACTATGCTTATCTGACAATTTAATGAAGGCGAAAAAAGGGGACAAATCCCAGAAATGGGGTGTCAGTCAGCA
Source organism: Lissotriton helveticus (assembly GCF_964261635.1). NCBI lineage: Eukaryota > Metazoa > Chordata > Amphibia > Caudata > Salamandridae > Lissotriton > Lissotriton helveticus. The sequence continues at coordinate 798,363,808 of NC_136057.1, read as the reverse complement.
AATGGGTTGGTTTGACTCAATATGTAGAGAGAAAAAAAGCTACTGAGGAGAGAAGAAAGAAAGCTAAAGTTAAGGTACGATCCGGAGGGCTACAATAATTTACTAAAATTGAGGAAGTGAGATCAAAGAAAATGAGTTTTAAAGAAAAATGTTGAGTCTCCCTGCTAGTAACCATAGAAAGTAAAAATATTAAAGGGTTCTGGAGGTTGATCCAAGATACGATGGGTCGATCTCAGGGGACTATGAGTTGTGAAGTCGATGAGGCTTCGTGGGAGGAGCACTTAACCAATTATATAAATCTAGAAACGGGCCAGAAATTAGTGGGGAGAAACATGGAGGCAACATGTAGTAAAAAATCTAATTTGTTTATATTCTCTTGAAAACGTAAAGAATACCATTAAGAGGTTAAAATTAACTCGTGCTGCAGGACCTGATCATTTTCCTGCAGTAATAATTAAAACCGAGTTAAATTGGTGGGCCCAATTCTTCTCAAAGATGTTCACAGCAGTATTATCCTCTGGTATAGTCCTAAAATCTTGGAGGGGAGCTATAATTAGGCCATTGCATAAAAAAGGGGATAGGAAGGACCCAAAGAATTATAGATTAATTACTATTAGTTATTGGAGTGAAAGTGTTCTCCAAAATAATTCTGGGTCAATTGAAGGAATGGGTTGAACTAAATGCGATTGTCCCGGTAGAACCAGGAGGGTTCAAGGAGGGGCACTCAACACTCGATCATTGCTTCGCATTGTGGGCCGTGGCCCAGAAGTCGAGGGAACAGCAGGGAAGTATATACTGCTGCTACGTTGTCTTCCAGGCAGCTTTTGACCTAGTTGATAGAGAGTGTTTATGGGAGACATTAAAAAGATATAATATCTCTGAAAACCTCTTAGAAGTTATTAAAGGGCTGCACAGTGGAAACTGGGCACAGGTTATAAAAGACACTGTTGGAGGTTTAACCCAAGAAATAGAAACTAATAATGGGTTAAGACAGGGCTGCGTTTTGGCCCCTCTCCTATTTTCTATTTTTCTCGCTGATTTATAAAATGTATTAAAAACTGTAAGAAGAGCAAGTCCAAAGGTAAATGGAAAGCATCTGTCTTGCCTATTATATGCAGATGACCTAGTTATGTTCGATCAGACGGAACTAGGACTGCAAAGAAAGCTAAATGTATTCGAGACTTATTGTATATCCAAACACTTAACAGTAAATATGGAAAAAACAAAAATATTGTGTTTTGGAAAGAAAAACCATAAATATATTAGGTTCCTGGGTCAGGCAAAATTGGAAGCCATTAATGAATATAAATATCTGGGAATATGGTTTGACAGAGAGATGAATTGGGGCATGCACCTACAGGCCCAGAAAACCAAAGGCCTATCAGGAATTTGCGGTTTGAAACAATTTAATAGTATTTATGGAGAAATGTCTCACAGACCAGTGTTGAAAGCATTTAAGGCTATGATCCCCCCGCAGATGCACTATGGGGCCGAAATTTTGTGTTTGGGGGGGAAATGTTCATGGTATAAGGAGGAAGGGAAATGTTTAAAAACCCTTCTCTCTTTACCCAACTCATCAATGATACATGCCATTAGGGTAGAACTCGATTGGCCAGCATGGAACATACAAGTCCAGGTAAATCTATGTAGATTTTGGAAAAGCTTAGGATCAGGAGAGGAGGAGAATGTGTCTTGCTGGTGCAGGAGGGAAATACAACAGAGTGAATTAACCTAGGGAAAAGCTTCCAGGAAGTCTCTCCTCTCCATTTGTAAATCATTAAAAGTAAAAATTGACCCAGTGTCACTATGTATTGAAGAACGGAAGAGTGTTTTAAAACTCCTGGGATACGAAAAATCTAAACAAATTGACATGAATTACCTGAAACAAAAAGTGTCTGGGGAGTTTATGTTAAATAGCTGGAGTAATGATAATTTGTATCCATATTTAGATACCGTACCGAACCAGAATAGGTATCAATCCTGCACGGTCAAATGAGAAAATAAAAAATATATTAATGGATAATACTGCTAAATGTACTTGCAGGATTGGATTAAAATGAACTTGTGTTCATATTTTAATGGATTGTCAAAAATTGTTATCTGTACGACGACTGATTTTAAGGCCAGTTTTTCTAAAATATGATATAAGGTCAAGGATTCAAGCAATTGAGCTTCTTATGGATATGCAGTTCTTGGACATTGCAATTGCTTTGGCGAAACAAGGTGACATAGGTGAATTTATCATTGGCAAATTTAGGTTGCCTGGAAGTCTCTTGTAAAGTGGTATACCATATATATAAATATATATATATAACCAGGGCCTGTAATCTAAATGCTACCAGTGGGTCTGCAGTACTGGTTGTGCCACCCACAAAAGTAGCCTTTCTAAAATGTTTCAGGCCTGCGATTGCAGGGCCTGTGTGTGCAGTTTGCTGCCATTTCAACTTGCCATTTAAACCACTTGATAAGCCTTTTACTCCCCTTTTAGTATACATAGGTCACCCCTAAGGTAGACCCTAGGCAGCCCTAAGTGCAGGGTGCTATGTAAGTAAAAGATAGGACATGTACTTTTCAGTTTCACATGTCCTGGTCGAGACAAACAGCTACATTTGTGTTTCACTACTGTGAGGCCTACTCCTCGCATAGGTTAACATTGGGAATTCCTTAAAACACTTTCAAGCTGTAATTTCAGATTAGAAAGGAATAGCTAAATCCTGTTTCATATCTTTGGAATGGAAATGATAAATCCTCTTTAGTGGCAAAGTAGGACTTGACATTATTATTTCAGAAATGCCACTTTTAGAAAGAGGGCATTTCACTGCTCTTAACTTTGCTCTGTGTGCCTCCAATACAAATCTGGGCTGAGTGACTGCTACAGTTTGTGCATTTCCTCTAGATAGCCACAAACAAAGGAAGGGTGGGTGTGACAGAGGACTCGTCTGTATTTATCTGCATTCTGATAGCCTTCTTTGGCAAGAAGGGGAAGTGGGAGCTAACACTTACATCTGAATAGGCAGTATCCTCTGTACATCACAAAGGGCTGATTATCCCCCACAGACAGTTGGCAGACAGGGCTGGGATGAAAGGGGCCCAAGCACTTCAAGGATCTGCTTTGAGTCAACCCCTACTTCAAAGTCACAATTGGGTATGAGTACTGGGGCTCTGACACTACGGAGACAGTATATTACTGAAGCTGGGAAGACCTCTGCTGGAGTAAAGACTGCTGTGCTGTAATGATTGCCACTTTGCCTTGACTGATTGTTCTGAAGAACTGCTGCTCTGCTTTGCTGGCCTGTACTGCTGCTTGCTGATCTCTTTCCTTCTGAGGACAAGGACTGGACCCAGCTCATTTGGACCCAGAGTGACTCCAAGGGCTTGCTGGCTTGACCCTGTTTCCTGAGGTCTCAGGGACACACAGGACATCCTGCAATTCTGCTGGTGATGCTGGGCTCTACCATCTGTGACCCCTACCCATGACTGAGGTGCCTTCTCCAGTCCTGAACCTCAGAAGTGGGTTCTGCAACTGTTTTACTACAATGCTATTGCATCATTACATTTGCGCCGATCAGGACCGATGCATCATCCTTCACCGCCTATGTGGCCCAACGACACCACTCTGCGTGGCTCGACAATGACACATTGCCTGCATCTCAAATTAGCTTGACAACGCAGTGACCTGACTGCATGGGAAAGATCTATGCATCGTGCCCGCAGCGTTGATGCTTTGCTCCATCCAAGACCTGCATCAACTTCCTAGCCAGCCTGCCCTCCATTGCAGTCGGCCTGAACTTTGAATTTAACTCAATCCCTAGTGACCTCAAGTAACCTTTTAGCACTACAGAATTCAAAGCACTGTTTTTGCATTTATTCTTTAAAAATTCATATCTTGACTTCTACTGATTGGATGATTTGTTTGCTTTAGTTTTGTTTTACTCAGATAAATATTCTCTATTTGTCTAAACATATGTGGAGTCTTTTTGTGGTGTCTTCATTGTGTTACTGTGTGTGAGTGTGTGTATGTGTGTTGCACAAATACTTTACACATTGCCTCTTAAGTTAAGCCTGCCTGCTCTGTGCCAAGCTACCAGAGGGTGAGCACAGGTTAGTTTAAAGTCAGTATGTAGCTTACCCGTAATAAGACTGTGGTCCCTACTTGAACAGGGTGCAAACCTCTGCCAACAAGAGACCCAATTTCTAATAGATTGTTTGCATTTTTTTCTTGTTTATTGTAACAGTGGTGCGCATTGCACTCTGCCATGAACACAGAAATCATGGAACAGGTAGTCAGAGTCTGTTTTAGGCACCTGATCACTATCGGAAAAAATACACAAGAGCTGCATTCATTCTTCTAAATATCGCCCAGTTTTAACCCTTATCTAAATGTTAACAGGAAGTGTGAATCCAATACTGACAGCAGTAGCGGCTGCCACCAACAGGAAATGGTGGGGTCGGTAAAAGGGTAGTGGGTGCATGCACTTGCTAAATTGTCGATATGCATTCATTTATCGTTTTACAGTTTAAATGTTTTGCATTAAAACAGAATTTTAATGCATGTCAGCGATTTAGTGCACATAAGCAGACAGAGTGACAAACATAAAATGCATTTAAAAAAGGAAAATAAAAGCCACTTACTTTCCGGCACGTCTTTGCTCTGGTCCCAGTGTTCTTCTCTACACCAGCCAATTTCCCTAAACAATCCTGGCACTGCTCCCATGCTGTTAACCAGCATGAGAGAAGCACCAGGTTTGGATGTAGCAGGCTCTCACAGCCTCTCGAGGGCACTGAAGGTGTGAACTTGCACTCAACACAGCTATCAAGGACAGCTGGGTTGAGAGGTTGTAAATGTGCATGTCTGGCTGGCCAGCAAGACAGCCAGCCATACAGACATGCACATTTTAAACATAGAGAGCCCAGTCCACCACTCCTCCTTGCTGGTACAACTCAGCAGCGTCCCCACCCCTTCCTGACACTCAGCTCGGGACGATGGTAGTGAAAAATAAAAATTAACTTTATTACCATTTTAACCACTTCGGCGCTGATGGCGAGCTCAGCTCGTCATGAGTTGCGCTGCTCCCACGCTGATGACGAGCTGAGCTCGTCATGTAACGCGCATTTTAAAAAAACGCCGCGTACAGCGGGAAAAGCCGCCGCGCGCATGCGGTTAATTTTCATCTCTGGGGCATTTTAATTAGTGGGGCGACGCTCCTCCACTCCAATATAGCCTTAGAGCCTGCCGTAGCTGGCTGGACCAGCCATTAAAGTTTTGCTCCAACATTAAAGGCCAGAGCCGAAGGCAAGGGCCTTTCACAAGAGATCAGACCTTTAATGGCTGGTTGAGCTCCAAGGCTATTAGAACATGCCACCCCTAGAGGGCAGAATGTTCTAATTTGTAAAACTAAGCCCTCAAGGAGCCTGGGGGGTTGAAATACCTTCAGGCTCCATGAGGCCTTTGTTCACAGCAACAGCTGTGAACAAACATTGCTATGTTTATGCTCTGGGCGTCTACCACCCATTAGAAGCCCGGAGCACTCTATTGTCTTCAATGGAGCGTTCAACATTCCAGTGTTCTAATGAAGGAGCTGTTTCTGACTGACAGTGATACCTTTTCTCAAGTGAACCTCTGCTCTGCTTATTTGTTCAATGCGATAATGTTTATTATTAAATGCGTTTTCACGGCACTGTAGTTAGTAGGAGTTTTGTCAACGAAAGGTAGCCGCACAAATTGCCACTTCTTAGTCTCAGAACACTACAATCTGGCAGTGATCGTTCATGCTACTCTAACAAGTCAATAAACAGGAATAGTGCTGTGTTCGGATGGCATTACTTACAAATGACATTACTCGCGGTTTGCATTGGAACAATCATAACTGCTGGGTGTGCTCTGACACTATTTTCAAGGTCTCAAGCCAGTCTTTATTCACGTTTTATAATTGAAGAGTTCGAAGGGTCATCACACACAGCACAGAGGCAGTTAATAAAGGTGCCCCATGTGTTCTGAAAAAATAATATTAAACACAATAATATACAGAAGGCATAACTTAACGAATCCGCCACAATTTGAAATTAATATTTGCGATAGAAGAGGGTTGAATAATGAAATTGCATCTACGCAAACAGAGTACGTTTCATCGCTACGGATAGGAAACGTGAACTTTAATTGAAAACAAATGCTGAACCGTATGCTTTAATAGAAAAACTCATTAAGTATTCAGAGCCACCACAATCTGGCAATAGGTTCAACCTTTAGCAGAATTATTCAGTGGCAACAGTTGTCAGTACATTTCAAAAATAACTTCAATTTGATTTTAATGCTACTGCTTTAAATATATTCATAATCGAATGAAGGGCAGCATGAATTAGGAAATAAAATCAGGTATAACATTGAAAATATTACTATGATGTCGCGCGAGAAAAATAGTTCATCTTCCAATATACATACAAAACCTTAGTAAGCAGGTGCATACATCCTGCACCGTCCATTCTTAGAATGCTCATCATCACAAAAAAAATAGGAAACGAGAAGTCAACAAGAAATTAACTTTTCTCTCAAGCTCTTCCTTTTGGTGAACTGGGTCCCTAATTGCAAGCGACGTCTTCAACCTCTGCGTGGTACCTCCCGAGGTAAAGCAACTTCATGTAACAGGGACAAATCTAACATGGCAAAGTCGGAAAATGTTGTCCCTGGAAAATGACCAGCATTTATGGAAGTCACATGCAGAAATCGTTTCAGTTGCACAAATCTGCTCATGTTCATTGCAGAGCGATTTATAAGCGACTGCTTCATAGTCCTCCAGCAAATAGGACTATCTGGTATTACCAGTACCCTAGTATAGGCAATACTGGGTACGGTATTGTTGTAGCAAATATCCACTCCCAAATGGGGCCTGTGGAGTGATTTGCAGCCAAATATTTCTTTCCAGGGAATTGCCAATAACAAAGATTGTGGTATTTGCTTGGGCCAAATTTCCAATCAAGTCTGAGTTTCACATCTGTGAATGGAGGGTAACATGTGGATGCATGCAAATGTTTTAGCTAGAAAACGTCAAAATCTTGTCTTTTTGCCATACAAATCTCTAAAGGTTTTTCATGCAGGTAATCATGGATGTTTTGCAGTATTCTTAGCACAGTTTGGAGTTCGCGTTCAGGGATCCCCTCTGGGATTATTTGGTCGATGAGGATGCGTGTTTTATGGTAAAGGGAACATCTGTGATGATTGACTGCTTGCCATTTCATGCCATAACATAGAAAATGTTCACATTTAAATCTCTTACAGTATCGTCCCTCTGGGAAATGAGTGTTTGTGTTTATCAAGCACAACTGGATTCATATGCTTCTTGTCGGTGGCCTACAGTTTGCGAACATTTAATCAATGGTGCATGACAATTCTATGTTGTTTTACTTGCCTCTCCGAAATGGCTGAACGTCTCTAATGGGGCCTATTGGTTCAAGTAGGAACCTTTATTTAACCAATAGACTTCTCCCTCATATTTCGCTGGAATAATAACTAAATCTACATCTGAAACCCCAAACTTTTTTCAAACCAGAAGTTAATCAGCAATTTCTACAACGGCATTATGGGCACAAAATAAATCTTGCCTTACATAGAGTGGTAAAATCTAGTCTCAAGTTGCATTCCATCAATGCAATCTACTCAAAAGGCAATTAAAACAAGCGCTGGCAAAGCCAGCATGCCTGGCTTTTATGTGCTATTGCATGCAAACATAGGCAAGTAAAAGAGTTACATGCATTCATTACCATATTAAAACCACACCATTTGGTTTTGACAATTCTGGATTCCCGAGAGTGAGCAACACATAACTGCAGTACTAGAAACTCTTACTGGGTGTCTTGAGTTTAGCAGCTTTTTATTACAATGGCACTGCAAAGCAACCATAATATAATAATATCAAAACTATTTCATAAACGAGGCAGTATGTATAGTAGCAAGACTGGATTCATTGCTCTTCTAAAACTATTATTTTTAAGAAGAACCACAATGTCACATACAATCAATAACACAGTAGAATGTTTAAAGTGACACATGCAACCAGTAACATTAAATAAATATCACAATAACGCATAGGTAAAGCAACATAGAGTAAGGAACCCATTGAGACAAACAATACTTGTGAGTGCCACAGTCCTGATGAAAACAACAAACTATCTGACCTTGGAAATAAAGCGAAAGGAAGACAAGTAATGATTTGTCTCTAACATGCTAGAACATATTTGCTAAGTGTAATTTTTAAAGAAAGTAATTTCTATGAAACATGAAGCTGGACTCCTTTGAAGCATACCGTATGTCCATTGTAGCAAGATAAGCTCTTACAGACATGTGAGCTGCCAAAACATAAATAGGACAGGCAGCCGCAAAAGCCTACAGTACTATTGGCTATTACTAGGAGCCCCACCAGTAAGATACATAGTCCCTGCACTAGCACAAACTGCTACTAGGAGTCCTGATAGTGAGCATTACAAATCAGCAGCACCACGGACTGCTACCATGTCGAGAGTGGCAGCACACACCTGAATGCCACAGGTTTTTAGAAGGTGTGCTAGTTGTCCTGAGATGTAAAAGAGCGGCTACAATGTATTACAATTCTACTTCTCTGTAACTGGGACTTCATTTCGAAAAATATTTAATAAATGAGGTAATGCATACATTAGCAAAATGTGTTCAATAGTTTTTATATGCGTACTATATTTACAATGACACATGCACCAATAGTAAAGACGAAGGACCACAGTGGTAAATTCAACCAGTAATACAGAAGAGGACCCCAACCACAGTGACACATGCAATAAGCAACATTAAAGACGCACCGTAATGATACATAAAATAGCAACAAAGTAGAAGGACTACAGTGGTAGGTACTACAAGTAGCACAGAAGAAGAACTACAATGGGACAAGTGACTGGGAACAGATAGAAGACCAAAATGGCACATGTAGACTCTGTGAGAAGCACACTTAGTATGAAAAGAAATGAATGAATGAATGAATACAGTCTTGTATCACGCAACTTAACCCGGAGGCATCAAGGCGCCTAAAAGATGGTACTGTTTGTAATATGAACCGATGCAAGACTACAGATAGACCTCTGCAAAAAGCAATGTTTTTAATGCTTTGGGGAAAATCATGAAAGATGGTTGCCGTTTTAATTCAGGGGGAAGGGTGTTCCACAACTTTGGGGCAAGAGAGGAGAAAGCCCTCCCTCCCCACCTAGCTCTAAGAACCAGAGGGACAGACAGAAGATTTTTATTGGAAGAACGTAGCGCTCTACTAGGAGAATAAAGGGATAGAAGAGATCTAATGCCCTCTGAACTTGCTCCGTACAAGGCCCCATGAATAAGGCAAAGGATCTTAAAAGAGATCCTGGCATGGATAGGTAGCCAGTGCAGATTCATCCTGGCTAGAGTGGCAGAGGAGAGGCTGGGGGCATCAAGAACAAGTCTGGCCGCCGCGTTTTGTACTATCTGCAAGCGATGGATGAGCTTTTTGTTAATGCCTAGATAGAGCGCATTACAATGATCTAGTCTCGAGGAGACAAGGGCCACCACGATCTGCTTTCGGACATCTGGAGAAAGGTAGTGTGCAATCTTTCTCAAGATCCTGATGACACCACAGCAGGTGGAAACAGTCCTATTGACCTGACTATCAAAGGAGAGCGTGGTGTCTATCAGCACACCCAGATTCCGAGCAGATTGAGAGGGCATGGGGCACACTCCAAGGGTCGGAGGCCACCAGTCGCTTGACCAGATGTCCTGTTTGCCCCCAAAGATCAGAACCTTGTTTTTCTCTCAGTTTCATTTCAGTGAGTTCAGAATCATCCACTGAGAGACTGCCTCCATACAGTTCCTGAAATTAAGAGCGGAGATACTCACCGAGTGGGAGAGGGAGACCATGATTTGGGTGTCGTCAGCATATGACAACACCTCCAACCCAAAAGATCTTACTAACCAATGTCTTCCCTGGACCGGAAACAAGCATCCTGGGACTGGTTTCGGATTCATAATCCTCATCAGCCAGGCTATCTTGAATCCAGTGGCCAAGTGAACAAGGGACTCACGTCTGAGCATACCCTGCCACACTTAGGGCGAACAAAGCGATACAAAAGGGGATGATGGACGGAGCGTTTGCACAAATCAAACGCTCACCCCCAGTCAACTGATCTGGGTTTAATCCATCACCATTCTTTAGTTCACTCAGCCACCCCAGTTCAGACATGGCTATATGCAAATCAGTCTGACCCTGTGCCTCATGGGCACAGTGCAGCCCGAACTGCCAAGCCATGTCTTCCCTGGACCGGAAACAAGCATCCTGGGACCGGTTTCGGATTCATAATCTTCATCAGCCAGGCTATCTTGAATCCAGTGGCCAAGTGAACAAGGGACTCACGTCTGAGCATACCCTGCCACACTTAGGGCGAACAAAGCGATACTTTGCTCACTTTGCCACTGGATTCAAGCAAGCCTGGCTGAAGACGGCTGTAATGCCAGAAACCGGTCCTAGGAAGCTTGTTTCCGGTCCAGGGAAGGCATGGCTTGGCAGTTCGGGCTGGACTGTTTCCATGAGGCACAGGGTCAGACTGATTTGCATATGGCCATGTCTGAACTGGGGTGGCAGAGTGGGCTAAAGAACGGTGATGGATTAAACTCAGATTTGTTGACTGGGTGTGAGTGTTTGATTGGTTCAGATGCTCCATCCATCACCACCCCCTTTTGTACCGCTTTGTTCGCCATAAGTTGGCAGGGTTTGCTCAGACGTGAGTCCCTTGCTCACTTTGCCACTGGATTCAAGCAAGCCTGGCTGAAGACGGCTGTAATGCCAGAAACCGGTCCTAGGAAGCTTGTTTCCGGTCCAGGGAAGGCATGGCTTGGCAGTTCGGGCTGGACTGTTTCCATGAGGCACAGGGTCAGACTGATTTGCATATGGCCATGTCTGAACTGGGGTGGCAGAGTGGGCTAAAGAACGGTGATTGATTAAACTCACATCTGTTGACTGGGTGTGAGTGTTTGATTGGTTCAGATGCTCCGTCCATCACCACCCCCTTTTGTACCGCTTTGTTCACCATAAGTTGGCGGGGTATACTCAGACGTGAGTCCCTTGCTCACTTTGCCACTGGATTCAAGCAAGCCTGGCTGAAGACGGCTGTAATGCCAGAAACCGGTCCTAGGAAGCTTGTTTCCGTTCCAGGGAAGGCATGGCTTGGCAGTTCGGGCTGGACTGTTTCCATGAGGCACAGGGTCAGACTGATTTGCATATGGCGATGTCTGAACTGGGGTGGCAGAGTGGGCTAAAGAACGGTGATGGATTAAACTCAGATTTGTTGACCGGGTGTGAGTGTTTGATTGGTTCAGATGCTCCGTCCATCACCACCCCCTTTTGTACCGCTTTGTTCGCCATGAGTTGGCAGGGTATGCTCAGACGTGAGTCCCTTGCTCACTTTGCCACTGGATTCAAGCAAGCCTGGCTGAAGACGGCTGTAATGCCAGAAACCGGTCCTAGGAAGCTTGTTTCCGGTCCAGGGAAGGCATGGCTTGGCAGTTCGGGCTGGACTGTTTCCATGAGGCACAGGGTCAGACTGATTTGCATATGGCCATGTCTGAACTGGGGTGGCAGAGTGGGCTAAAGAACGGTGATGGATTAAACTCAGATCTGTTGACTGGGTGTGAGTGTTTGATTGGTTCAGATGCTCCGTTCATCACCACCCCCTTTTGTACCGCTTTGTTCACCATAAGTTGGCGGGGTATACTCAGACGTGAGTCCCTTGCTCACTTTGCCACTGGATTCAAGCAAGCCTGGCTGAAGACTGCTGTAATGCCAGAAACCGGTCCTAGGAATCTTGTTTCCGGTCCAGGGAAGGCATGGCTTGGCAGTTCGGGCTGGACTGTTTCCATGAGGCACAGGGTCAGACTGATTTGCATATGGCCATGTCTGAACTGGGGTGGCAGAGTGGGCTAAAGAACGGTGATGGATTAAACTCAGATCTGTTGACTGGGTGTGAGTGTTTGATTGGTTCAGATGCTCCGTCCATCACCACCCCTTTTTGTACCGCTTTGTTCGCCATAAGTTGGCAGGGTATGCTCAGACGTGAGTCCCTTGCTCACTTTGCCACTGGATTCAAGCAAGCCTGGCTGAAGACGGCTGTAATGCCAGAAACCGGTCCTAGGAAGCTTGTTTCCGGTCCAGGGAAGGCATGGCTTGCAAGTTCGTTCTGGACTGTTTCCATGAGGCACAGGGTCAGACTGATTTGCATATGGCCATGTCTGAACTCGGGTGGCAGAGTGGGCTAAAGAACGGTGATGGATTAAACTCAGATCTGTTGACTGGGTGTGAGTGTTTGATTGGTTCAGATGCTCCGTCCATCACCACCCCCTTTTGTACCGCTTTGTTTGCCAGAAGTTGGCAGGGTATGCTCAGACGTGAGTCCCTTGCTCACTTTGCCACTGGATTCAAGCAAGCCCGGCTGAAGACGGCTGTAATGCCAGAAACCGTTCCTAGGAAGCTTGTTTCCGGTCCAGGGAAGGCATGGCTTGGCAGTTCGGGCTGGACTGTTTCCATGAGGCACAGGGTCAGACTGATTTGCATATGGCCATGTCTGAACTGGGGTGGCAGAGTGGGCTAAAGAACGGTGATGGATTAAACTCAGATCTGTTGACTGGGTGTGAGTGTTTGATTGGTTCAGATGCTCCGTCCATCACCACCCCCTTTTGTACCGCTTTGTTTGCCATAAGTTGGCAGGGTATGCTCAGACATGAGTCCCTTGCTCACTTTGCCACTGGATTCAAGCAAGCCTGGCTGAAGACGGCTGTAATGCCCGAAACCGGCCCTAGGAAGCTTGTTTCCGGTCCAGGGAAGGCATGGCTTGGCAGTTCGGGCTGGACTGTTTCCATGAGGCACAGGGTCAGACTGATTTGCATATGGCCATGTCTGAACTGGGGTGGCAGAGTGGGCTAAAGAACGGTGATGGATTAAACTCAGATTTATTGACTGGGTGTGAGTGTTTGATTGGTTCAGATGCTCCATCATTCACCACCCCCTTTTGTACCGCTTTGTTCGCCATAAGTTGGCAGGGTTTGCTCAGACGTGAGTCCGTTGCTCACTTTGCCACGGGATTCAAGCAAGCCTGGCTGAAGACAGCTGTAATGCCAGAAACCGGTCCTAGGAAGCTTGTTTCCGGTACAGGGAAGGCATGGCTTGGCAGTTCGGGCTGGACTGTTTCCATGAGGCACAGGGTCAGACTGATTTGCATATGGCCATGTCTGAACTGGGGTGGCAGAGTGGGCTAAAGAACGGTGATGGATTAAACTCACATCTGTTGACTGGGTGTGAGTGTTTGATTGGTTCAGATGCTCCGTCCATCACCACCCCCTTTTGTACCGCTTTGTTCACCATAAGTTGGCAGGGTATACTCAGACGTGAGTCCCTTGCTCACTTTGCCACTGGATTCAAGCAAGCCTGGCTGAAGACGGCTCTAATGCCAGAAACCGGTCCTAGGAAGCTTGTTTCCGGTCCAGGGAAGGCATGGCTTGGCAGTTCGGGCTGGACTGTTTCCATGAGGCACAGGGTCAGACTGATTTGCATATGGCCATGTCTGAACTGGGGTGGCAGAGTGGGCTAAAGAACGGTGATGGATTAAACTCAGATTTGTTGACTGGGTGTGAGTGTTTGATTGGTTCAGATGCTCCGTCCATCACCACCCCCTTTTGTTATGTTATGTTATGTTATGTTATTTGTATTTTATAGCGCACAGCTGCCCCAGCAAAGGGGCGTCCTGGCGCTCTGACAGACGCTGTAACATAACACACAATAAAAAAAGTTAGCTAGACACTGGAAACAGGACAGTTTTAATCGCCTGCCTGAAGGCGAACATATCCTCAAGAGCTCGGATGTGTACCGGAAGCGAGTTCCATAGGCCTGCCGCTAGCACCCTAAAAGAGCGGCCGCCCATCCTGCTCAGCTTAAATCGCGGACAGACAGCCAGATGTAGCCCCTCAGATCTTAAGGATCTCGAAGGCACATAGGGCAAGAGTAGATTGGCAAGTGCCGGTGGCGAAAAAGATTTCAGAATTTTGAAGGCCAGACACAGCGCCTTGAACTTGATTCGCTGTCTGACCGGGAGCCAATGCAAGGCTGTGATGGTACCAGACACTGAACAGTGTCTGGGAAGGCCCACAATGGCTCGTGCCGCGGCGTTTTGTACTCTTTGGAGCCTAGAGGCCTCCGCTTGATTCACCCCTAACAACAGTGAACTGCCGTAGTCCAGCCGCGATAGTATTGAGGCCTGAACTACAAGCTGTCTGGTAGGGGGATCAAAGTACTTTAGGACTGGCCTAATACCACGCAATATTCCATAACATGTGGCAGCCACCCTCTTGGTGTGGTCCCTGAAGGTGAGCGCAGAGTCCACCCAGACTCCCAGATTTCTCACTCCAGCCACTGGAATAGGAGTGACACCAAGCTCTGACGGCCACCACTGGTTACCCCATAGCTCAGCGTGCTTCCCTAAAACCAACACTTCCGTTTTGGTGGCATTCAACTGGAGGCAGTTGGTGCGAAGCCAGCTGGCTACTGCCAAGAGACCCGCACGGAATCTCGGAGCCGCAACCTCGGGATCTCCACTAAGTGTCACCGCTAGCTGTGTGTCGTCCGCATATGAGGCCATCGTAAGACCCCACTGTTTGACGACACCAGCCAACGGTTTCACATAGAGGTTGAACATTGTAGGGCTCAACGAAGATCCCTGTGGTACCCCCATCTTCAGGGGATAGGTGGCGGATTGGCCAGGTAGTATGGCCACTTTAAAAGTACGGTCTGCCAGAAAGGACCGAAACCACTGGAGAGCGACATCCGTCACTCCCGCCTCCTGTAAGCGTTGGATGAGTATTTGGTGGGACACAGTATCGAAGGCAGCGCTTAGATCTAAAAGTATAAGCGCTGCAGTATGACCTGAGTCAAGTACCTGGCGAAGATGTTCCAAGATGTAAAGTAGTGCCGTCTCGGTACTGTGTCCTGACCGGAAGCCGTTCTGACTGGGGTCCAGAATCTGGTTACGAACCAGATGCTCAGACAGAACCGAGTTGACGTGGGCTTCTGTTACTTTAGCAATCCAAGGCAACAGGGAAATAGGTCGGTAGTTTTCTGGCAGTCGGGGGTCAGAGTTAGCTTTTTTTAATATGGGAGTAACCACTGCCTGTTTCCAGGCCGCAGGTACTGTACCAGAAGACAGAGACATATTAATGAGATCCAATATAGGGTTGCGACACAGCAGGGAAAGTGTATTAATGAAGGCTGGCTTTAACGGGTCCGCAGGGGAGCCTGACTTGACCTTGAGGCTGAATCTGTCGAAGGCCGCAATCGACAGTTCAGGTAGGATAGCCAAGGGCTCATGATCCAACGTATCAGAGACAGTGGCTTCTTGATCCTGGTTGAGTGTATCGAACCCGTGATATATTTTTTCCACTTTCTCCACAAAAAAGGAGGCCAATTTGTCACAATGTAAATCTGTGCAAATCGCCTCTGATGAAGATCTGTTTTTCATAAGGTCCTTCAATACCTTGAAAATCAGCTTTGAGCGGTTGGTGCTGGTAGCAAATTCATGAGCATAGAATGCAGCTCTAGCTCTGCAGATAGCTCTGTGATAAATTTTTAACTCAGTAAAATACCGGGTTTTCAGAGCAGGGTCATATGATCGTCTCCATTCCCTCTCTGTTTTTCGGCAAGATTTCTTCAGTTCTGCAAGAGACTCATTATACCAGGGACTAGATATTTTTGTCCGGCCTTTCGCCCACCGTAAAGGTATAAGAGAGTCCAAGGCATCGGTGATCCAAGTGCAGAACTGTTGGTAGCCTTGTTCCACATTAGTGAAATTGCTCAGAGGTTTCTGCTCTAATATACCATAAAACTCTTCCAGCGTAAGTTTATGCCACGGCCTTTTAAGAATTGGCCTTTCCATGGATATGAAAGGCTTGTCGTGGACCGGGCAGAGCGCTTCTACTAGCAGATGGTCAGTCCACCCTATCAACCTCGGATCTGACACACTTAACCCATCAAGTGTGGAAAAGAAGGGGTCAAGGATATGACCTCCAGCGTGGGTTGGAAGGGTGACGAGCTGGGTAAGTTGGAGAGCTTCCAAATCGGCCAGCAGGGAGCTCACGGTAGTGGATGACCCATTGTCGAAATGGATGTTGAGGTCACCCAGGATGTTAAAATTGGCACAGCCAAGTGCTATAGGACTGACCATGTCAGCCAATGCGGATCTAAATACAGAATCATTGCCGGGGGGGCGGTAGATCAGCATCCCACTGAAGGTAAACTGATGGGAGAAGGCGACTTTAAAAATAGCACTTTCACATGCGGGTAGTCCTGACGGCTTCCATTGAGCCGGAAAACAGGATTTAACAGCCATAGCGATGCCACCACCTCTTGTGGTCCTGTTAGAGGTGAAGATGGTGTAGTTCTGGGGGAATGCAAGGTTCAGTATGGCAGAGTCAGAGTCCTGAAGCCAGGTTTCTGTCATTAAGAAAACATCGGGATCCTCTTTCTCTATCAGGTCATAGATAGACAGATGGTGCTTTACAAGAGATCTCACATTAAGGCACCAAATACGGAGATCTCGCGATACAACACGAGGTCGTGTAACAGAGGCGACATTTTCCAAGGAGCGTATTTTGGTTGGGCTCTTAAGAGACCAGCCTTTACAGGCGCAGCAGTAAGGTCCGACTAAAGGGTCCACAGGCTTACACGCACAGCCTTTGGACGAATGACCTATGGCCAACAGCTCTGGCCGTGTGTAAGATACCATGCCTGGCGAGAGTAGCAATACGACGCTGAGAATAAATATAAGACAGAGCCTGCCCGGCCTCGCGCTGTCTCGACGCGGACGAGCGCAGACGGGCAGGACTCAGGCACGACTCCGGCTAAGCGACGGCGTCCACATCTGCGCGTCCCGCTGCGCGGGAGGGGGGAGCTTTAAGTAGGCTCTCCAATCCTGGCGCGAGCGCGAGGACGCTCCAAGATGGCGCCTAAAGCTAAACTTACTGCCCAAACCAAGATGGCGCCCACAGTGACCCACCCCCGGGATCCAGACCCGCCAAACGGCAGTGCGGGAAACAATTATGTGCAGAATGAGGACGAGGGCAAGACCTTGTTAAAACCAGGGGAGAAGTGCTACAAATAAAAATAAACAAAAAGACAAATTCAGGTAGGTTAAAAACGAACGCGCTAGCAGTAGCGCTGACAATAGCAATTGCGCGGTAGAATAAGCGTCTGTCAAGACCTGTCTTGAGTCTGGGTCCGCCTTAAGTAGGCTCTCCAATCCTGGCGCGAGCGCGAGGACGCTCCAAGATGGCGCCTAAAGCTAAACTTACTGCCCAAACCAAGATGGCGCCCACAGTGACCCACCCCCGGGATCCAGACCCGCCAAACGGCAGTGCGGGAAACAATTATGTGCAGAATGAGGACGAGGGCAAGACCCTGTTAAAACCAGGGGAGAAGTGCTACAAATAAAAATAAACAAAAAGACAAATTCAGGTAGGTTAAAAACGAACGCGCTAGCAGTAGCGCTGACAATAGCAATTGCGCGGTAGAATAAGCGTCTGTCAAGACCTGTCTTGAGTCTGGGTCCGCCTTAAGTAGGCTCTCCAATCCTGGCGCGAGCGCGAGGACGCTCCAAGATGGCGCCTAAAGCTAAACTTACTGCCCAAACCAAGATGGCGCCCACAGTGACCCACCCCCGGGATCCAGACCCGCCAAACGGCAGTGCGGGAAACAATTATGTGCAGAATGAGGACGAGGGCAAGACCCTGTTAAAACCAGGGGAGAAGTGCTACAAATAAAAATAAACAAAAAGACAAATTCAGGTAGGTTAAAAACGAACGCGCTAGCAGTAGCGCTGACAATAGCAATTGCGCGGTAGAATAAGCGTTTTGTACCGCTTTGTTCGCCATAAGTTGGCAGGGTATGCTCAGACGTGAGTCCCTTGCTCACTTTGCCACTGGATTCAAGCAAGCCTGGCTGAAGACTGCTGTAATGCCAGAAACCGGTCCTAGGAAGCTTGTTTCCGGTCCAGGGAAGGCATGGCTTGGCAGTTCGGGCTGGACTGTTTCCATGAGGCACAGGGTCAGACTGATTTGCATATGGCCATGTCTGAACTGGGGTGGCAGAGTGGGCTAAAGAACGGTGATGGATTAAACTCAGATTTGTTGACTGGGTGTGAGTGTTTGATTGGTTCAGATGCTCCGTCCATCACCACCCCCTTTTGTACCGCTTTGTTCGCCATAAGTTGGCAGGGTATGCTCAGACGTGAGTCCCTTGCTCACTTTGCCACTGGATTCAAGCAAGCCTAGCTGAAGACTGCTGTAATGCCAGAAACCGGTCCTAGGAAGCTTGTTTCCGGTCCAGGGAAGGCATGGCTTGGCAGTTCGGGCTGGACTGTTTCCATGAGGCACAGGGTCAGACTGATTTGCATATGGCCATGTCTGAACTGGGGTGGCAGAGTGGGCTAAAGAACGGTGATGGATTAAACTCAGATCTGTTGACTGGGTGTGAGTGTTTGATTGGTTCAGATGCTCCGTCCATCACCACCCCCTTTTGTACCGCTTTCTTCGCCATAAGTTGGCAGGGTATGCTCAGACGTGAGTCCCTTGCTCACTTTGCCACTGGATTCAAGCAAGCCTGGCTGAAGATGGCTGTAATGCCAGAAACCGGTCCTAGGAAGCTTGTTTCCGATCCAGGGAAGGCATGGCTTGGCAGTTCGGGTTGGACTGTTTCCATGAGGCACAGGGTCAGACTGATTTGCATATGGCCATGTCTGAACTGGGGTGGCAGAGTGGGCTAAAGAATGGTGATGGATTAAACTCAGATCTGTTGACTGGGTGTGAGTGTTTGATTGGTTCAGATGCTCCGTCCATCACCACCCCCTTTTGTACCGCTTCTGTAGGGGGGGAGAGCAGGAGGGATAGGGGAACCAGCTCTAGTTTAAGAGATTCAAGAGCAGTGTAGATATCTGCTATTTTCGTGTGAAATAAGGTCAAAATCTTATCACACAGTTCTTGAGATCCCACTATGGGGTCCGGGTGCAGCCCTGCCTTAGCAGCCTAAGTGATTCAGAGAACCAGGGGGCTGAGGGTCTCTTTCTTGCAGAGTAATGCTGTTTAGCAGGGGCCAGAGAGTCCACTGCTTTTGCAATGGTATTGGAACAATTGCGAGCAGTGGCGTTGGCATCCCTCAAGGGGGATGGCCTAGAACTGGTCATGAAAGAAGCAAGAGTCTCATTTTTTATCATCCTGTAGTTCCTTTTCAGAACCCACTTCCTAGGGCCGAGGAGGGAGGTGGAGGCATGGTGAGATTTTAGTTCGAGAGGGACGGCCATATGGTCTGACCATGAAAGGGGAATGGGAGAGCCTGTACTTAATCTGGGATCATTTGAAAAGACTCCATCCAACATATGGCCGGCTAGGTGGATAGGGTTGTCCACCAGTTGCAGCAGGCCGCACGATGCCATGGAATCCGTCAGGGGAATGGTGTCGCTGGAACTTATATTTTCCAGATGGAAATTAAAGTCTCCCAGAACGGTCAAATAAGGTCTGTCAATGTAAGGTTCTAATGTTTTCAGCAGATCATAGATAAAACCAGGCCTAGGGCCCGGGTCCTATAGAAAAGAAGACCAGAGAAGGAGACTGTGGGAGAGGAGTTGAGAGAGAAATGAATGGCCTGGAAGGGGTCTGAGGGGATGGAGAGGGGTTTAATGCGGCAGATGGTAGAGCTCTTATACAAAATGCTCAATCCTCCTCCCCTCCGTCCCACTCTGTCCATCTCTGTCCATCTGGGCTAAAGCATAGCCCTCCGGGATGGCATTAACAAGCTCTGGGCCAGAGGAATCCGATGCCCACGTTTCCGTAATAAAGACCCACGAGGGCTTCCTGGCGGAGACAAAGTCCCTGAAAGCAATGTTATTTTTGACTAGGGATCTTGAGTTAATGAGAAAGCCCACTTCGGTGATTGATGAGGGCGACCTTTGCCTCCCGGGTGTAGCCAGCTTATTTAAGTAGTCAGGAGTTTTGGCGCTGGTGCTTTTAATGGTGCAATTACAGCGGAAGTCCCTAAGGAACGCTTCTGGGGATAGCACGTGATGACAAGGTAGTCTGCGTGGCTTAAGTGCCAATAGCTCCTGAAACCAGCTTATACAACCTCAAGAATGAAACGACAGCCAGAGTAAAGTAGATGCACATCTCATCTAGAAAAGTATGTAATTGGTGGCTAATATTTGTCAAGTGACACATAATATTGAGCATTTATGTACTGCTTGTTTAGATCATATATAGAGTAAGCATGTGCTTGTTATGCAGAACATTTTGTTTCTAGAAGGAGAGCCTTCTGCATACACCAAATACTCTCTGCAATAGGCTGAAAACAATGCACTTCAATCTAAGTATGAAGTATGCCATTATGCTACTTTACAACTCACAGAATATATCCTGAAACTTCCCCAGTAAAATACTTGTAATTAGTACATTTCTAAAGGGATTCTTCATGGATTGTAATCCAAATATACCATTGTTGTTAATGTCAGCAGTTCAATGCCCTTGTTAGAATTCTACGGACAGAGTATTTTGGTTTGTACAGCTTTCAATACACCTATTTTTGTTTTCACTATTTCTAAATGAGGCAAGCAGAAAGGACTTTTGTAGGACAGGGTACCCCATCCTGTTCGTGGTAGTGTACCCTGTCTGTCAAACTTAAAATCAGGCCTTTAATCACACCAAAACTGATTTTTCCCAATTTAACAGCAACAAGAAGAAGCAAAAACGACTTCCTTCATGGCCAGATAACAGGGACCTGAATGAATTCACTGCCCTACTTTTAGCCAACGCCAAGTAACTCAGATTCACCTTTCTCAATGATTTCACCCTCTAGAAACATATCACAATGAAAATTATGCTAAAGAAATTAAAACCATTCCTCATTGAAATTACTGCAGAACCTCTATTAAAATCCTCACATGTCCACATGTGAAAGGCGGCAACAGCTTGCTCACTGTCACTGTTCACCATTGCAGACCTGCTCCACCTTCAGAGCACATGTGATTCACGTTAAAGCTTTTTCTCACACTATCCTTAAACCTCACAATCCACTTAACCCTCTCCCTGTCCTTCCTTTCACCCACGCCCCCCCTTCTTGGGCAAAATATGTGATAATAAATGTGAAATTGTATGCATAACCAATCTATATAGAGGGTGTGAATAAATAACATTCCTCTTTGAGAACGTCTTTACACTCTGATTTTCATTTTTTGAGACTGTTCATTTAATAATTGTGTGTTTGCGAACTGGGACCCCCTCTACATGTAATACTGATCTACCCAGGTCCCAGTACCATTGGGGTAACCCGTTATCAGTAACGCCACCTTCAGAGACAGCTGCTTGGTCTACTAAGCCCCACAATGTCTTATCTCAGTAGCTCTCACTTGAGTAGCTGCAGGGCCGGCTTTAGCGCTGGTGGCGCCCAGTGCGACAATCATTTTTTGCGCCCGCACACCACATGACTGCCTCTTCAGATTCTCTCACTACCATGGGCTAAAGTGCCCCTCATTTCTCCAATTATGAGTTATTGCTAAACACAGCATTCGCCCCTGAGTTCAGCACCCCCTCCACAGGTCAGCGCCTATTGCGGCTGCACCGGTCGCACTGCCCTAAACCGGCCCTGACTAGCTGACTGACAAAATCACCATAACTAGTGACACTCAGTACACCTGTGGCCAAGGTATGATACAAAGAAGAGCAGGCAAGACCAAACTAGAAAGCAGGCCTTCTCCATTCATGCACGAGGATCTGGAAAAACATTCAGGTGTCCATCATGACCACCCACATCCTTCTTTAATTATTAAGAGAGCTGAAAACAGACATCTTTAAATAATAGTACATCATTATGCTGTAAACAGACCACCAACATCTAAAGACCCACCTCTCCCACTTAGAATTACTCTCTGGCTGCATCTCTGCTTTCGACCTTGAAGATTGATCCACTGAATTTCAGCTCTGTTTGTGCACTTCAGATATACATACATAGACAACCAAGCTAGGGTGGATGTGACCTAACAAGGATTTGTGATGAAATTCAATAAGTACAGTGACAATAATTGCCCTTATATTAGCAACTAAAGATACGTGAGTGGCTGTATTCACTTCTGGCTATTTGTAAATATATCTGACAACCAAAATTGATTGTAAAGATTTAGTATTAGTTAAATGTGCACCTATTGAGAATATCATGACTCTCTTTTCTGGTGCCAACAAATAACATTAGTATTAAATGTTTTTATTAAACAACAAATAACATTAAGTTATTTTGCATTTTGTGTAATATTAATGCACTGTGACCCAGATTGAATATTGTGCACCCAAGTAAGTATTGGCTGCACAAAATGCATCTCCTCTGTCCAAATATTAAAGCACACGATTCACAAAAGCAAGATAATAAGATATGTTTTGACACAGTTAAAAAGTACAACTGTAGACGAGTTTGGGAAAAAGTGAGTTCCTAGGGGATAAGTGGAGATAGGAATATTTGGGAGCAAAGGCAAGTGATAACACCGTTAAAATTTACTGCGTAGTCTTAAGCATTGTGTAGTGATGAAGTTCCATGCGTAGAGTGATGAAGTAGACGTACCTGAGTAGTGTCTTTGTAAGTTATTTACTAAGTCCATAACATCAGTGGTGGTAGCCCCACCAGGAGCAGCCTGCCTGCTGCTCAGCCCATCTCCAACTGACAAAACTCACACTAGGCACCCAAGCATTCCACTCATGTCTATCACACCAACATTTCATTAGAACACTCACACTGGCTGAGCAACTAGGAACCAGGTAACAGGGAACATTATAACCACAACAGGAAAATACTACATTATCTTCTCTACTTACAATTAAAAATGTATTAAACCATACTAAAAGAAAACAACTACACACATCAATTTACAAATGGAGTCAGTTCAGTTCAATGAGCTTTATTCGGTTTGCAACAGCAACCATATAAGCACATATAAAAACAAAATAATAACAGTCATAATAACATACTCAGGATGATCAATACTTAACAAGGACGGCTATAAGGACAAGAAAAACAATATACATTTGTGCAAATACGCAAATATATGCCCGATACTGTGCAAATGCATACATTTTGTAAAAGTCAATCGGAAGTTATACAGTATGTGCAAGTTATGCAAAAAAAGTGATGAGTGCTTAGTATACCCTAGGTTTTTCCTAGTGCAGAGAATCCACATTAAGTTAACTTCTGTACTTATCTTCCTATATACAAACTTCACGAAAGTGACAAGTGCAAGCATTGTACAATATGTGCAAATTACGCTATAAAGTGTTGCATGTGTCACACTCCTGAACCTATAAAGAACCAGAAGAAGGAATGTCCTACTGCCTGAAGAACCTCAAGGAAGATTGGACCTGCTTGCCTTGAAGCCAGGACCCCAGAAGCGACTCCAAATGTCATTTGACTGGCCTCCTGTGTGATCTCCTGGAACACAACCAGCTTCAAGAGGTATTTTCTGCTACTGCCCAGCTGACCAGTTCTAACTGGACCTGTCCTGGACCCTGCTGCTGGCCTCTGCTGGAGTGAGTCTTAACCCTGAATTGCTGCCTCAAATATCCTGGACCCTTGGCTGAACTCAAAGTGTAAGCCTCTTAAAGTTTCATGAAACTTGGACTTTTGCCAACATTTGCTGGGATATGATGGGAGCTAGGGACCAACCTCTCAAGATGATCTGATGAAGGTGCACTGCTGCTGGACCACAGATTCAGGTTGCTCCTACTATTGTCTTCTCCACGGCAGCAAATCTGATCCAGTGGAACTTCATGGAGAAAGTGTCTGGCCTTGTGCAGTCCAACAGCTTGCAACCTTGCCCCGCTTGAAGAAACCTAGCTCCAAAAAGTGATTACGTCCAAATGTAGAAATCTTCACCAGGTGAATGCATGAAAAGTATCTGGATGGCAAGGGATCTTCTTTGGTTGCTAAATTCAAATTTCACCCACTCAGAACTTTCCTGCCAAAAGTCAATGGTTCACTGAGATCTCCTCCAGTGGCTAGCCAGGAAGTTGAGCCTGCTTGAGCCACAGCCTGCTTCCTTGCTCTTCTAAGGATTCTTGGTTTCCATTCCAGAGACAAAGACTACATGTAAAACTTTGCACTGGGACGAACCTCATCCCTGTATTCGATACTTGCTCCATTGCAGTCAGTCTTTACTTTTGACTTTGTCAAAAGTGGAGTGCAACCAGATGGCCATGGTTGAGAAGTAAAGCTTTTTAGGGCTCTTTTGAACCTTAAATTTAAAAATTCATGACTCCGGATCTACTTATTGTTTTTTTGTTATTTTGGTGTTATTTTATTTCATAACATTCACTTTTTGTTCTAAATCCATTTTGGATTTTTCTTGAGTTATGTTTTCACTTTCTTACTGTTTGAGTACTGGATTAGTACTTTATGCATTGCCTCTAAGTTAAGACTGGCTGCTTCTGTGCCAACCTATCAGAGGGTTAAGCACTGGTTTTCTTAGTGACTTTTTGGTGTTCACCCTAACAAATATTGTGATTATTATTTGAGGTGGGTTCTCACCCCCTCAACTAATATTCCAATTTCTTACAAACATCTTCTGCACCAGACAATATTAAGCAGAACAGCCACATGGAAAAGTATGCCCCAATTGCCACAGGCATTACTGAAGATCAATGACAACTAGTGATAAAGTTCAATGGCACCAGACAATAAAAATCACTTGCCCCACACACTAATGATCCTAAGTGGCCTCAGACAAAAAGGATGATCAATGTATTGAGTCTCGAATGAGCATCAGTTGTTCCAGGAATAATTTGTCACCTTGGCTAAAGTTGTGGACTGTATGGGGACATGGAAAATTAGGGACTTAGACAACCCCTTTTGAACCATGGGTAGAGCTGGGGACAAGGATAGTATGTGATTAGTCTATCACAGTGTCAATCCTCAATGACACTGTGATAGCTGTCATATCCAGGTGATTCATAACTAAAGGTTCTGGAGGTACTGGGAATTCAACATGCAATCAGTTGCCCCACCTACTCCTTAGCAAACTTAGGGGACTGTATGTGGGTATGGATGGACAGGAGCTAAGAAAATCCCTTCCTCACTTGATGGTTATTATATTTAGGAAAGGTTATTGTAAGTGGGAAGGGTAATGGATGGTGACAATCATCCCTTGTCTATCAACAAGACTGGTGGTGTAGATATGGAAGGGCAGAGCAAATCTAACCAACCATTAGGCAAGCCATGGGAACTGAATTGTTAGGTAGAAAGGCACCTCTACCCAAACTCTATGAAAGCAGGCCCAAGGCATGTTTAGTTTTGCATAATGTAGCATATTTGTGGCTTTTGTGTGCTTTCCATTTGCTTAATAATTGAGAATTACCCAAACACCAGGAGCTTTGTTCTTTAAATTAGCATTTTGCCATTACACATATATGGTACATTGTGTGCATTCATGTATTGGGCTTTTTATTAATGATCAACAGGTCATTTGTTTGATTTGCCCCCCATATGACCAACAAATGTATTATATTTCTGACTAACTGCAAGTAAACACAATTGTTGCCACTGAAAGGTTTTCAAAGCTTTTCCAGCCAATCAAGTTGAATTGCACCCATCCAATCAGAAGGTTTCTTAGTTTCTTTTTGATTTTCCTGATGTTCTCAACAGATTATCTAAATTCACCATGTGTATTGGACAGCTACATTTTTGATTTGCTGTTAAAATTGTTCAACCAAAATTCCTTATACCTGGAAAAGGGACCCAATCAGATTGAGCTGTATGGTGCCTTCCAAGGGTGACCGATGTTCATTCAACCATTTTAAGTTTTCCATTGAATGTACACTGATTAAGGTGTGGGCAATTTGTTAACAATGCGGAGAAAAGGGATTTTCAGTGAATGTTTCACCCCTAAGGACCAAATGCTGCCTTTTTTCCTTTAGTTGTTTGAAACCCTAAGAAAAAGTTTGTCAAGTATTCTTTTTTACCCATACCCTACTGGTTTCAGTGAACTGTAAGAAGTCAAGAAGGTGATTAGAAATGGCAAAAACAGAAGTTCCATTACGATGCACAAAGGATCATACAACTTATATAAGCACATCCCTTTCACTCTAAAAAAACTTCATGCACCCCTCTTAAAATCTACATCATGTTGAAAGCTTGCTGCATCACTTACAAAGCAGCTTCAATGCGCACTCTCAACTACGCAACTGAATACTTAACATTTGTGGGACCTAGCTGTAAGAAATTGGCATACTGGTTGGGGAGTGAAACCCTTCTCAAGCAGCAACTACAATTCTTCCTAGGGTGAAGTCACAAACAAACCTTAAATTAACCTGTGCTCTCAACCCTCGAGTAGCTTGGCACAGAACAGTCCATCTTAACTCGGAGACAATGTGTAAAGTATTTGTGCAAAACTTCAAACAGTAGCATTGTGAAAACATGCCACAAAGGACCAGAACAGAAAAATAGATAGATAGATAGTTTTTTCACATTATAAGCTGATGCACCATAGATCGGCTTGTAGACAACAGCATGAATACAATTGTTTCTTTGAAAATTGGGTCTTTACCCTTGAAAAGCTCATACGCCCTCTTTATATAATTTGATGAAGTTAAATAATATTTTATTTGCATTTATAGTGTTCCCCTGAAGAAGGGTTTCCCGAAATGCATTGAACATACATTGTGAAAGGAATAATTGAATTGCATAATAAATGCTGCATTGATTTAATACTGTTTGTTTACACAATATCACTTTTTCAAGATATTTTATCCACTTTTTGGTTGCTCTACCACTTGAATAACTTTGGTAGCAAAGCATTATTGATTTGGTGTGACAAAGAATATAACCACATCTTACTATGTTTATATTGAATAAAGTGTATTTGTCCTGAAGAGCACCGAAATGGCTTGAGGAGTGCACCTTGTCATATGTGACAGGATCTGTTCATATACAGATTTGATTTCATTACCGGACAGGAGCTGGTCAGGATTACAGGGTAGCACACACAGATTATATTTATTAAATTGGTTTATTATAATTAAGTTTGTTACTGGAGAATAGGTGTGCAGGTTTTAGCTATTTCATTTAAACTTTCTAAAAGTGCCTTTGTCAGAATTGCCATTTAAAAATCAGACTTCACCATCAGTTGGTATTTTAAACTGTGATTCCAGAGACACCAAACATGAAATAATGATGTCTTCCAGTTTAGAAATCACACTTATAAAATGTAATAAGGCAACTCCAATGTTATCCTATGGGATAGATAGGCCTAGTGGTAGTGAAAAATTAATTTGAGAGTTTTTCACTACCAGGAAATGTAAAACTTAAAAGTACACGTCCAACTTTTTACATACATTGTACCCTGCCCTCTGGGCTGTCTAGGGCCTGCTCTAGGGGTGCCTTATATGTTTTAAAAGAAAGGCTTGGGCCTGGAAAAAGGTTTAGTTTTCCCATTCCAAATGGCAGTTTAAAACTGTGCTCTCTGGCTCTGCAATGGCAGACTTGAGACGTGTTTAACAGGCTGCTTAAGTGGGTGGCACAACCAGTGCTGCAGACCCACTAGGAGCATTTAATTTACAAGCCCTGGGTACACATAATGCCACTTTACTAGGGACGTATAAGCACATTATATTTTCCAATTGGGAATAAGCCAAAATGACCATGCTTAGAGAAGAGAGCAAATGCATTTAAGCACTGGTTAGCAGTGGTAAAGTGTGCAGAGTCTCAATGCCAGCAAAAACGAGGTCAGAAAAAATAGAGAAGGGAGACTGCGGCAAGATGGCAGCTGCGTGATTCTTGTGTGTAGCTGCTCTCCCGATCACAGCCGTAAGATGCCAAAACTAAATGCCTAAAAGATGACTGCCTAAACAGTTTTGGAAGAAAAAAATAATATACTTTCAAATCCTATAACCTCACTTACTTGGCTGGAGGTTCATCGTCCCAAAACGGATGCGGATGCGATTTTCGCCGGCAGCGCTGACCTTAGCAACCCGAGCTCTGAGAGAGTGGAGAGCAGGACAGACGTGTGAGGAGGCTGGAAGCGCGGCGGTACACCGCTTTGGAATCTGCAGCTTCAGCAAGATCCTACGAGATAACGTGTATCTCTGCAAGAATGCCTCCAAAGGGGAAGAAGGTGAAGGACACAGACGGGACCGGAGGAACCAAGCCTACATCCATGACTCGCCACGCCGGGGAAAAACATTCCCTGGAATCCATCGCTGATGATCGGCAATCTGGTCTGCACAGAGAAGGCGGAGAGGGAGAGCAGCGCCCAGCGGAGCCAGTGAGCAGAAGGCAGAGAAGGGAGTTCGTAGCAAGGCTCCAACTGTACCAGTGCTGTTTGGCGGCAAAGGAGGCAACAATATTACAGCACAGGTGGAATCAAGACTGTCCCTGAGCAAAGGTAAAAGCGCTGCTAATTTAAACACTAAAATCCTTAAGGACATTGGAAAGAAAAAGGTACTTGAGGATAAGGGGGCGCAAAACAGCGGTATGAACAGCTCTGTGAAGACAGATAGCGTGGGGTCAAGGGCTGATGAAATGAACAGCCTTGCCACTGAACTGGCTAATATCTTTACTAGCGCTTCCCCTAGCGCTCCCCCTAATACAAACAGTGAGTCTAAAATACAATGCACAGAGGAACCTCCCGTGGAGGACGGGGGGCAACCTGGGGGTCATCCAGGGGTCGACGGCAACAGTCAACACGGTAAAAGCACCTTCTGACATGCCCACCTCAGGAGCAAGCTGAAGGAACTGGCACAGCGACCCCAGAGGTGGATAACTTCTACTCAATGACTGATGACTACGAGATCTCAGAGGACAGCGGGAAAAGCAGTCCCGATGGGCTCTCACCAGACAGCGGAAGCCCTGTTCTGAAGCCCGACTACCAGAGGCGCATATCCTTCTGCTGCAAAAAGAGAGGTCTAAGAGACCTGGGAAAAGACCAAGGTTTCACTTCTGATTGTAGCTAGTCAAGCCAGCTGAAATGGAATTATTCTGCCTCACATTTAGAAGGAGCTCAAGAGTCTGAATCCATACCTGGGCAGGGTAACACGAATGGGGCTGACAATGCCACAGGGGCTCAAGGGGGCCAACCATCTATGGAACTGATCTACGCTACTTTAAAACAAATACAGTCGGAAGCCCACCAGGAGCATAAGAGGGCCCATGCGGCAAACAGGAAACTTCAGGGCGCAGTCGGGAAAGTCAATAAGGCCTGCTCAGAGATTAATGATCGTACCACTGCACTGGAGGAGCGCATAGTACACTTGGAAGCAAGTGTGGAGAACTCTGATAAACAGTCCGCTTGTAATGAAAGTAGAATGACAGACGTCCTCTGGAAGCTGGAGGATTCCGAAAATAGACAACGACGAAACAACCTACGGCTTTTAGGAATTGCGGAGAAAGAGGAAGGCGACATCCGTGGCTTCGTATTGAAGCTCTTTCGAGAGGCCTTCCCGGAGCTGGCTCACTGGGACTGGGATGCAGAGATACAAAGGGTGCACAGATTCCCTTTAATGCTCAAGAAAAGAACAGGCCAGGAAGAAAAACCTAGAACGATCTTAATCTTCTTCGGCAACTTTCTCTTACATCAAGCTATCTTTGAGAAGGCCAGATGCAAGAAGATCTGCTTCAGGACACTCCTTCTTCATGCGTTCTGACTTTTATCATTCCACAGTAGAGAAGAGATGGAGACTCCTCTCACTTATCTCTCCCTTCCAGCAGCAGGGATGTGAGGTTTTCCTGCTGAACCCGGCTAGGCTGAAAGTTA
Organism: Lissotriton helveticus; assembly: GCF_964261635.1. Taxonomy (NCBI): domain Eukaryota; kingdom Metazoa; phylum Chordata; class Amphibia; order Caudata; family Salamandridae; genus Lissotriton; species Lissotriton helveticus. Next base: position 798,333,964 of record NC_136057.1, on the reverse strand, counting down.
TTTGTGAAGGGACCACCAGAGTGTTCACGTCAGAAATTCAAGCCCAGGAGTACTTGAACGAGCTCACGAATAGGGATGTCAGGAAATGAGGGCTAAGCTGGAGATAGGCAGCATCGCTTTATGATGGTCTTTTGTTATAATTTTTCTTTTGGGTTTTGTAGTGGGGCCGTGGTTGGGAGCAGCTAGGGGCGCAACCACATGAAGGAGGCATCACAAGGGTCTTTGGACCTATTTTGCCATTTTGAAGAGAGGGGGAGGTTTGGGTCGGGGAGAAGGGTGGGGGTCCGGGACCATGGGAGAAGTAGTATGCTCACGGTTTATGGGATTGCACAACTTCATTTTTTGCTGGGTGGCTTGCTTTTGACCTTATCGTTATTTTGTAATGAAGAAAATTAGAAGAGCCTCGGTTAACATCTGTAGTTTAAATGAACCCCAAAAGAGGAGGCGGGTTAGTTTTGATGTGCAAATTTTAAGAGCTCATGTTCTATGCCTCCAGGAAACTCATATTGAGGGAAGCAGGAAGAGGCTTCTGGAGCTGTCCGGGTATCATATGGTAGCCAACCCAACACAAGAAACTCGTACAATGGGGGTGGCTATTTTGGCTCGGATTGGGACGGGTAGCTTTCTCAGCTTCCCTCGATGCATGGCTGATAGTTTGGGCAGATGGGCGATTGTACAAGGGTGTTTAGAAAATAAAATGTTTACCCTCTGCTCAGTATATGGATCGGTGCTGGATGACCCAGCATTGTTTGACTGGCTCAGAACTGAATTAGTAGGCTGGGCCTTACATCTAATTTTTTGTGGAGATTTACATATTAATGTGAATAGCCAAGTTGCCACTAGAAAAACCCCCTATCAGGGCAGGAAGCCCAAAGTGTTTAAATCGCTGTCCCAAATTGCAGGCTTTGCACGGGCTAGATGATGTATGGGCTTTGAACAGGGGGGTTGAATTAGGAGACACATATTTCTCCGCTCCTCACAGGGTACACGCTAGGTTGGACTATTTTCTAGTTTCACAGGAGCTAGCCTTAAAAAGCACTATTGAATTATTCCCAAAGGTTATGTCAGATCACAATCCTCTGGTGATTGAACTAGATATACAGCTTCCTCTCAGACAGGCTCGCTGGTCCTTTAATAGGGCTTTTTTAAGCGATGCAGAATACATCCGGCAGATTAGCGGGTGGATCCCCCGGTTCATTGAAGATAACTTGGGAAGCACCAACCTAAGTAATGTCTGGGATACACTGAAAGCAGGGGTAAGAGGAGAATCAAACAGGTATGGGTGGGCGACACAAACAGAAGAGAAAAGTCTGCTGCAAACATTATGTGAGGATTTAGGAGCTGCAGAGGCTCAACTAATAGAGGTACTTTCTGCTGGTACAGATTCAGAGGCAACTCAGCTAAAAGTTACCACTGCCAGTTCCGCAATCGTACAAGTTTCAGATAAAAAGGCAGTTGGTAAATATATGGCATCGAAAACCCTGGCTTATGAGTGCAGCGAGAGAATAGGCCATCTGTTAGCAACACGCACTAGGGTAAAAACAGTTCACGCCAGAATGAGAGAAATCAGGGATCCGGGGGTGGGTCTGGTGACTGAGACAAAAGCTATTACTTCAGCTTTCCAGAAATTCTACCAAAATCTGTATAACCATGACACTCAGGGTGGGACCCAGGAAATTCAGGATTACTTATCGGGGGTGGCTTTGGGTCAGCTCACAGCTGGAGAAAGAGAGAGATTAGATGAGCCAATTACCTGGGAAGAACTATCAACAGCCATCCCCCTCAGGCAAAGCCACAGTCCCAGACTTAATTCCAGGGGAGTTTTATTAAAAAATTAAAAAACAGATCATGGGCTTGATGTTGGAAGTCTTCCAAAGGGCACAACGGGACCAGGCTATTCCAGAAACTTGGGAAGGGGCTAACATCATCGTATTCCCAAAAAAGGCAAGCCTATTGCTGAACTGGTATCTTACCGGCCAATAACCCTCCTGAACAGTCATTTAAACATATATTCAAAAATTCTGGCAAACAGACTGTCATCAGTCATAGGAAAGCTAGTCTCTCCTTTCCAGCATGGTTTTGTACCAGGCAGAGGGACTACAGATCACATTAGAAGAATAATCACGTTGTTCGACCTTGCAAGGGTGTCAGGAGACCCCATGGCAGCCATTTTTCTTGACGCAGAGAAGGCCTTTGATAGGGTCTCCTGGCCCTTTCTTTGGGCTTTTACAAAAAATGCTGACCTGTTCCTAGAGAGGAGAGATATGCGTCAAGGGATGTGGAGAATGTTGTAAGGGTAAAGAGAGCTTACCCCTGGGTATCCATTTTGTTGGATTTAATGCCCTCATACACCTTTGCAGGTGTCATGCTTCATCATTTGGGCTTGCTCCTCGTTGGGTCGGCGGTGCAATACCCAACGGGCAACACCTCAAAGAGGGGCTCTTTAGCGGAGATCTTTTTCCAACAGCCGTTTAGATGAAGTGCGGGTGTGGGGCCAGTAAAGATTGTAGACGTATTGAGGGTGGTTAAAATAAAGCTAGGGGTACGAAGGAATGATTTATTCTGAAATCTGACTTCAATAGAATGAAGCTTACACTTGACACTGATGGGGAGGTGCAATGTTATCAAAATGTTATTCTTGCCCAGAATGTTATACTTTTTAGATCCATCGCACTGGAAGTTAATAAAACTTGGCTATCTGCCTTTAATCAGGCTATTTCTAATTTTTTATTGGCAGGGAAGTATCCGTGGAGAGCTCTGAAGTATATGACTCTTCCTAAGGCCCGGGGTGGGTGGTCTGTCCCAGATATCCAGATCTTTTACTGGGCTGCAAATCTTCAACAGATGACTGATCTGCTGGGGAAAGGACTTCCAGACGCCCTATATGGATCTTACCCCTCCATTTATAGGCTACTGCTTGGGGGCGAGGCACATGGGTGCTTGATGCGGCATATTGATTTTGCCTACTTTAAAAGAGTAAAGTTCAAGGTCCTGTTGGGTGCCTTCAAAATTTGAACTTCAATCAGGAAAAAACTTAAGCTGAATAGGTTCCATAGGTATACGCCTCTGCAAAATAATCTACTCCTACCAGAAATCTTCAACAATGGCTATATGGAACTTTGGAGGGAGAAAGGGATCAGATATATTGGGGATCGAATAAGGGATAACACAATATTGACGTTTGACTCAATTAAAGAAAAATTTGGGGTGGGAAACAACCACTTATTTAAATTCTTACAAGTCAGGGATTATCGTTCTAAAAAGAGGATTCAGGGCCACAAAATCCCCCTTATGGAGTCGACCTTGGGGACCCAAGGGGTATCAATCTCTAAGTTTTACACACTGCTAAGCGATACAATGGAGGATGACCTCGCTAAACATATGGACCGATGGCAGGACAAGGTCCAAGCGGATCCAGGGGTCTGTGAAGACTCCTTGTTGCTAAGCTCAACAGTTGCCATCTCCGCTAACATACAGGTTCAAAGTTTTAAGACACGGCTAAACTTATATATTACTCCGGCTCTGATTTTTAAGTGGGGAGGTTCTACAGGTATTTATTTTTCTCGTTGTGGAGATCTCGCTGTCGATAGTGTCCACATGTTTGCAACATGCCCTCGCTTAATTGAACTGATTGGAAAAATGGGTTTCTATGTCAAACAGATTGTGGATTGCGATATAGTGGTGTCACCACAAGTCATTTTATTGGGGGTAAGCAATCAGGCTCTGACTGCACCCAAGAAGACCTTGCTTTTTATTATGATGGCTGTGTTTAGGCTCTCCATATCGACGATCTGGCTAGATAAAGAACCTCCCTTAGTGCACTGTTGGTTGGGAAAGCTGTTAGCTACGTTTCGCTCGGAGAAAGAGATATATAAACGCAGAGGCCTAGGAGCTAAGAAAAAAGGGGGACGATATTTAATCTCCAATTAGCACTTGGATTAATGAATCTATGTTTTAATCTTCAGTTGTAGAGAGTGGCCATATGTGTTTGAAATAATCCAGATGTAATGGATTTATGGGATGAAACAGATAAATCCTAGGTAGCTGCTGCAAGAAACACCTGCATAAAAGTGTATTGTAGTGTAATGGCATTCTTCCCAGCAATTTTAGCTTTAATCATTTATTTACTCTCAGGAATTTAAGTTGCTGTTTTCTTTGTTGTAATCCAATCCAAAGTGTGGTCTCCTATGGTTCTGGGAAGAGGGAGGGTGGGGGGGGGGGGGGAGAGAAAAAACAACGGATGGATATATTATGTTTTTGCTTGTACGGCTTGCAATATTTACAATTTTTTGTTTAATGTACTTTGTAAAGAGTATACGATCTGGCTGACCAAATAAAGATAATAAATACAAAAATTAAAAATAATAGAGAAGGAAGAAGGCAAAACGTTGGGTGGAAAACCACCCTAAGGCTGACAGGTCTACCACCAGCTTATCCAAAAAGCCAGATTATCACTTCACTGGCACTAATGAAAAGCAAAAAACAACCGGGATGCAATCTTTGTCCATCTACACACAAGGGCAGTCCTTAAACAGAGTAATTTCAAATCAAGAATCTACATGATTACAAACAATGCAGAAATAACATAAATATAGCCAACAGTATTATAGCCAAAGACCACTATGTATGGCTATTGTTAGTTCTGACCTTAAAGTAGCACTCATGCTGTAAACTTTTCCTGTATTAATGATGATTAGCACCGTTAGCTGGAAGCTATAGGGGTATTTGATAACCACAAGTGATAGCCAAACTAATGTTGAATTGACCTTGTGCATTGCACTGCACTAGTATTGTCTTCATGTCACTCCCAGTGCATGGTTTTAACTTATCTAGGAAATGTGTGCAAGTTGACGGTAGTCTGAAAATTGTTGACATAAAGTAGTAAAGTGGAGGTGGTAATAATCTTACAGATGGTATGAGGCATCACACAAAAACGGCAGAATGAAGGACAGTCTCAATTTGTTTAGCAAACACAACATACACATTACCTATCATAAAATGTAGATGGATTAAGAAATTATGAACATTATTATATAGGCGAATTAAGGTGGTAAAGAGGGAGATACTGTGTAACTTCCGTATATAAAAAGTCTCTATCTACCTAGAGTACGCCTTACTGTAGTTGGAAGAGTATACGCCATTCCATATTATTATGAAGGGATAGTGTAAGAAATCTCGTCTCAATCCAAAGTATTAACTAGAGCTCTTTTCATAACAGCTTGTGAGATGGCTATATGAGTTGTTTCCTAGTTCCTAGCTGATATAAAACGTCTCTGTCTATTGCTAATTGGGTGGCCTTACATGTGATAATGTACATTGACTATGAGGCTCAATGTCTTTTCTCCTGCAGTTTGGCGTCATGAGCTGGGCTTCCCGCCACCATCCTTACTAGGATGTCAGCTCTTTCTCCAGCATGCTCATCGACTTATTTATTATGTATGTATGCAACATAGTCAGTAACATTCCAACCTATGTGAAAAAGCAACTCTTGCTTTGTTGCCCCTACATAGAGTGAATATATTTCAAAGACAAGGTGCAGTGGTCCAGATGTTAACAATCAAAAATGACGGTAGCTAGAATCAAACTCTAGTCGACAGATATAATCCTGTCAAACTCCCCTTTACTAACCACCGTTCTTATCTGCACTGTTTTTTAATGCAGCAGTGGTGAAAGAAAACCGGTAACAGCAGTGGATATCTTTGTGGCCTTTAGACCGGAAGTGGTTGCAGTTTGTGTGTCATGCCAAATATGGATGTTGATCATTCACCTTTATGCTCATTGTCCCCACACTCCCAAATAGCTCCCAGGACGTATGAGGGGATGTGGAAGACAACAAGTAGAATGCTTCCTCACTCAATCAAAATATTCCTTTGTTGATATCAGTCTGAATGGGTTAATCCTGGCAAAGATTGGCTGACACTCAATGGTGGATTCATGAACAATACCCCGGCCTCATCGCTACGCCCTATCAAGCCAACACGTATGACACATTCCAAGGCTGCTTTCATCGCAGTGCACCTGCCCCCAAGAAGCCACTAGTCAGGTCCCAACATGATGTGTTTAAACAATTAAAGGAGCACAGAGGGATGCTGGAGCGGGTCGCCCTCCACTCAAAGTCAACAACACAATAAAGACCCACTCCCTCGGCGTACGACCAAATCAGTGACTAGAGGGGGGGTGTTCCAAACGTCCTACTCCCTACCACTCTCTTACCAATATTGCAAGAGACAATATGCACTGTTCTCCGCCACTGTATAAAAACCTGTTCTCCAGGGCAACACACCAGAACCAACACATAAGGTGTACCCGAATCCCGGGATTTACCACTGTATCCACACCCAACGTTGGACACTGCTCTTGTTAGAGCAAAAAATGTGAAAGACGCAAGTGACACCTCACGGAAACACCACCGTCGGGGTAACTGGTATCAAATTTCCAGACAGGCCCCTGTCTCATCATCGGTTGTCACGTGCGTCTTAAAGAAAAATAAGATGAAAGGAAAGAAGTGTCCAAAACAACAAACATATATAGTGACAAACTAGTGAAGGTGCAGAAATATCTGCTAGTGACCAACACATATAAACAAAGTGAAAATAAAGTAACAAAGTGCATAAAAACACACACCCAATCAACCGTCCCTTACCCAACTTTATTCATAGGGCGGAGGTGGTGTGCTTGTATAAAAAAGGGGGCTGGTAGTTAATCATATCTACCACAACCTCCTGCCAGTGCCGACATGTTTCACTGCTATGTTATATTAAAGCAGTTTCTTCAGGGCTGCACTCTGGGAATGTCACTTCACTGTCTTGGACACTAGTTCTATAGTGTGCTGCCAAAAGAGAACAGGTAAAAAGACCAAATTAAAACCATGTGGACCTGCACCAGGAGCCAAAGCACCCTGGATGTACTGAGAAAAGACTGGGGTATATAAAGTGAAATATTACCAAAGGGCAGCCTGGCCATTCATACCGGCCGCTCCTGTATCTATAAGGGCAATCAACACTTCTCACGTAAGTCTGTGCCTTATTGCTCCATTATCAAATCTGTAAAGGGTAAAATATATGCGTTTGTATCATGATCAAACTGAGATATATTGCTGTCTCCTCATTTGTACCAACACACTCCGCAAGGTTCAGCCCCATTATCATAACTGAGGCGTGCCAGTAACTGATGTGAGGAACGCTCTATTAACAAATGCTCTCCATCACATAGACTGCCCTGATGCAAACAATCTCACAATCGCACAACCTACTGCCCATCCGCTTTTACACTTTTTTCACAAAACAACAATGTTTCACTTGTAAGGTATCCTGCCCCTCGGTACCGAGTGGCATGTAGGGAAACTGGGGCTAACAACATCTCTGCCTCGCAAAGCACCCATCCCTATGCCCCAGTTACTTCCCTGCTCAGAATCTCTACCAGGCACCCTCTCACCGTGCCGTGCTCGGAAGGCGCCTTTCCTCAGCCGTGCACGCCCAACAAACACCGGAGCTACAAGGCTGCCGCGCCGGCCGGGTACCGCCCCTGCTTGCGTACCACGTGACTTCAGGTGTCTGTGTGTCGGCCATCTTAGCCTAGTTGCCGATAGCTACTAAACGCTGGGAAACATGTAGAAAAAACATAAGCCCATTTGCTCCCGCATTTAAAACAATGCGTAGTAAAGTACAACTTGCGTGGGCATATAAATCAACCCCTCAATGAATGCCGACGGAGTCCCGCCGACCCGTCCTTGCCGCTAAGCAGGAAACGAAAGGAGAAAAGGACTCGTGTGAGGCGGCCATGCTAGCCTAGTCAATTTAAACAACTTCAGGACTCGTGTGAGGCGGCCATGCTAGCCTAGTCAATTTAAACAACTTCAGCCCTGATCTCTACAGCATCCAGGCTATCTCAGGCCAGATTGCGTCCTTGCAGGAATTTCAGGTTGTGCCAACTATGCTACATACAGCACCTCACTGCCTCTCCAAGAGCAGTGTCCAACGTTGGGTGTGGATACAGTGGTAAATCCCGGGATTCGGGTACACCTTATGTGTTGGTTCTGGTGTGTTGCCCTGGAGAACAGGTTTTTATACATTGGCGGAGAACAGTGCATATTGTCTCTTGCAATATTGGTAAGAGAGTGGTAGGGAGTAGGACGTTTGGAACACCCCCCCTCTAGTCACTGATTTGGTCGTACGCCCAACATGATGTGGTCAGCTCACTGCTGCAATATCTCAGAAAACGACTAAGACAAGTTCAGAAGAGCACACAATTTCAAACTGAACATGCCTTCGAGACTTGCAGCATAGTCAAAAAGCATGTATGGCACAAACTAAGTAACACATAACAATAACATCTTTTCTATAAAATACCATCAATATTTATCATTACCTTTGACTTGTCTTTAGGCAACTTTTCTTGAATTTATCTGAAACATCCTCAGGTTCTTTATCCGCCCCCTTGGCTGTCTCTTTCTTGTGGCATGACAGCTGGTAATTGTTACCATGGTTGTTTGCCCAGAATGTACCAGCTGAAGTCTCATAACGTATACAAAACTCGAGTTTGGCCCCATCTTTGAGATAAGGAGGCACCAGTGACATCCTAAAGGAAAACTGGTCAGTTTCGCCATCACACGAATCGGGGACATACTCCGCCAAAATGTCATAATAACTCAACCAGTCATCCAGAGTCATTCGAACAAATACTCGTTTTTCAAAAGAAACATTCAGCACCCGTATAATGCAACTTAGAGACGCTGACCCCGGAAGGAATTCGACTACCTCTAGCAATACTTTCTGTTTGTGAACTTTCTGCAGCACTTCCTCCCTGGAAGGGACCTCAAACCGAGACAACAAATAGAACTCATCGACCACTGTATCCTCGTCTTCGAATGTATCATTTTGGGATGTAGTCGGTATTTCCCATGTGTCAAACTCTTTAACTGACACAAGGTTGAGTCCAAAGGCATCAGCGAATGAAACTTTCCGTGCAACACTGGAGGGCGCCTCGCACTCTGCATCGTCGGAAGAAACCGAACTGCGCCTTCTCGGAAGTGGTGAAAAGCGTGGCTTGAACGTAACCTTCACCTCTTCGTCATCCTCATAGGCTTCGTTTAATGTGGGAACTTCCAACAAGTTATCCCCGGCGAGAGGGCTAGTTTCTTCCGACGGCTCCATCCCGGTACAAACTGAAAGAGAACTCTGCAGCCAGTGGGAGCTGACATTTGAGAGTCTGTGACTTAAAACAAGGATTAATGTTTCAGTTGACATTGCAGAAGGGAGTCAAGTCTATAAATAGGAGCCGAGGCGTGTGAAATATGTTGGTCCGGTCTCAGAGGCTTTGCATCAGATAGCATTAGTGCTGTTCAGTAAAGGCCACGTTCCAAATTCTGACGGTGCTTTTTTCATTCTATGACCCAGCTACTAAAAAACTTGCAATTGAGTTAAAAAAAAGGACTTTGCAAATCAGAATGGAAACTAATGTGTAACGGTTTTGCATACGACACTGCGGTGCTGCACTGTCTCCAGCAGACACAAAAGCATTATTGTATCCTGTACAGACACACCAGTTCTTCTGTTTAGACAGTCACACGTATCATCTGAACTTACATTGAAAAGTTCACAACGTCTTAATAGCTTTTTTGAAATAGTTGTCTTTATTGCAGTAGTGTCGCTACTTGAAGAGAGGAAAATGAAGCCTTCAGACAAAGAGCACTTAGGTTCTCAGCCCTAACACGTCGATCCCTGAAAGTTCAGCCATCAATGCACAGGAGATCGACTAATACTGGCTTTTTTTTTTACTTCAACCTGTGCGTAGTACAGATGGGCTCGCTTGGAGGAAGTGTAAAATGTTGACCTTTAGCCCCAGTACGGAACATGGCTTCAGAAATACGCGAGAGAGAATGCAGCAGTTGAGTCAGGGGGTTTAAAAAAAACATAAAGGTCTCTGGTGTCCCGTGCTCACTCTTGACTCTCAAGGGCTGCAGAAGGTCATTGGACGGGCTTCCTTTGCTAATAGGTAGAGTCGTACAATGCCTTGAGATCAATGCTCAGAGCCTCTCCACCTCCACGCCATGATAGTTATGAGAGTGTAAGCCACACTGTCCACTGCTAAAACATCTGCTCAGTGATATTAAATGCAACGACAGTAATATAAAACTGGGCCTGGGTGGAATTATAAAATACGCTCCTGGAGTTGGAGTAACTTGGTAACTCCACGGTGTGCGTGTAACACAGAATTCCTGCCAATTGGTGCACAGTGGAATTTTTCTGCCGTTCGAGACTCCGCATGCTCATGGGAACAATGCGAGGCCCTACAATGTGTGCTTGCAAGCTCGAGAAAGATTTGCCAGTTACTAGCACAATTTCCAGTTGCCATAGAGCTTTTCAGCACCATTTTGTGACAATGGTGAATGGATGCGGCCGCAGCTGCCTCTCGAGGAGATGCTCTACTTGAGAAGCAGCTAAATCCACTTGAAAATACCTCTTCAAGTGATTATTTTACTCATGTGGATGGTTCAGGTTGTTTTTTTACTGCAAAAAGCAATTTATTTATTTTACTTATTTTTCAACAGGAAGAAAGTGCCACAGAGACTCCAACTTCCTTTTCCTGTCAAGAATGCTCCTCCCAGTGTTTTGTCCATTTTCTGGTCAGTTTTCATTTGGATTTTGAGGTGAAAGTATCACTCTCTTTGTCTGCAATTCCTGCTGCATGCATACCTTTGGATTTTAAGGACTTTGTTTTTGTGACATTGCAACAAGTGCGTTTAAACACGTTTGATACGTTTGAAAGAGGGCATTCCCCAGTATATATTTCCCCTTTTATAAAATTTTCAAATTTGATTGTGGTGGGTGGGCTAGAGTCACAGTAGGGGCCTATTATTTTTGCACTCAATTTTTTAGCTTTTATAAGAGAAAAGTGTTGCATAGTTCAGTACCTTTTCTCCATGTTTATTACATTTTTACTATTCATTTTTTTACCATGTGGTCTAGTCTGCCAATGGGCCATCCATCCTGTACATTAATCATTGGGTATATGAAACAACTGTTGCTGTGGAATATGTTGGGATGGCAAAGGATTAAATGCAAAAATGTCTTTTTTTGTAATTCACTATCTTTTCCTCCAAAAAGTGTATTTTTGTGTGGTAAAATCTGATGCCTTGGGAGGATGTGTGTTGTAAAAATGTTATAACTGACTTAATTTTTGTTTTTGGCATTACTGAATTAATGGTAGTGCTTTGTTCATTGTTTGGTATGCCTCCTTTGTCTGGCCAGTGTGTGTGTGTGTGTGTGTGTGTGTGTGTTTTAACCATAGGCAACCATGTTTTCTTTGTTCTCAATCCCATGTGGCCTGCGGCCATATTGTGTAGTAAGTGTCCATAGGCCTTGATGTGTTCTTTGTTGTCCATGCCTCCTTGTTGTTTAACCATGTAGTCAGCAGCCATTTTGTGTAGCCTGGCCAGCCAGTGTCCTTTTGCCATAGGCCTGTGTGTGTTCTAATTTTTCCAGTGCTCCATGCTTGTTGTTGTTTAACCTTGTGGCTGGCAGCCTTTTTGTGTAATCAGTCAGTGTACTTTTGCCATAGGCCTGTATGCGTTCTTTGTTGTCCATGCCTCCTTATTGTTTGACCATGTGACCGGTGGCCATTTTGTGAAGTCAATCAGTGTGCTTTTGCCATCAGCCTGCATGTGTTCTTTGATGTCCATGCCTCCTTGTTGTTTGACCATGTGGCCGGTGGCCAGTTCGTTTTCCCAGCTAGTTTGCTTTTCCCATAGGCCTGCATGTGTTCTTCATGGTATATTCCTCCTTGTTGTTTGACCATGTGACCAGTGGGCATTTTGTGTAGCCAGACAGTGTGCTATTTCTATAGGTCTTCATGTGGTCTTTGTTAGCCATGCCTCCTTGTTGGTTGACCATGTAGCCGGCTCCCATTTTGTGTTGCCAGCCAGTGGGCTTTTGCCATAGGCCTGCATATGTTTTTTGTTGTCCACTCCTCCTTGCTTGTTGTTTTTTTTTTTAACATGTAGCCAGCGACCATTTTGTATAGCCATTAGGCCTGGGCGCGTTCTCAAATGCGTGTTCGCAATATATTTTCCCCCGAACATGCAAACAGCGATTGCGAACAGTAAAAAAGCATCGCGAACAAGCAATTCCGCATGTTCGCGGAATTTCTGCGTGTTCGTGGAGATTTTTTACCGTTTCGCGGAGATTTGCGTAACGCGATTACTCAAATTCCACCTACCCCTAATAGCCATTAACCAGTTAGTGTGTTAAATCCTTTTTTCTCAGTTTTCAATGCTATTTTCTAGGGATATCGACAAGATGGCTATGCCTTTTTGTTCTTTGTTCCTTTTTTTAATATCCCACCCTGATATCTGTTTAATGTGCTTGAGGAACATTGTGGTATGTATGTACATTGTTTATGTATTATTCTATGCATTTCTTCAATTTTTCCCTGCACCTCCTTGCCTCCCATAGTATTTCTCATAGTCCCGATTGATACACCACCAATTACTTCTTTTATACATTATTTGATTTTTCCCTGCACCCCTACCTTTCATAGGTCTCTTAGGCCATAGGCACACACCAGCATTCACCTTTTTGTAAAGCATTAATTAATTTTTCCCTGCACTCTTAGCCTGCCATATGTCTCTGAGTCTTAGGTTATAGGCGCACACCAGCATTACATTTTTTAAGGATTATTTCATTTTCCCCTGCACACCCTGCCTGCCATAGGTCTCATAGGCTATAGGCGCACACCACCATTCACTTTTTTTAAGGTTTGTTCCATTTTTACTTCACCTCAGCCTGCCATAGTTCTCGGAGTCTCAGGCCATAGGCAGACACCAGCATTCACTTTTTAAGGATTATTCCATTTTGCCTTGCACACACTGCCTGCCATATGTCTCTTAGGCCATAGGTGTACACCAGCATTTACTTTTGTTTTAAGGATTATTTATTTTTCCTTGCACCCCCAACCTGCCATAGGTCCCTGTGTCTTAGGCCATAGGTGCACACCAGCATACACTTTTTTAATGATTATTCCATATTTCCCTCCACCGCTGCCTACCATAGGCCTCTTAGCCATAGGCGCACACCAGCATTTATGTTTTTAAGGATTATTAACATTTTCCCTGCACCCACCTGCCTGCCACAGGTGTCCCATCTTAACGAAACATAAAGCAAACTATTAAATCTGTTGTTGTTATCCTAATTAGAATATTATCATATGGTTTGAATTGGAATGGAAGGAATACACTATTGTTGAATATTTGGGATAAACGTACTATTGTCTTTATGAATAAGTCAAAATGCAAAAAATGCCACGTTTCACTGAATGTTTTTCTTGTTTGTTTACGTAGGTGCACAAGAGATATGACCGACAGTGCTGCCAGAAAGAAGGTTGTCATAAAGTGACATCAACACAACCACAACACTTGAGTCCTCCTCTGCCTGCTTCTGCAGCTAATTGCCTACAAACAGAGCTTTAATATGGCCCCATAGAAAGGTGTTCCTGCCAAGATAGTAGCCAGTGAGGAGAAGAAGAAGAAGCAGATTGCCAGTGTCACCACTGGTGTGCTACCCACCATCTTTTTCGGGAGACATGGTGTGCCTCTGGGCAAAAAGCTGGGAGCAGCACTTCTGTATCAATGGCTCCAGCCCAGCCTAAGCTCAAGTCTATGTCTCTCAGCGAGGCAGCCACTTCAATCTTGGCAACAATCAGTGAGTCTGCACTATACTTGTCTCAGCCGCAAAGCAACCAATTGTCACAGGAAAGTGAGCAAAGTGGACAAAAGGAGCCATAGCTAACATCAATCCTTCCTTAAGTAGGACCAGAATAGGACATTAAGCTTTCTGCTAAGCAAGATGTAGCTCTTGAACCATTGGCTTCACAATCTCCAGCAAGAAAAAGAAAGGTTACTCCACCATCCTCTCCAAGCACCCTTCTGATGATCTGGACATGGATTGGACCTCAGACTACTCCAAGACCCGCCATGAGAAACAAGGGAAAATGAAAGTTTCTGAAAGTCTTAGAATTCTGTAAAAGGACAAGAATGAGCCAGTAATTGTCAATATGGAAGGCTGCTCATAGGACAACACAACTACCCCTCCCATTTAACCTGCCCAGAGGAATATAGCACTGGTTCCACCACCACCACTGCTAGCTTCCATATGTGTAAGGCACTCACTGAGACCTGCATCCACCAGTATCTCAATTGTAGTACAGACTGAAGAGAGAAAATCAACACGCACACAGAAAGTTCTCCCCCCAGTTTGGAACTTCTTTACGATTAGCAAGCAGGAGGATATCATTGCAATAAGCCCCATTTTCCATACAAGTGTTCGTCGAGGTAAGCCTGGTTCACAATAAGGTACTGGAGGCCAAACGACCCACGTGAAAACACATCACTTAATCCGGTGGGAGGAGCCCTATAAAAAGGTAGCTGCTGGTGGGAATGAGAGAGGGGAAGCAGCTCCGATTACGGTGATAGAAGGAGGTGATGAGGAAGAAGAGGATGATAGCTTTACACAAAGAAACCCTATCCCCTGCAGTGTGCCAGCATTACCCGCATTACCAACCTCCAAATGGCACAAAACTCAGATGTACACACCCCGCACATAGTGATTCTCCCAAAACGCACAATGAGTCTACCACCTCCTGATTCTCTTTGGAAGTCGCCTGCGTCAGTGACACCACATAAGAAAACAATCCACGCTACTATTACGGGTATGTTTAGGCAAGAGTGGCCCTATGAACGCAACCACCCAGGGGATCGTTTGTATAAGGAGTGACATTTTTAGAATTTGTGGCAGCTACCCACCTAAAATGGAGGGTTCCCAACAGGACCTATTTTGCCAGAGCTGCCGTTCTAGCTGTCCATCACAATGGGCTGCAATTAGTTTGGCAAGCTTTGCAGCAGAGTTCTGTTCACGCAACCCACCTGGCGACAGACATGTGGACCAGTTGTCAAGCAACTGATTACATGTGCATCACTGCATTCTGGATCTCTTTTGTGGGGCTAGGCAAAAGCTATCTGCAGGTCTCAGCATTGTAGAAACTTTTAATGGCATTCAGCAACATGCAACTGTAGCGTTGTTCATCATAGGGAAATCACATACAGCTGTACACGTCTTGGAAGACTTTAACAGCAAGGTATTTGAATGGCTGTATCACAGAGGTCTCAGAATTAGATTGGTTCCACAGACAATGGCAGTCATGTAGTCAAGGCCATGGCAAATGATGGCTATTATGGGGCTTTGTGTTTAATGCATTGAATCAACCTGATTGCGCAGTTCTTTCCAAAAAAGAAGACATAGGGCCTAATTTAGATCTGGGTGAACGGGTTACTCTTTCACAACAGTGATGGAAAACCCATCTGTTGGAATATAAATTCCTATCTTATGACATTTATATTTCGGTGGATGGGATATCCATCACCGTTGTGATGCCAAGCCATGTCTTCCCTGGACCTGAAACAAGCATCCTGGGACTGATTTCTGGCTAATCAGCCACCATCATTAAGCATGGGCGGATTTTGCGAATTGGCAATCCGTTAAATTGCGTATTTACGGATTCGCAATCCGCAAAATCCGCAAACTCTCGCGAATTTTGCGGATTCCTTTTTTTTTGTGTTTGCAAGTGTTTCTGCCATTTCGCAAGGGTTTTTTTACCAGTTCGCAAACGCGAACTTACTTGTCGGGTAGCAACGGTCGTGACCATGTTGTTTCTATGTCTGGTTCATCACAGCACCTACTGTTTCACCACTGCCACTCTCTGTTTCACCACTGCCACCCTCTGGCTCACCCATGCCACCCTCTGGCTCACCCATGCCACCCTCTTGTTCATCACTGTAGATTATGGGGGAAAAGCACACCTGCCCTGCCTCAACTGACATGAATGAATTAGGGGCTGATTAATGTGTCACTGAATTTGAACTTCCAGGCTGGCACCTGCTTCCTTATCTGTAATTGCTTTCTGTTGCAGTGTAATTTTTTTAACAGGAACTTTGCTGTATACTTGTAGCTATTCTCTGAGCCTGCTGTGAGGGTCAGAGCAGGATCATAGAATAGTTGCAAGTAGGCAACTGAACTCTGAAGGGGCCCCTCATGAAGCACTACAGGGAATGGTTACTAATGATAAGATTGAACTTTTGCACCTGCTGAGTGCTTTCAGTTTTGCAAAAATCCAAATATCCAGCAGCATCCACAAAAAGTAATCCTTCCAGGTCAAGATCCAAATCAAAGTGACCAGCACATGAAGAAAGCACTAGGAGGAGCCTGCTGGACAGGAACAGGAAGTTGGAGACTGTGGGGCACTTCCTTCCTCCCACCCCCCCCCCAAAATGGACTCCTTGCAAAAAAAAAGTGCATGCAAATGTCAACCTGAGGAGTTATTCTGATAAAAATCATAATTTTCAAGGTTTATGCTGCCTGCTGGTGGATTTCTTGTGCGAAATTGCAAATTTTGCAATCTCGCAATTGCGAGATTGTCGCTGCCCGCCGCATCTACGTGTTCGCAACTGTTTACTCCCGCGATGCATGATCACGGGCCTTTATGACGTACTCGCGTTGCCAAACTCTCGCTGTGCAAGGTGGCAAGCCGCGATGACGTCGACAAACTCCCGCTGGATCCCGCAGCAAGATCCAAAATGGCGCAGCACACGCAAACATGGAGAAAAACAACTCTGCAAACGCTGAATGACGGTAAGTGAACGCTGCGCGCCGCAAAATTGTATAGTATTCTAACTGGCAAGTGCGACCAAGCAAAAAATCCACTTCGCGTGGATTTGCGAATTTTCGGCAAATTCGCGAGAGTTCGCGGATTGCGAATTTGCCGAAAATCCGCAAAATCCGCGAGCGGAACGGATTTTATGCCCATGCTTAATCATCAGCCAGGCTAGCTTGAATCCAGTTGCAAGGTGAGCAAGGGACCCATGTCTGGGCATACCATGCCAACTTAGGGTGAACAAAGCAAAACCAAAGGGGATGATGAACCGAGTTTTGAACATTGCAAGCACTCACCCCCAGTCAACTGCTCTGAGTTTCATCCATCATCATTCTTTAGCTCACTCCACCACCCCAGTTCAGACATGGCCATATGCAAATCAGTTTGACCCTGTGCCTCATGGGAACAGTCCAGCCCGAACTGTCAAGACATGTCTTCCCTGGACCAGAAACAAGTATCCTGGGAACGGTTTCTGACTAATCAGCTGTCATCAGCCAGGCCAGCTTGAATCCAGTGGCAACGTGAGCAAGGGACCCACGTCTGGGCATTCCCTGCCAACTAAGCAAAGCAAAACCAAAGGGGATGATTGATGGATTGGAGATGGACCAGTGTGCACAGAAGAAGCCATCACATTCACCTAAATGACATCAAGACCATGACTAGCTCAATCCAATCGCTCTCCTCCTTTTTTTCCTTCCCTAGCTGGGCTACACCTGGAAAAAAACATTAAGTTAAAAGACTGGCATTGTGTTGTTACATAGGAAAAAAGGAGCTACAACAGACAAATGTGTGCCCTGCCATGCTTGGAATAGAACAGGTAACTTTTACATCAATGACTGCTATTTTTAGAGTGATTTTGATTGATGATGATGGATGTGGTGGCAGATAGTGAGGGTGTTGTTCAACTAATATTTGTAAACTTGGTTTCAATGAATGGCAATGATTGGGGGCTGATGGGTGATTCTGCCTTAAGGTGATTGATCCTTTTTACACTTAGCTAGAGTTCCTTGATTGATCCATTTGTTCCTGCACTTGTTTTTCAGGTTTTTTAGAGATCAGACCAGTCAGTTTAGTTACAAATACAATCCACACAAAATGTTCATATTCTTTTATTCTTCTTGTTTGTCTACAGCTATGTACTGCAGGTCTGTCTCTCTCAATCTCATTTGGGTCAGAAGTACTTGGGAGTCAGATGAAGTCGGGACTTGGAGTCAGACTCAGGGTTAGGGCGGGGCTACTTCTACAGACAGAAGAAGGAAGTTGTTTACTTCAAAGGGAAATCAACATGACCCAAAAAGGTCTACTCAGCCAATTGGACTGGAAAGAGTTGTGTTGATTTGGGAAATGCTGAGTAGTGTGCTGGCTCAAATGTCTAACTCATCTAATTATGTGGTTGTGGTTGGGGAGATTGTAACTGGAGACAGACATATGCAAAAAGAACAATTGAAGGACGGAATGCAGAACAATTTCATACATTCACCCCAGTACAGAGATATGGGTTTAAATTCATTGTGTTTTGCTCACCATGGCATTCCAGTTTGGACCCAGCCATGTGCAAATCAGTCTTGACCCTGCACCCAATGGGACCAGTCCAGCCCCAGTTGCCAGGCCAGGTCCTCCCTGAACTGGAAACAAGCATCCTAGAACCGGTTTCAAGGTTTCACCCCTCATCAGCCTGGATAGCTTGCCTTCAATGGCATAGGGGGCACTGGATCCACGTCTGGACATACCTGTCCCACTCGGGGTGACAAATACAAAAAGAACAATTGATGGACAGAAT
The DNA here is from genome assembly GCF_964261635.1 of Lissotriton helveticus. Lineage (NCBI taxonomy): Eukaryota > Metazoa > Chordata > Amphibia > Caudata > Salamandridae > Lissotriton > Lissotriton helveticus. The sequence goes on along the minus strand of NC_136057.1, from coordinate 798,315,483 downwards.
GCAGAACAATGTCATACATTCACCCCCATACAGAGATCAGGGCCTAAATCCATAGCATGCACAACATGCCAACTCAGTTGTATCAGCCGCCTTTTACAAACTACGAATGATAAAAAAAATCTTGCCATTTTTTCCCTTAAAGGCTGGTAAAACTTTGGTCAGCACTTTGGTCTATTCTTCGATAGACTATTGTAATGGACTATTTGTAAACATACAAAACAAGGTCATACAAAAGTTACAAGTGGTTCAGAGTGCCGCAGCCAGGATGCTGTCTGGAACACCCAAGTTTAGGCCAATTTCTCATGTTCTTAGAAAGTATCACTGGCTATCGGTGAGGAATCGAATTAAGTTCAAGACATTGTGCATTGCCTTTAAGGCCACGTGCAACTCTGGGCCTCAATTTCTCCCAAAAGGGCTAGCTATTTACACGCCTAATAGAGCTCTTCGCTCGGCTAATGCATTGTTGATGAAGGTCCCTGGTGTCAAGACTGCCACTTGGGGTGACAAGCGCTTTGTTTTTTCTGCCATGAAACTTTGGAACTCCCTTCCACTACATATAAGATCTTGTCATTCTTTGCTAAATTTCAGAAAAATGACTAAAACCTTGCTATACAATCAATACCTTCGTTCATTTAGAAGATGCCGTTGTCCACAGCGCTGAGACACCCTCGGGTATTTGAGCGCTTTATAAATCTCAAAAATAAATGAATAAATAAATAGTTTTTTTGCTCACCATTTTGGACCTAGCCATAATCAAATTAGTCTTGATCCTGCACCCAATGGAAACAGTCAAGCCCTAACTGCCAGGCCAGGTCCTCCCTGGACTGGAAATAAAAATCCTATGACCTGTTTTGGGGTTTCACCCCTCATCAGCTATGATAGCGTGACTCATGTCAAAAGATGTACGCACTCTGTAAATATTATGACAGTTGTGAGATTGAAAAGGCAGGTACATGCAGGTACTTGTCTGGCATTGGTTGGAAAATTGTTCTTACTTGTCAATTAATTTGCACATGAGTCAACATGATTGCAGCAACCTATGCTCTTGCTCCGCCTCTTGGTCCACTCCTCATGAAGCTTTCCTTCACTCGCCTTGATTACACAATATTGATAATTACTGTTTTACAAACTACAGGCCTTCTCTTCCTCTGGACGAAAGCTCCATAGCCCACCTGCTTACCTTTCTGGATCGGTTCAGACATACACCAAAGACTGACATTCCAAGAAGAATGTCCAATTTGGCATTTATATACTGTAACAATCATCATTTTTAGAACTGTGTGGATTCACTCCTCCATAATTTGTATTTTTCAAACCTAGGTGATGGGACAATTAAAATTAACTTGGGTCTCTGGGGCTGGAGGACTGTTTGCAATACATTTAACTTAGCTGTGTCATTGCTTCATTTCCTTTCACAACATATTTGATTATGAAGTGCTGCTCATGGATCTGATGAATATTGTTTTTCGGCAGTGTTTTTCTTTGTCACAACTTTCCCCAACTTGCTATTCCCATCCATTCATCAAATCCCAGACCCTCTTCCCCAGGCTGTGTGTTTTATATTGAGGGTGACTTATGAATTTACACCGTAATTGGATCTGCAACTCACTATGGGATCTTCTTACCTGAACAATAGCCCTCATCACCCCCACTTACCACCTAGGTATGAAAGGGATAACAACATCATCATAGTGCAAAGTTATAACGATGTCTGTTCCAGTGTTCTACGATATGTAGTCTAGTGTGCACTATCTGATCTGATTAACCTGTTAACCATGGTGGCAATTCCGCCGCGGTGGGTTTAATGAGTGGGTGGAGCCATGTCGGCTAACGGACGTGCGCAGCACTACGAAGGTAGTGTGCGCGACGGCTGTTGGCAAACAGAAGCATGCAAGGGGTTACCCCTGGGCATACCCTGTCAACTTAGGGCGAACAAAGCGATACCAAAGGGGATGATGGACGGAGAGTTTGAGCAAATCAAACACTCACCCCCAGTCAACTGATCTGGGTTTAATCCATCACCATTCTTTAGCTCACTCCACCACCCCAGTTTAGACATGGCCATATGCAAATCAGTCTGACCCTGTGCCTCATGGGAACAGTCCAGCCCGAACTGCCAAGCCATGTCTTCCCTTGACCAGAAACAAGCATCCTGGGACAGGTTTCGGATTCATAATCCTCATCAGCCAGGCTATCTTGAATCCAGTAGTAGAGTGAGCAAGGGACCCACGTCTGGGCATACCCTGCCAACTTAGGGTGAACAAAGCGATACCAAAGGGGATGCTGGACAGAGCGTTTGAGCAAATCAAATACTCACCCCCAGTCAACTGATCTGGGTTTAATCCATCACCATTCTTTAGCTCACTCCACCACCCCAGTTCAGACATGGCCATATGCAAATCAGTCTGACCCTGTGCCTTATGGGAACCATCCAGCTCGAACTTCCAAGCCATGTCTTCCCTGGACCGGAAACAAGCATCCTGGGACCGGTTTCGGATTCATAATCCTCATCAATCAGGCTATCTTGAATCCAGTGGTAGAGTGAGCAAGGGACCCACGTCTGGGCATACCCTGCCAACTTAGGGCGAACAAAGCGATACCAAAGGGGATGATGGACGTGTGTGTTTAGCTGTTCACCCTATGTGAGAAGGGTATGCCCAGACGTGGGTCCCTTTCTCACGAAGCCACTGGAGTCAAGCTATCCTGGCTGAAGACGGCTGATAGCCAGAAACCGGTCCTAGGATGCTTGATTCCGGTCTAGGAAAGACATGGCTTGGCAGTTCGGGCTGGACTGTTCCCATGAGGCACAGGGTCAAGACTGGTTTGCATATGTGGGGGAGGAGATTGACGTAGCATGCGAAGCCTTAAACAGGCGTATTACGGAAGTACTAGATAGTTGTGCACCCTGGGCAGCCGAGCGTCCAGAAGGCAAGCAAAATCGGCCCTGGGTTTGGAGATGAGCTTAGAGCGGCAAAAGCTGCCTGTAAACGCCTCGAACGGCGATGGAGAAGGGACTTCTCAGCCATGAGTATGAATGTGTACAAAGTGAGTCTTAAAAGCTACCATGCCCTGATTAGGAAATCGAGAGCCACCTACTATAATGACAGAATTAAGAGGGCGGACAACTCGATAAAGGAGATGTTCACAATTCATAAAGAGATCTCTTGCCTGGCCAATGTCGCTGCACCTATCATGGGCTCAGTGGAGTCCTGCGACCGTGTGGCAGAGTTCTTTGCCAAAAAGGTTGAGAAGATATATTCCACCTTCCCGGCTTCAGCAAGGGTAGGACACGCTGAAGATCCGGCCCCCAGAAACATAAGAGGAGGAGAAGGGCTGATCACCTTCACCAATCCTGACCACGAAAGCCTAATAAAGATAGCGAGCAGCATTAAGTCTGGATCCCCCAGAGACCTGGCTAGGCCCGGGGTGCTGAGAGGGAGTATGCAGGACCTTGAACCACATATCAGGCATTTGTTAGATCTCTCCTTTAGCTCAGGCATTGTGCCAAAAAAATGGAAGGAGGCAGTGGTCTTACCGCTGAAAAAAAGCCTAATATCAGCGCAGACCAGCTAGACAATTTGCAGCCTATCTCCTTACTTCCATATCTCTCAAAAATTGCAGAGAAGGTAGTGAGCAACCAGTTAACCGCTCATATTAACAAACATGGCCTTCTCCATCCCACCCAGTCCGGTTTCAGAGCACTGTACTCGACTGAATCAGCCCTGCTCCTCTCCACCGAGACTATTAGAAAGCATGTTGATGAGGGACAGATGGCGGCCTTAATTTTATTAGTGCCACCTTCGACACTGTGGCCCATCATACGTTGCTACAATGTCTAACAAGGGGAGGAGTGGGTGGCAAAGCTCTGGATTGGATGGAATCTTTTCTGCGGGACCGCAGTTTCCAGGTAGCTCAAGGACCCTATCTGTTGAAGAGCATCGGGCTGAAACAGGGGGTGCCCCAGGGATCTACCCTCAGTCCAACGCTATTCAATCTTTATGTCACTCCTGTGGCAGAGATTGCGGGGAAGTTTGGCATCGAAGTCGTGTCGTACGCCAATGATATGCAATTGGTTGTATCCCTTGCACAGGATGACAATAAGACAGCCTGCAATTTCAACTTATGCATGCAGGAACTAGCAGCATGGATGGCCAACAACTGCCTCAAACTGAACTGGAGCAAGACGGAGGTGTTGGTGGTTGGTAAAGCTCCCTCTGTTGGGACATCAGCTTGGTGGCCACAAACCCTGGGCCCGACCCCAGAGCCCAGTGAGCAGGTCAAGAACCTAGGGGTGTGGCTTGACCCCAAGCTCTCGTTCGAGCACCACACAAGGCGGGTGGCAGGCACATGTTTTGGGTGGTCTCCATAAGACACTGGACCTGCTGCCCACCACAGCGAGGAAAACCATGGTCCCTGCCTTGGTAACCTCTAGGCTGGTCTATAGAAATGTCCTGTACCTGGGAACTAATGTCAGCTGCATACAGATGCTGCAGCGTATCCAAAACGCAGCAGCCCGCATGGTTCTGATGCTACACGAGAGCCTTCTCTAGAAGGGCCCTGGCTGCCCTGCACTGGCTGCCAATCAAGGAGCGAATTCTGTTCAAGGCTCTATGTGTAAGCCATAGGATTCTACACAGGAAGTGGCCCACTTATCTACATAACCTTCTAACCGCGTATACCCCATCACGCAAACTGAGAACCAGCGGAATGGGGCAGGTCAAGATCCCCGCTATCAGGAAGGCTCGAGTGGGCGGCCGCTCCTTCTGTTTCCTGGCGGCTCAACAGTGGAACAAACTCCCAGGGTACCTTCGGCTGGAGGCCTCGGAGACGGCCTTCTGCAATAACTTAAAAACCTTCCTTTTCACCGCTTAAAATCCTCCCCATGTTTCGCTGAATAGCTTTTTGGGTGGCAGGGTTTGAATGGTGGGGAGAGGGCGTGGGCAGCCTGCCTCTTGGTGGACGATATCTCAGCGCGGGGACACACTAGCCTAGTGTAACCAGGCGCTTTCCAAACTGGCATATTATTATTATTTATTATATGGCCATGTCTGAACTGGGGTGGCTTGGTGAGCAACATAACGATGGATTAAACCCAGATCTGTGACTGGGGGTGAATGTTTTACCATAGTGCAACATTCCGTCCATCATCTTGTGTGTTTTGCTGTTCACCCTATGTGGGAAGGGTATGCCCAGACGTGGGTCTCTTGCTCACTAAGCCACTAGAGTCAAGCTATCCTGGCTGAAGATGGCTTATAGCCTGAAACCGTTCCTAGGATGCTTGATTCCGGTCCAGGAAAGACATGGCTTGACAGTTCGGGTTGGACTGTTCCCATGAGGCACAGGGTCAAGGCTGATTTGCATGTGGCCATATCTGAATTGGGGTGGTGAGCAAAAAAATGATGGATTTAGGCTCAGATCTCTGTACTGGGCTGAATGTATGACATTGTTCTGCATTCGGTCCATCAACTGTTGATTTTGTATATGTCACCCCGAGTGGGACGGGTATGCTCAGACGTGAGTCCCGTGCTCTCCACACCACTGGAGTCAAGCTATCCTGGCTGAAGACGGCTGATAGCCAGAAACCGGTCCTAGGATGCTTGATTCCGGTCCAAGGAAGACCTGGCTTGGCAGTACAGGCTGGACTGTTCCCATGAGGCACAGGGTCAAGGCTGATTTGCATATGGCCATGTCTGAATTGGGGTGGTGTGGTGAGCAAAACAATGATGGATTTAGGCCCAGATCTCTGTACTGGGGTGAATGTATGACATTGTTCTGCATTCTGTCCATCAACTGTTGATTTTGTATTTGATTTGCATATGGCCATGTCTAAACTGGAGTGGCTTGGTGAGCAAAATAACGATGGATTAAACCCAGATCTGTGACTGGGGGATGAATGTTTTGCCATTGTGCAACATTCCGTCCATCATCTTGTGTGTTTTGCTGTTCATCCTATGTGGGAAGGGAATACCCAGATGTGGGTCCCTTGCTCGTTAAGCCATTCGAGTCAAGCTATCCTGGCTGAAGACGGCTGATAGCCAGCAATCAGTCCTAGGATGCTTGATTCCGGTCCAGGAAAGACATGGCTTGGCAGTTCGGGCTGGACTGTTCCCATGAGGCACAGGGTCAAGACTGATTTGCATATGGCCATATCTGAACTGGGGTGGCTTGGTGAGCAAAAAAATGATGGATTTAGGCCCAGATCTCTGTACTGGGGTGAATGTATGACATTGTTCTGCATTCTGTCCATCAACTGTTGATTTTGTATTTGATTTGCATATGGCCATATCTAAACCGGAGTGGCTTGGTGAGCAAAATAACGATGGATTAAACCCAGATCTGTGACTGGGGGTGAATGTTTTGCCATTGTGCAACATTCCGTCCATCATCTTGTGTGTTTTGCTGTTCACCCTATGTGGGAAGGGAATGCCCAGATCTGGGTCCCTTGCTGACTAAGCCAACCTGGCTGAAGACGGCTGATAGCCAGCAACCGGTATTAGGATGCTTGATTCCGGTCCAGGAAAGACATGGCTTGGCAGTTCGGGCTGGACTGTTCCCATGAGGCACAGGGTCAAGACTGATTTGCATATGGCCATGTCTGAACTGAGGTGGCTTGGTGAGCAAAAAAATGATGGATTTAGGCCCAGATCTCTGTACTGGGGTGAATGTATGACATTGTTCTGCATTCTGTCCATCAACTGTTGATTTTGTATTTGATTTGCATATGGCCATGTCTAAACCGGAGTGGCTTGGTGAGCAAAATAACGATGAATTAAACCCAGATCTGTGACTGGGGGTGAATGTTTTGCCATTGTGCAACATTCCGTCCATCATCTTGTGTGTTTTGCTGTTCACCCTATGTGGGAAGGGAATGCCCAGATGTGGGTCCCTTGCTCACTAAGCCACTGGATTCAAGCTATCCTGGCTGAAGACGGCTGATAGCCAGCAACCGGTATTAGGATGCTTGATTCCGGTCCAGGAAAGACATGGCTTGGCAGTTCGGGCTGGACTGTTCCCATGAGGCAAAGGGTCAAGACTGATTTGCATATGGCCATGTCTGAACTGGGGTTGCTTGGTGAGCAAAATAACGATGGATTAAACCCAGATCTGTGACTGGGGGTGAATGTTTTACCATTGTGCAACATTCCATCCATCATCTTGTGTGTTTTGCTGACCAAAATAGCAGCAGGGGTAGGTCTGTGGTAAGGTCCTTGATATTAGAAAAAATAGGATGTAAGAGATGACCAGAATCGTGTATGGAGGTCCTAGTGGTAAAAAGCACTGCCATGTGATCTGACCAAAATAGCAGCAGGGGTAGGTCTATGGTAAGGTCCTTGATATTAGAAAAAATAGGATGTAAGAGATGATCCGAATCGGGTATGGAGGCTGAATTATCAATAGTGTGTGTTCAACATAATGGACATGCTTTGATTAGGTCTAGCAAATTGAAAAGATAATAGTTTAAACTAAAAGTGCTTCAAAAACGATATTTTTGTAATGCTGGTTATTGTCAATAGCTGTGTCTATTTAATACTATGTTCCATTTAATTCACATATGCACGCCCCACATTATGGGGACAAGTGAACACGGTGTAGACTGTCTTTTTCTGTCAATACTACAAAAGCAATAGATGTTATTTGACAAAAATAATTGTAAACTGCCCATGTTTGCAGATGAGAATACTAGAGCTTCTTGGTTTGAGTTGGAAAATAGTCATTTTATGCCATTTATTCTACAGCCATACATCTTCATAAGCATTATAAATGGAATTTGAAAAAATGTGTTATCGAAATAAAATGTGCAAAAAGCAAAAATCCATTGAAATTGTTGTCTTGATATAGACGTTGATGCCAACTATCTAGTTGCATATCTCTTGCTCAAACAAGTCATCCTATACATTGAGTTTAAACTACTAAATTAGAATTGAGCATGTTTTTTCTACATCGTTCAGTAAGCTCATGCATCACCCTGTATGAATAAAGGTCATTTGACTACTTTATTTTTGTACATCATTTGAACAAAACGGGTCACTTCGGGTCAGGATAAACATTTTTAGCACCTCAAATTGTAAATGATCAATTATTTTACTTTTGTTTAGATCACTCAGATATTCTTATAGGTCATTTCACATGAAAGTACAGGCAGTCAAGGGCTCAAATTAAATAACAATGGATGTAATGTAATTCACCTTTTTTTATAGCGCCATTCTATTTAAGGATTGTGTGTGAATTAAATGTTTGGCCTTTGGGTCATTTGGGATTTGGTACTAGAGGTTAAATTAGGAGGACATGTGAGAGAGAGAAACACAGCTAGAAAACATATAAATGGTGTTAAAAGATTTTCAACTTCGCATTTTCAGTGATTTTATAGTTGTCTCCTTTGATTTTTTGGAGTAAAATGCACTTTAAAGCAAATATAATTCACTACATCCTAAGTAAAGTGAAAACTCAGATAATCATTGGCAGTTTTTTGTAACAAATTCCAAAAGTCATCAGATGTAAGACTGGTAATGAAATATGACAAAAAAATGATCTACTGCACAGTGTCAGAAACCTACCTAATCCAAACATCGCATTGGTACTTAGTATGTCTTTTTTTAATATATTTTACACAGATCGAGTCACAAGCCGGAACAGTGGGCATGTGTATGTGTAAGGGCGGTGTCATTTAAACACCACTTTGTCCTGTGATGATAGACATTTTAGAGACGTTTTTAACAGTTTGCAGGCTTTGAAATTAAAAATAATTCTATTAAAACACATTTGTTATGATTAGTACTAAAATGGACAATAAACTTCCACAGAAAGGTCCTGTGAACAAATACACTCGCTAATTGGCACATTGCACAGACCTTTGCTAATCTTTTTGTTGGAATCTAAAATCAGAGCACATGCATGCTATATATGTTAGCTGCTCCCGAACACTGGCATGGGGGGGGGCAAGAGGACCCGTGCTAAACCCATTCTGCCCCTTCCAGTTGTGCCCTGTTACCAGTTTGTTGTCGATATTTGCTCTCCATCAGCATCAAGGCCACGGGATTCCATGCCTGTTTGCTGAATTACTGCTAAGATGCAGAATGGAAGGAGCTCAGAGAGAGATCCACGGGTGGGCTACGAAGGTGTGCAACACTTTTATTTTTGGGTTTATTTGAAGCATTCCCATTTCGTAGAATACGCGTAATACAAGCAGTTTGCTGTATACTACAGGCAGAGTACAAAAAAGGTAAAAAGAACGACTAAGTGAAGGAGAAAGGAGACAGAGCATCTGAATGGAGGATACGAGGTGAGAACGGAGAGAACGGCGAGAGGAAGCGAAAAAATGGAAATCAGATAGTAAGAGAGGGAAAAAAGGTAAGTGGAGAAAAACAAGAAGAATCGATAATATCAAGAAAGAGATGAGGGGATGAAAATAAATGAAAGGAAAGCAGGTGCGGCACTAAAGAAGAATGCTGATGTTAGAAGATGAAAGAAAGGATAGAGTGAGAAACATGATGGCTATGGCTCTAGAAAATCATAAGAACAAGCATTGTTACAGGCAATAAGTCTTGCCTAGGAGAGAGCTATTGGCTCGTTTAATGTTTTAAGTTGTGATGTACAGCAATGCAGCTGCTGTGCATCATGACTGAAAGTGAAAACAAATGGTCTGGCTGTGACATAGCGCTGTTTTAATTGTTGATGAGAGAGTGAATGTGCAGCATCACAGAAAGAGCGAGGGAGGGCGTGCAGCATTGGGTGTGGAGAAAAAAGCCCTGTGACGTGTCTAGCTGTGGCCACGTCAATATGCTTTTTTCTGTTATGGAGGTTGGGGGGGGGGGTAAGCAATGATTGGGAGGGTGTTGGGAAAGCAAAGACAACAGGAGGGAAGGAGGTCAGGGGCATGGCTAAAAGTTAAAAAAAACATGCTATAAAGCGTCCACATCAAGAGGGAAAACAACAACACAGACAGTGTGTTGGAGACAAGCAGAAGAACACTCCTGCCAATGCAGTGCAGGGCAACACTCCAGAGCATGACCACTTCTTCCAAAGTGTGTCTTAATGTTCCCCCGGAAAGCACTATTCCTCCAAAATTCAATATGGCTGAAATATCAGAAGAGGAGCAAGAACTAGTTAAACCAACCTACAGTATAGCTCATTTTTCATAGCTCTCCTCCACCTGACATCTACAAAATTCCTTCCTTAAGTTGGTTCTCTAATGAAATATCGATATAAAAATATAGAAGCAAAAAATATTGATGTAAAAATATAGAATGCAAAAATATTGACTCCCATACTTAAACAGGTAAGTACAAAAAAATATAGTTGTAAAATATATAGAATTGTATATATATTTATATACATATATAAAATAAAATAAATATTAAATATGCTAAATATTAAATTAATCTAAAACAATAAAGTGGATTTAATATAAATTAAAAAAAATATTTAATTAAAAAGGTTAAACACACACATAATAATTTATATATATTAACTTTAAAACAACTAACAAACTATTAATTTAAATTTATTTTATAATTTTAAAATTATATAAAAATGTACAAATATATAAAAATGAATATATGCTAGTTTGACGGGCATACATCCGTCTGCTACTCCGATATCGTGAGGTCGCTTGGTTGGCGAGGGGAGACCACTCGTCCGCCTCGATCCACACATGGGGCGCTAAGACTAAACAGGACTACCAGTCCCAGCAGGCACTGGGACATTAGGACTGCCCATCAGGGGCGTGCCATGATCAGTATCAGGGCTGGTACCTGCATTCCCATCATCAGTTCGCCAAATCCTCTGAAGAGAAGGCGGGAGCCTTCGAAACGCGTCAGGAATTCCACGGCGAAATGGGATTGAATCGCTTTCTCTTGAGCTCCTCAGCTATTCAAGCACGCTGTGGCAAGAAAGGCGAGTTCAAGTTTCTCCCCGCGAGTGTGAACGTGTCCTTACACGTGAGCGCACATATGTGGATGGAACCATCACCATCCTTTTACCGCACCCGCCAGAAGAGTGCAGCAGCGCCATGATGGTAACGAGCGAGCAGAGCCCCTGCATACACGCTGAGCACCGCCAAGCAGCCTCAAGGTAGGAGCCGACTAGGGCAAGCATCCAGCTTGCTAGTTTGACGGGCATACATCCGTCTGCTACTCCGATATCGTGAGGTCGCTTGGTTCGCGAGGGGAGACCACTCGTCCGCCTCGATGTACACATGGGGCGCCAAGACTAAACAGGACTACCAGTCCCAGCAGGCACTGGGACATTAGGACTGCCCATCAGGGGCGTGCCATGATCAGTATCAGGGCTGGTACCTGCATTCCCATCATTAGTTCGCCAAATCCTCTGAAGAGAAGGCGGGAGCCTTCGAAACGCGTCAGGAATTCCACGGCGAAATGGGATTGAATCACTTTCTCTTGAGCGCCTCAGCTATTCAAGCACGCTGTGGCAAGACAGGCGAGTTCAAGTTTCTCCCCGCGAGTGTGAACGTGTCCTTACACGTGAGCGCACATATGTGGATGGAACCATCACCATCCTTTTACCGCACCCGCCAGAAGAGTGCAGCAGCGCCATGATGGTAACGAGCGAGCAGAGCCCCTGCATACACGCTGAGCACCGCCAAGCAGCCTCAAGGTAGGAGCCGACTAGGGCAAGCATCCAGCTTGCTAGTTTGACGGGCATACATCCGTCTGCTACTCCGATATCGTGAGGTCGCTTGGTTGGCGAGGGGAGACCACTCGTCCGCCTCGATCCACACATGGGGCGCCAAGACTAAACAGGACTACCAGTCCCAGCAGGCACTGGGACATTAGGACTGCCCATCAGGGGCGTGCCATGATCAGTATCAGGGCTGGTACCTGCATTCCCATCATCAGTTCGCCAAATCCTCTGAAGAGAAGGCGGGAGCCTTCGAAACGCATCAGGAATTCCACGGCGAAATGGGATTGAATCACTTTCTCTTGAGCTCCTCAGCTATTCAAGCACGCTGTGGCAAGAAAGGCGAGTTCAAGTTTCTCCCCGCGAGTGTGAACGTGTCCTTACACGTGAGCGCACATATATATATATATAAACATATATATATATATATATATGTAATAAGGCCTCCTGAAGGCCGAAATGCCTCATGGCAGACACGAAGGGCATCTAAAGATAAATAAAACTTTGCACCGAGTACTGGGTCTGTTTTCCATCTGTTTTAGCTGTGGACTGCAGTGGCGAAATCTACTGTATGTGTATATATATATATATATATATATATATATATATATATATATATATATATATTCACTGAAAAAACCATAGGTTATAGACCATATATAGTTAGGAATTAGCATTTAAAAAACCTTATTTTACTCACACAAAACCATTGAAATTCCATATATAGTTAGTTGCACTAACTATATATTGCGCACCCGCAATCCACTGCTGATCATGTCACATATTACATCATTCATGACATGGTCAGTGACATCACTGATGACATCACTGATGACAACATCCAGTGATTATGTGTTTCTGTAAAGTTTAAATATGTTTTACATATTGAAGAATGAGTGGATGTATAAGTGTCTGAATGAAGGTTTTAGTAGGTGCGTGATTGACTGTATGAGTGAGTGATTAAATGCGTCTTACTGAATGCACGGGTTAGTGACTAAAATGTCTGAAAGTGTGCATCAGTATGTCTGTTGTTGTGCAAGCTGCTTCATGTGTTGATCAGTAGCTATATAAGTAGCTATATGGGTTATTGATTGGTTGCACAAGTATTTGTATGGGAGACTGAGTGTGTGTATGGCTGGCTGGGAGGTGTGTGACTCTGTGCAGATCAATGTGTACTTGTATCAGTGATTCTATAAGAGAGTAAGTATGTGTTAGTATATGTTTAAAAAATGTAAGGTGTTCTGTGTTTAACTGTATAGATGAGAAAATGGAAGTGTGATTGATTCTTTTCAGGACTGACTAGGTGTGTGAGTAACTCCATGGATGAGTGGCAGAGTGTGAGTGTCTGTATAGGTGTATGAGTGCATATGATAGTGTTGTCAAGATGAGTGATTGTATGTATGAATGATTGTATGAGTGAATGTGTGTGTAGACATAGGAATCAGTGAGTGCGTATGTAGTAACTAGTATTGGTGTGTCAATGGTTTCAAAAATTATACTCTGTATTTAACACTGGGTGTAATGGAGGTTATATTAGAGTGTGAGGAGATGCATTGTATTATCACATGAATGATATCATCAGTGATGTGATCATTGATGTCAAGTGAGATGTCATCAGTGATGTCATTTGAGATGTCATCAGTGATGTCATCAGTGATGTCACTGACCATGTCATGAATGATGTAATATGTGACATGATCAGCAGTGGATTGCGGGTGCGCAATATATAGTTAGTGCAACTAACTATATATGGAATTTCAATGGTTTTGTGTGAGTAAAATAAGGTTTTTTAAATGCTAATTCCTAACTATATATGGTCTATAACCTATGGTTTTTTCAGTGAATTTTCAAGGTTTTGTAAATGCTAATTCCTAACTATATATGGTCTATAACCTATGGTTTTTTCAGTGAATTTCAATGGTTTTTTAATAGCAAATATCATAAGCTGTCGAATGTCAAGTACGTGGTAAGTGAAAACATTTTCGTGTTTATGCACACTGATCTGCTTTGAATGGTGCCCCCCCCCTCATTTCTATTAGGAGTACTCTCTCTTTGCAGATAGTGAAAGGTAGTTAACGCAGGCCTTTGCCCCCGTTGTAATCCGTCGTGCCTGCTTCTCTCTCCATTTGATTGATTGTTATCCAAGTATTTACTGTTTTAGAATTAGTTCTCTTTGGTTCATTCTCTATTTACAAACAAACACAGAGTCGCAATACTCTGTTTAGTCTTTGCAGATAACGAAAAATCGTGTAAAAAAAAAGAAAAGGAATCGAGCAAAATCAGTAGGCCACTAATGGGATCTCTTTTTGACCTCGCTAAAATAGAAACATTAGGAACAACCCCTCATGACAAATACAAAACTAGTGAGATGAACTGAACTCCACACAATGATGGCTGCAAAACAGCTCGGCTCCGCCACCCACCCCGCCCAAAATAACGATAAAGAGCGGCTGCCATGATTGGTTGCGGAATGGCCACGACGGAGCTACGAAATGATGCTGCTCTCATGCTAACCCCAGCTTCAGTCTGAAACATCCAGAAACACTGTAGACTACCAATTCGATCAGTTCCGGTAGCGCCCCAATGTAACCCGGTAGAGAAGAACTAGCCCTCCCCTCTTTGACTGATGGTTCTTGTTGCCTGTCCCTTCTGTTCTCATTTAACAGAACTATTTAGCCTGCTGAAAGGGGTTGTGTTCCGACCGCTGGTTGGTGGAGACATTTTGACTATATTCTGGACCTGCGTTGTCGCGTAATGCGTCATATGACGCGCCGCGTTAGCGCATCCGGAAGTCATCCGGGGCGCGCAGCGCGTAACGTAAGCATAACAAGTCATGTGACTTGTTAATAAAACTTTTCATTGGTTCATTTTACTTTTCTTATTGTAATGATGAAAGGCTTGGTCATATGACCTAAAAATTACGCTTTTCATTACTTCCTAACATTATTTTTTCTTAAATATATGTTATAATGTTCCAGGCTAATGTACTTTCCCGGAAATTTTACAACTGTCCTGCAAGTAAAATATATTCTTTTTTCGAGAAAAAGAGCGTTTCTTCGTCCCATGATGGAGCCGTTGAGCAAAAGAGGGTCGACCTGCTGTCTTAGTCGCCGATACGCCTGAATATGAGATTCTTATCGATCACTTTATGTTGCAGGAATAGAAAACACAACAGCCCTTGACCATTTATCTTTACTGCGTTCCTTCGTATTATACCTTTTACCCTTCATGTAATTGGTCTGCTTTATTTCACTTGCCTTTTAATGATTCTAAAACAGTGACTATTATTACAAACTTTACCAATGTATATACTACTACCATGTTTTCTTTTAAAAACCTTTATTGTGAAAATTTCATTATACAAATACGAGCCTATAACCACGTGGGCCGGCCACGGAGCAAACTGTAATCGTATGTGATGAGTAGACATTTACACTGTAGAGGAACGTAACGGGCGGGCCATTAGGTTGCAAGAACTAAGGTGTCTAACAGTTACGGAATCGGTGGACGTACATTTTATAATTAAAATACGACAGGGCCAGTTACAATAAAATTATCTAGATATACATTTGCGGGCAAGTACCATGGGTGACGTTAATTCGAACTTTCAACAGTACAGTAATCAATAACACATCAGAACTTAATATCAATAGGGATGTCGAAATATTCAATCAATTCTCGTCCCCGCCCGCCATGTGCTTCAAAACTGCATACGTATCTCGTGATTTCAAGGTTCTGCAACCAGTACACAACAAGGAGTTACGAGTCCCATTTATTCCGGCGCCATTTTGGGCGAGGACGGGCAGGTCCAGGATATAGTCAAAATGTCTCTACCAACCATCGACTATGATGATGTTCATATGCTGTATTTATTAGAGTAACACTCATCTGTCCACATGAAATTAATTTGCCACAATCTAAACATGTCATTTTAATCTTTCCAAAGTTCTTCTAAATATTTGGGACCGTTTCCCTTGCCTCTGAAGCTCTCAGTGCCACTTCTTTGATGAATGTACTAGCAGGTCAGGGGTTCTCCTCCAAATCTCTCTTTTATGCAGCACTATAATTAATTGGTGCCACCTCTCCATATGACGATGCATGGTATAGTTACCACAACTATATTTTTTTTCGGTTCCTCTGGAGAGTTCATCGTGGCAGATGAAGCGTGTAACGTACCGGGCATTTACCTTTTTTTGCATGTACAGGAAAGGAAAAAAAAATCGAGCGTCCGAGTTCTAAGGTGTCCCAGGGCCATTTTAGTGGAGGACATGATACAGCGATAATGCCCTGGATAAGGACACTTCCTTCGGGCACCCCACGCCGTCTTTCGGCGCAGCATTGTAGGATGGCCACACCAGTGCGGCAACTTGCTAGACACCACCTCGGTGCCATCCGGATCTCGGCGCCCCACTGCAGATGAACTGCCTCCACATGGAGAAGCGGGAGAGGCTCGTTTGCGCCGCCTCCCCCCCCCCCTTCGGGCACCCCACGCCGACTTTCGGCGCAGCATTGTAGGATGGCCACACCAGTGCGGCAACTTGCTGGACACCACCTCGGTGCCAACCGAATCTCAGCGCCTTGTGTTGTCTTCCATTCCGAAAATATTGTTGGCAGCATTTTGAAAGGAAAGACAAACAGCCGTTTGTGGCCCTCACTACACCGTTCTCCTAGTGAGTCTCACATTGTTACATTTAGGAAGAATGTTGAAGAGTAGTATGTTGAAAATCTGAAGCCATTGTTATACAAACTCTCAACCAGCCTTGGATGGAAAAATCCTGAAGAATGTACAAACTGAAAACCAGTTTTTCTCTGTATAGCATCAGCAGCAACGCTTGAGTCAGCTTTGTGTGAAGCCGCCATTTTGATTCAATCAATAGCGTCCCCCTGCACACATTCAGGGACCTGGTCGTGTCTTCAGGTCAAACGGATTGTGGGACAAGATGCACAAAGGAAAAGGAAAAAAGTTCCGCCGGACCCCGGGAGGTGGCCGCCTATGTCATGGGCGATCTTAGGCCACACCAGGGCAATAGTGAAGCTGCAGCAGGTGCAAATAAGCTTCAGACAGTGTTACAAGCGCTGCTCAGAACTCTCAACTATGACACCACCTCGGTGCCATCCGGATCTTGGCGCCTTGTGCTGGTTCCGGCCTATTCACACATCGGTCCGCTACTGACGCCACCTCACAGGCCAACGGGGCACCCCACGCCGACTTTCGGCGCAGCATTGTAGGATGGCCACACCAGTGCGGCAAATTGCTGGACACCACCTCGGTGCCATCCAGATCTCGGCGCGTTGTGCTGCCTTCGGCCTATTCGCCACAAGTGCGCACGCAACTCAGCTGCATAGCGAGTGAAACACCAAGGGGCGCCCCACTGCAGCCGAGGAACCTCCATCTTGGGGGCGACGCACAGCATCACATTGCTTTCCAATGCAGTCAGATCCTCAAACAGCCCCCACTGACTGACGCGAACTCACAGGCCAACGGGGCGCCCCACGCCGACTTTCGGCGCAGCATTGTAGGATGGCCACACCAGTGCGGCAAGTTGCTGGACACCACCTCGGTGCCATCCGGATCTTGGCGCGTTGTGCTGCCTTTGGCCCCATTCGCACATCAGTCCGCTACTGACGCCATCTCACAGGCTAATGGGGCGCCCCACGCCGACTTTCAGCATTGTAGGATGACCACACCAGTACAGCAACTTGCTAGACATCACCTCGGTGCCATCCGGATCTCGGCGCCCCACTGCAGATGAAGTGCCTCTCAACTATGAAACCACCACTGTGACATCCGGATCTTGGCGCGTTGTGCTGCCTTCGGCCTATTCGCACATCGGTCCGCTACTGACGCCATCTCACAGGCTAATGGGGCGACCCACGCCGAGTTTCAGCATTGTAGGATGACCACACCAGTGCAGCAACTTGCTAGACATCACCTCGGTGCCATCCGAATCTTGGCATCTCAACGCCTAGTGGTATCTTCCATACAGAAAATATTGTTACGCTACCTTTGGCCCCATTCGCACATCAGTCCGCAACTTAGACATCACCTCGGTGCCATCCGGATCTTGGCATCTCAGCGCCTTGTGGTGTCAGTCAGAAAATATTGTTGCGCTGCCTTTGGCCCCATTCGCACATCAGTCCGCTACTGACACCATCTCACAGGCCAACAGGGCGCCCCACGCCGACTTTCAGCATTGTAGGATGGCCACACCAGTGCGGCAACTTACTAGACACCACCTCGGTGCCATCCGGATCTTGGCGCGTTGTGCTGCCTTCGGCCTATTCGCACATCGGTCCGCTACTGACGCAAACTCACAGGCCAACGGGGCGCCCCACGCCGACTTTCAACATTGTAGGATGGCCACACCAGTGCTGCAACTTGCTGGACACCACCTCGGTGCCATCCGGATCTTGGCGCGCTGTGTTGCCTTCGGCCTATTCGCACATCGGTCCGCTACTGACGCCGCCTCACGTGCCAACGTATTTTCTCCGCATTTTATACCCTATGCTGCATAACAGGTCATGTGACTTGTTTATAAAACTTTTCATTGGTTCATTTTACTTTTGGTTTCCTAATGATGGAAGGCTTGATCATATGACCTAAAAACAACACTTTTCATTGGATGAAAACTTTTTTTTTTTCCAAACGATGAAAGCCCCACCTTGTTTCTGGATGTTTCAGACTGAAGCTGGCGTCAGCATGAGAGCACCACCATCTCGTAGCTCCGTCGTAGTCATTCCGTGAGCAATCATGGCAGCCGCTCCCCACCAGAAGCCTGCAGGAGTCGGGGCCCCCAAAACTTTTGATGAATTCTCAAGGCGGAGGGGACGCTTTCGAGAATGGGGTCCAAGACCTAGCAGACAAGCGTCCGATTTCCAAGGTGTCCCAGGGCCATTTCAGTGGACCAGGCCCAAAAAGGAAAGAGCCTGCCGCCATTTTGAGAGTCCTGTGACAGCCGCCTATCGCTGCACCGCAAGAGTGGGCGCAACTCAGCTGAATTGCGGCTTTTGACACAGTGGACCAAAAACGGACGGAATGGCAACTGAAACGGTAAAGGGGCGCCCCACTACAACAGATGACACTCCACCTGGAGAGGCCCGTTCACGCCGCCTCCCCCGGGGCGCCCCACGCCGTTATTCGGAGCAGCATTGTAGGATACCAAAACCAGTGCGGCAACTTACTGGACATCACCTTGGTGCCATCGTTCTGCTGCCTTGGAACTATTCGCACAACAGTTTGCTACTGAAGACCCACCCCCCGCGACGCCCCACGCCGTTATTTGCTGGGTGGCAACTTACTAGACATCACTTTCGTGTCATCTAGATTTCAGCGCGTTCTGCTGCCTTGGAACTATTCGCACAACAGTTTGCTACTGATGACCCGCCCCACGCCGGAAATCTGGACGTTGTGCTGCGTTGGGACTATTCGCACAGCCGACCGCTACTTCGTTGTTTTTCCCTAAAAATGTTTATATGTTATTACTATTTTTGTTTTCTTGTATATATTTATAAATTATTAAAGTTTTATAATCTTACTACTTTGTCGGAGTGCTATATATTTTTAATGTGACACATAATTGTAAAAACTTTGATGTACAAAGAGTCATCCCTGGAATCTTCCGCTTCACGCTCGGTCCCCTCCCCAATCACAATACAGGATGGTTTTCAGATAATAGCAACGCTTCTGCTGTGACGGATCTCATCGAGTGTGGGCCTTGATCTACTATAACTCCTTTGAAGAGGGGTGAATCTTTACAGCTGTGGCCATAAACTACATCTGCAGGGCTAGCTGATACCCTAGGACCAGCCTGGACAATCGGACACAGAGGAAAAGGAGTGTCAGAGGGTGCAGTAGTGAATAGGGCGAAAGGGAGGTGTCGGGCGGGCACAGGGTGTGATTCTCAGGAAAGAGCAGCGCAGATGGGGGGAGGTTTATTACCCATGCATAAGACAGAGAGCGGGGGTGACCACTGCCTGGGGGAGATGCTTGCGAGGGTGGGGAGCCATGCTAAGGATCGACAGCGTGCACAGAGTGGGTCTGGTCAAGGCATCTAAAATGGCTGCCGTGCACGACAAAAGTGTGGCATTTGAAAAAAGACAAGATGGCGCAGACAATGTTTTTCAACACTTCCTGATTTCCTTCGAATCGAACGTTAACAGACGTTGGGGCATATTACCAAAGTTAAGCGATATTTATCCCTAACGATGCATTGCAAAGATTTTTTTACCGTCAGAAATTATCGCAGATAAACCTTGCTATTATCAAAGTTTATCGCAAATACGATAAAAACCGACCGCAATGCATTAATATCGCTGAAAACTCAGCGATATTCATGCATTACCGAGCTAATGCTCTTAGCCATGTTATCCACCTCCCATTGGATAACATGGCTAAGAACTGCTCAGGGCAGCTGTTACTTTTTGGAGATATTCGCGCTTATCTCGAATATTTCCAAAAGTTGATAATAGGAGATAGCGATGTTAGCGACTGTTTCCAGTCGCTAACATCTTGGCATGCCCACTTTGCATGTCATTAGTGATAAATATCACTCACATGCAAAGTGGGGCCCAAGATGGTCGCTATCTCCTACTAGCCGTCGCTAACTGGTGTTAGCAACAGCTAGGTAATACAGATATAATTTTATCTCCGCGAAGCGGAGCGCTGTTACAGATATATATCTTGTTTTTGAACGTTAATTTCTCAAAATGCACTGAAGCACATATATTGAGACCTAGCAAAGGCACATCGGGCTACCAGTCCCTAATATTTTACCAAGTTTCGTGCAAATCCATTCAGCCGTTCGATTATTATTATTATTTATTTTTTTTGCCCCGCGGGGCCCTTTTAAAACCTCCACATCAAACCTAGGGGATCAGCGAGGATCTACTATGCCCCCTTATGGTCATTTGCCCCTTCGCTTTGGCCTCCTCTTGTCTCTCGATCCTACCGAGAGACAAGATGGCGGCCGCTACGGACTGTTTGGAATGTTTACAGACACCGGAGAGCCAATCAGCTTCGCTTCGCAAAGCTCCGTAACGCGAAAAGTACGCGAAGCGGTGCGCTGTTACAGATATATATCTTTTTTTGAACGTTAATTTCTCAAAATCCACTGAAGCACATATATTGAGACCTAGCAAAGGCACATCGGGCTACCAGTCCCTACAATTTTGCCAAGTTTCGTGCAAATCCATTCAGCCGTAAGATTATTATTATAATTTTTTTTTTTTGCCCCGCGGGGCCCTTTTAAAACCTCCACATCAAACCTAGGGGGTCAGCGAGGATCTACTATTCCCCCTTATGGTCATTTGCCCCTTCGCTTTGGCCTCCTCTTGTCTCTCGATCCTACCGAGAGACAAGATGGCGGCCACTACGGACTGTTTGCGGCCACTACGGACTGTTTGGAATGTTGACAGACGCCGGAGAACCAATCAGCTTCGCTTCACAAAGCTCCGTTGCGCGAAAAGTACGCGTCCTAGGCCGCTGCCCGGTCCGCGCTTACAGATATATATCTTTTTTTAAACGTTAATTTCTCAAAATCCACTGGAGCACATATATTGAGACCTACAAAAGGCACATCGGGCTACCAGTCCCTACAATTTTGCCAAGTTTCGTGCAAATCCATTCAGCCGTTCGGGCTAAAAGTGAGGCCAACCGCCCTATGGAAATTAACATGGGAAAAACGCGTTTTGGGACCCCCCTTTTTTCTCGGCCCCCCCTTGACGAACCCCCCCCAAATTTTTAAAGGCTGCTCAGAAACAAAATGTGCCATTTTCCTGAAAATTTCAGCCAATTCCGTCCACAAACGGCAAAGTTATTAGACATAGAATTTTCAAAAATCCCATAGAGAAAAAATCCTAACTATATATACCTACTGGCGACCGCCAGTAGGTAATATATGTATATATATATATATATATATAAAATATATATATATACATACAGTAGATTTTGCCACTGCAGTCCACAGCTAAAACAGATGGGAAACAGACCCAGTACTCGGTGCAAAGTTTGATCGAGGCCTTTGGAAGGATGAAACGCGTTATGCCGGTTGGTGCAGAGCGTATAAGAAAATAAAAATCAGCACCAGTAAACCGGGTCTGCATCATCTCTTTCCCGTGAAGAAGTGTGTTTGAGCCGAGGAATTGGGATTTACATATAGATGTGTGTACCAATAATATATAATCTAATTTAAAAAAACATTGTATTATAAATTAAAACATTAAACAATTTAAAAATCTTCAAGCTTAAATTCCCCACTCCAGAGAGTGCAACAGTAAGGAAAGTGTTGGATAGCGGAGGGGTAAAAATTACTATTCCCACTCCAGTGAGTGCAACAATAGGGAAAGTGCTGGATAGCGGAGGGGTAAATATTACTATTTCCACTCCAGTGATTGCAACAGTAGGGAAAGTTTTGGGTAGCACAGAGGCAAAAAATACTATTCCCACTCCAGTGAGTGCAACATTAGAGAAAGTGTTGGATAGTGGCGGGATACAATTTTCTATTCCCACTGCAATAATTGTAAAAGTAGGGAAAGTGTTGGATTGCAGAGGAGTAACAATTCGTATTCAAAAGCTTGTCAGTTCAAAATTAAATACTAAACAACATTTTTAAATCAATAACAATATATATTTTTAAAATTATAAATATATAAATATGTTAAAAATTAAAAAACAAATATATTTATTATTACATTTTAAAATAACATCTTACAATATTAAATACATATGACAAATACCTACAAATATTATGTTAAATAAAATAAAAAAAAATTTCCAAACAAAGTAATATTTGTAATAAAAAATTATTTAGAATGCTTATGCGCTGAAGAGACATGGCAGATCCTGTTTGAGTTCTGCAGCGATGCGCGACTGCTGCTGATTTGGAGACTTATCTGGCTGATTTACCAACCGCGGACTGCCCTAATGGATCTGTGAGGGTGCGGTGAGCCTCTCAGCCGATATTTGCGCTCCTGACACCAGTTTTTGAGCCCCTTTGCCAGGGCGGTGAGTTTCTGCTCGTAAAATCACGTGCGCCCGCCATTTTGTTTGCGGCACTGGCGTTCTTTCTCACAGCAGCCCGTTTTTCCTCACAGAATACCTCAATCAAACATGCCTCTGGTCCTTTTTTGTTTTAAAAATGTTACAAGTGCAATTAGTTCCCTAATGCCCAGCCTGGTCAACTGACCTTTCTTTACTGTGTCACACCCAATTAGTTGCCAGAATTTATTTCACTTGCACAACATGTTATATTTTAATAACTTCTGGAACAAGTATGGCTGCACCATTATTAACCTGGGATTGATGCCACCTACAATAAACGGAGCTTGGCTGCAGCAACACCATCACTTCAGAGAGACCAACATCACCCAGCGCTCCCGCCATTTTATAATGAGCCACTCATATTTTTCTCCTTCTGCCTGTTTTCAGATTTATCTTTGCTCCGATAATGTTTCTTTTCTTTCATTCATCTGAGAAAATGATTGGACATTGACTGTCTGTCTTATAAAAGTGCTCACATTAACAATATTTCAATATCTTCTGTGGCAGGGAGACAAGTATGCATCTTTAAATAGGAACCTACTATGATATTTGATATACCTTCCTTCAGGTTCTTTTGCTACTACTGCTCAATATTCTTATTATAAGGTGTGACACGTGTTGAGGTCTTTGATAATATAACTTCTTCACCTTTACAAGATCTACTCCTTTTCTACTATATTTTTGAGACTCATTCGTCCAACGCTGTGCTATATAAATCGCTCTTTTCAGTGTTTCACAAAGGCTAGCGATCTTCATACTGTCAGATCTTCTTCCTCTGGTATTAAACCGAAAAGGCATACAAATTATCCACCTTCTCCTATTCTCTCCTTACACAATCCAGTCCTGAATCTATATTAGACGAAGTACGTGGCCTTCAACCTTCTATGTCCACTACCAATTAAAAGCTAAAACAGATTGAGGAGAGATGGATTGTCATGGAGGGAAAGGTTTTGGAACTAGAACAACAAGTAAGCGACTTACAAGATGTTTCTTCAAAGATTCCGAAATTAGAACAAGAAATTCACAAGTTAAAAATACACATGGAGGATCTTGAAAATCGTAACCGTAGGAATAATCTACGCCTTTACGGACGTCCGGAAAATATTGAAGTTTCTGATATGGTTTCCTTCCAACATAAGCTCTTGCCTGAACTTTTGGATCTCCAGCCATCTGCATCTCCCTTCAACATACAGGGGAGTCGTCTTGGTCATCTCCATCCTACTTCAAATAAACCATGTGGAATCATGATGCTTTTCTTGGAATTTACCGAGCTCATGCATGTCCTAAAGGCAGTAAGACTTAAACGCCAGCTCATCTGGTCAGGACATAATATCTTTATATCCCAGAATGTATCCAACGCAACAAATGCTCAACGTAAATAATTTCTTGCCCTATGTCCTCAGATGAGACAGCTTAATATTCAATATGGAATTCTTCATCCATGCCTATGCAAAATCACACATGAAGGATGATCAGGTTCATTAGATGATCCTGACAAACTTAAACTTTATATACATAATATCTCCTCTCCTGGAATGGATACCAGCATCTGACTGTTCTTACAGTACATTGCTTGTTAATATGATTTTATAAGTTATACTTTCTGAGGAGGATTTGGAAGAGAAATACTTGTGTTCTAGAGTTTTGATTAGTGCTAGGGGTTTCTTTATATTTGTCATTCATTAGCTTTCTTTTCTTTAAAGAATAAGCAATAGTGAAAGCTCTAAAGGATGCTTTAAATGCATCCCAATTATTATGGATTGAGGTATCTAAAGAGTTGTTCAATTCCAAAAAATTTATTAATAAAGGAGGTCGCTTCTGAAATAAAAGTACGATCTGATAAACGGTGATTGTTGAAATGCCATCGGCCTTGTTTGCATCTGGTGATGGATAGATCAATGGAAGTAGATACAGGAACATGGTCAGAAATAAAATTAGATCCAATTTCTGATGAGTGGAGACAAGGCAAAAATGATTTGGAAATTAAAATGTAATCAATACGTGACTGATTTGTGAGTTTTGTCTGGTTTAAATTTACATTTGAATTTTCTCTCTGAAAAGGTTCCAACCAATTATTAAAGTCACCACTACGTTAGAATTAGATACAGTTAATAGTTTCATTTTTATAGATTGCCAAAATTCCGGATCTGGTTTAACAGGCCCATAAATATTGAAAAAAGTAATTTGCATTTTGTTGATGATAGTATCGCCTGATTTTGATCAAACTACCTTTAAATCAATTCTATTTGATCTATTTATTGCTGTAGCATTTAAGGTTATATTAACATGCTGGAAAGACAACTCTAAGTTGTCCTTTTTACTCTCGTGGAATTTAATATGTGATGAACATAGAATTGCTTCGGTGCCTCATGCTTTAATTCATTTACAAATTAAATCTAATTTACTATGGCTACCATTTACTACTTATCCATCATTGACTTCACCTTCAACTTAACTTTTCTCTCTATATCCGATAGTGTCTCTTTCTTTTCCTTTCTTTCCTTTCCTTTTCTCTATCTTTTTCTTTACATATCTCTCTCTATCTCTTTTATTTTTTTTCTCTCTCTTTTTTCTAAAAAAATTGTTCTTATACTATATGCCTTCTCATAGTTTCACAGGTTCTCAATATACCAGTATAAAGTTCAGTACTATTTTTATTATGTGTTATTTATCAGTCACTTTTAGGACTGTCAATACAAATGTTATACAAGATATTAATCTTTTATTTTTAATTCACTTATTTGCAGATGTTTTTAATGTAACACCACACAATTCACAACCCATACCTATGTTCACAAAGTACCTAAGTTAAACAAGTACTTCCTTTACTAATATAATTATTACCAATTAAAGAAATAATATTAATTAAAAAACAACTTACAACTCATGAAATGTATTTAACTTCCCACACTTTACCCCTGTAATCCCCACTACCCACAACTAAAATGAAACTGTAAAAACATTAATTACAAACTTAAAACGTACTTTCAATTAAAAACGAATAGTATTTAATAACTAATTTTAAAGTAAGTAAAATTAATTTACTCCCCACACTGTGCCCCTATAATAATAAAACCCACACACCAAAAATATAAACAAATACCCTAATTAAATATAAATTAATTAATTAATATTAATGATCAACTTATTTTTAATTAATTAAACAAAAATTACTTAGCACCCTTTGTCCCTATAAACCCCACAACCTACACCTAAAATTAATTACACAAATGCCATATTTAATTTTCAATTAATTAATCATTAGTAATTAACAACTAATTATCAATTAATTAAACATAAATTACTTCCCACCCTTTACCCCTATGAACTAGTCCTGGGCGGTGAATTTTGTTCCTATCGTGGAGTTTGCAGAGTTTTCTGCACTCCGATGTGCAGCGGAGTTTTTTTCCTGCTTGCTATCGTGAATGGTAAGTTTGCGACCGCGAATTATACGTTTGCGAATGCGAGCTGCTGCTTGGGTAGAGCTTCTACCCGAGAGGCAGGAATACCAGCACAAACTGCAGTTCGCACTGCACTCCGCCTATAGCGGAACTTCACAGAGTTTGTTTGTAACTTCGCGGAGTTCCGCTTAGCAAAACTCCATGAACTATGCCCATGCATACTATAAACCCAACAACTTGCAGCTAAAATTAATAAAACAATTTTTGTAATTAATTTTCTTCACCTGAACTCAGGACTACTGGAGTGCTTCCAAGGGCAAGTTTTTGGCCTCTTGTTCAGAGCAAGATGGACAAAACAGGCTCCACCATCTTGAAACCGCACCTGGACCCAGTCCTAATTAATCCTAACCCCCTCAAGTGGGCCCCCCAGCACAAACCCTTGTTTGTGGTGCTAAAGGTGCCCAGATAGCCAAAATCCAAAACTTAGGGGGTCATTAGAATGGCAGGCGGACTAAGGTTATTGGGACCGCCCGCCATATGGGTGGGGGTCCCGTGGGGTGTATTAGGATGCGCCCGCCACTGTGGAAGGCGCATCCTGCATTTTTAGCATTGTGGCGGGCGGTGCTCTGAGCACCGCCCGCCACAATGCTAAAAATGCACGTATGCATTTGTATAAACAAAGCAGCAGGCACGGCGTGGTGCCTGCCACTTTGTTTATGCAAATGCAGGGGGGTACCACAGGTACCCCCCGTGTGCAACCCCCTCCTCTCCATCACTCTTGGGGCCCGCAGCAGGCCCCCAAAGTGAAGACTGCATGCCTTTCCGCATCTAAACAAGCCCATGCTAATATGGCTGGCGGTGTCTATTAGACACCGCCACCATATTAGACCTTTTCCGCCCCGGTCGCAAGGCGACCGGGGCAGAAAAGCGGCGGACGGTCTTTCCGTCCGCCGCGGTCCGTCCGCCATACTAATATGGTGGGGGGTCATTTAGGTGAGGATGGCGGGTGGATTACCCCCGCCAGGCCGGCGGTGGCTACCGCCAGCCTGGCGGGGGCAGTCCGCCCACTATCCTGATGGGGCCCTTAGAATTCAGAAATTGATAGGCTAAAAACTGCTTAACAACAAAGAGAATACCAGGATTAACTTGCTCATCTATCCATCCAAGGTGCATCGCCTGACTTTGTGGCAGCTCCCACTACGTTCTTCTCCGCAGCAGCAAATTTTGTTCAGCGGTCCTTCGCCAAAGGAGTATCCAACCCCCTGGCACTCTTGTTGACCACAGCTTCCTGCGTTGTCCAGCTGGAGATTTTCTACTTCCAAAAAAGAGAATACGTTTAAACATAGAATCTTTACTGTAGCTTCATCCAGCGACTTTCTGACATCAATGCTCCCTCCTCAGACACCGCCTGCAGTCTTTTTCTTCAAAATTTCTTTTAAGTCTGCAGGTAAGCACTGACCAGGCTCAACCTACTATTTGTACCTGACCCACACTTCATTGTGGTTGGCCATATTTTTGGACTATGACCCAGTCTCGCGCGACTAGATGTCCGCTTCTGCCACTTTGATTTAGATGGTGCTAGTTTTTAATAAAAATCTTTAAAATTCATATCTACAGTACTACTGAGTGGATTTTTTTACGTTTTGGTGTCAAATTATTTATTACAATTGGCTCCACTTTTTAGTCATTGATTTGGGAATTTTCTTGTGTTGTGTATTCACTTTATTACTGTTTTTGTGCTACAAAAACACTTTACACATTTCCTCTAAGTTAGGCCTGACCGTTTTTTGTGCTAAGCTACCCAAGGTTAAGCACCGTTTAATTTAAGTGACTGTTTGCAGATCACCCTGACAGGGATTATGGCTATTGCTTGACCAGGGCTAACACACCAGTCAAACAAAAGCTGATTCCTTACAAAGAGGATATGAGGAGAATTGTTAGAAAAGGATAGTGATCTCTTATCATTTATATTGCTGCCCAGGCACACACTTAGGATGCTTTCACTGAATGCTTAGTGTGTACAGGTTTGGAATTATACCTAGTACTGTTAGCTTTCAAGGATACTTGAATAGAAAATTCAGAATTGATTCTTAGTTCTGCCATCAAAATGTATCGAGACTCCTGCATCATATACTGGCTTAGTATATGGGAACACCACTTATAAGGGTACCCCCTGTGAGTAGATTTAAGGTCTGTGAGGAAGGGGTAATAAATACAAAAGGACTCCCACATGACCTATATTTCTTTGTTGAAAATTGGCTATTGCTCTGAGGCTATTCGCTGTGACCACATAACAACATTACAGCATTACAATTTTTAAGGCTCATATTTTTCTTATTATTTTGAAAAACGTTATTTTATAAAGATAAACATTAAAGTTCTTCATGATCTTTTTTGTTTTTTAATTTATTTTACAGAATTTTATATAGTGCAAGCCTGACCTGAATCTGGTATCAGAGCGCTTTACATAGCATCAGTTGCATTACATGATCACACATTCATTTTTGTTAGGTACAGGGAGATTAAGTGATTTGCCCAGAATCACAGGATGTTCAGCGTCTTTGCCGAGACTCAAGTCCTATTCACCAAATTCGAGGTCGACCGCCCTAGCTGTTAAGCTAACTCTTCTCCCCTGAGTAACCTGGAGCCCCCTCCTTTTTTGCATTCATTCATTAATTACATGCCTACCAACTGAGTGCTGGTCAAACCAGAGACCAGGAACCTCCCACATCTTGATTGAGACTCACACATTTGGGCTCCTACCCTCATAAGGATGAATATTGCACCAATGCCTAGCTGCTTTCATTCTAAAAGAATGCAGGCAGAGCTTTGGTATATTGGTAGACTTACTCATTCAATTCCATATTTAAAAATATGAAAGTCGATACACTTGTTGGAAGTCTGACTCCTTTCACACAAAAAGTCAATACATGGGACTTGAGTACGCTTTTCAAACCTCAGAGAAAAACTGAAGACAGAGTAGAAAATCGGAAGTCATTCAGAGAATATAACAGCAATTTTAAAGACTTCCTTGGTTTGATAGCTGGAGGGTTCACTTTAAAATAGATCATCAACTAAACCTGTTGACTTCCAGCTCCAATTTATGAAGGTTTGTGAATGTACTGGACCTAGCTGAATCAGTGCTGGTAACAAACCTCCTAGCCAAATGGTATGCTCTCCTGCAACACCTTCATATGAAGAGACATGGACTACAGAACACTGGCTTTTGTGTACTATTGCAGCATATTTATATAACAGTTTGTCAACCGGAGTGATTAAGTGGTTTGCATAGAATCATGGGATGTTGTGCGGCACCCCGAGACTTGAACCGGGTTTCCTCAGCTCTTGGGTTAGCGGATCTCGCCACTGCGCCACATCCTCTCCACTCCTGTGTTATCTATCAAGGATTTCTTTCCTACTCCCGGACGATGGTGGATGAAAACAGCTCTTTATTAAATAAATAGGTGCACCAAAACATTACCAATGCTTGTTGAAAATGTCAGGTAGCATAGGGGCATATTACCAAGCAATAGCGATAATTATCGCTATTGCTTGGTTAGAGACAAAAATTTACCGCTGAGCTGCGGCGATTTTTATCGCAAATAAACCTTGGTATTACCAAGGTTTATCGCAAATGCGATAAAAATCGGCTGCAATGCATGAATATCGCAGAAAAGTCAGCGATATTCATGCATTACCGAGCTAATGCTCTTAGCCATGTTATCCACCTCCCATTGGATAACATGGCTAAGAACTGCTCAGGGCAGGTGTTAGCTTTTGGAGATATTCGCGCTTAGTGCGAAGATCTCCATAAGTTGGTAATAGGAGATAGCGATGTTAGCGACGGCACGCCCACTTTGCATGTCATTAGTGATAAATATCACTGACATGCAAAGTGGGGCCCAAGATGGTCACTATCTCCTACTAGCTGTCGCTAACTGGTGTTAGCGACAGCTAGGTAATAGGGCAGAGGTCTTCAATCTGTGGGGCGCGACCCCCAGGGGGGTCGTGGAGTCCTGGGAAGGGGGTCGCAGATTCTGTTGGAGCGTGCAGCAGTTCCTGGCGTCAGGCTGATTGAGGCCGGGTGATCACGGCGGAGGCCTAATTCACGCCTCATTAACAAGTAAAGGTCTTCTGAAGACCTGTGAAGTACTCGGGTGTGCCTTTCTGTGTGTCCCGAAGCTGTTTCAGCCGGGCTCACTTACACGTGCTGGGGAGTGGGGGGGGGTCTGGTGGAGGAGGCTGTAGCCCTTTGAGTTCAATCAATGGACTTAGCTGTGGGGTTTATTTTTATTTTTTACGTTCTATATAGCGCTAGCTTAACCCGTAGGTATCACAGCGCTTTACAAACACACATAGTAAACAGCAGAAGGACATTACAGTCATTGGTTCAAGTCCCACGAGCCCTCATACCTGGCGCCTGTGCAGGAGAAATGTGCCTGACACTGTTCTTCACGGTGAGGTGTTTATACAGCCTGTCTGCTCCCCCCTAGCCCTCCCCCCAAGCAGGGAAGCACAGAGATGCCCTCCCATGAGAGAGGAAGAAGAAGGAAGAAGACGCAGAGAGATACTGACCCCACCCCCATGAGAGAGGCACAGAAAAGGTGGGTGGATGAAGGATGAATGTATGTGTGGATGGAAGGATGAAGGGTGGGTGGATGGATGGATGGATGGAAGGAAGGATGAAGGATGGATGGGTGGATGGAAGGATGAATAGATGGATGTGTGAAAAGGTGGGTGGATGAATGATGAGTGGATGGATGTAAAGATGAAAGGGTGGATGGATGGATGAAGGATGGATGGATGTGTGAAAAGGTGGGTGGATGGATGGATGAAAGGGTGGATGGATGAAGGATGTATGTATGGATGGATGGACAAAAGGGTAGATGGATGAAGGATGGATGTATGGATGGATACAAGGTTGCATGGATGAATGATGGATGGATGGATGAAAGGGTGGGTGGATGGATGGATGAAAGGGTGGATGGATGAAGGATGTATGTATGGATGGAAGGACAAAAAGGTATGGATGGATGTAAAGATGAAAGGGTGGATGGATGGATGAATGGATGGATGTGTGAAAAGGTGGGTGGATGAATGATGAGTGGATGGATGTAAAGATGAAAGGGTGGATGGATGGATGAAGGATGGATGGATGTGTGAAAAGGTGGGTGGATGGATGGATGAAAGGGTGGATGGATGAAGGATGTATGTATGGATGGATGGACAAAAGGGTAGATGGATGAAGGATGGATGTATGGATGGATACAAGGTTGCATGGATGAATGATGGATGGATGGATGAAAGGGTGGGTGGATGGATGGATGAAAGGGTGGATGGATGAAGGATGTATGTATGGATGGAAGGACAAAAAGGTAGATGGATGAAGGATGGATGTATGGATGGATAAAAAGGTTGCATGGATGAATGATGGATGTGTGAAAAGGTGGGTGGATGAATGATGGGTGAATGGATGGATGAAAGGGTGGCTGGATGAAGGATGGATGTATGGATGGATGTGTGAAAAGGTGGGGGATGAATGATGGGTGGATGGATGGATGGATCGATGAAAGGGTAGGTGGATGGATGAAGGATGGATGGATGAAAGGGTGGATGGATGAAGGATGTATGTATGGATGGAAGGACAAAAAGGTAGATGGATGAAGGATGGATGTATGGGTGGATAAAAGGTTGCATGGATGAATGATGGATGCATGGATGGATGTGTGAAAAGGTAGGGGGATGAATGATGGGTGGATGGATGGATGAACGGGTGGGTGGATGAAGGATGGATGTATGGATGAAAGGGTGGATGGATGTATGGATGGAATAATGAAAGGGTGGATGGATGAAGGATGGATAGGTGAAATGGTGGATGGATGTATGGATGGAAGGATGAAAGGGTGGATGGATGAAAGATGGATGTATGGATGGATGGGTAAAAGGTTGCATGGATGAATGATGGATGGATGTGTGAAAAGGTGGGTGGATGAATAGATGGGTGGATAGGTAAAGGATGGACGTATGGATGGAAGGATGAAAGGGTGGATGGATGAAGGATGGATGGATGTGTGAAAGTGTGGGTGGATGAATGATGGATGGATGGATGTGATGAGGTCTAACAGGCGCATTTATGGTTGTCGATAGTTGTTGATGATGAGGAGTACCAGTTTCTAGAATCTTTTGTCGTAAGGGGGTCCTTACGCCTAAAAAGGTTTTACAAGGGGGTCTCGGCATCAAAAAGTTTGAAGACCTCTGTAATAGGGAGATAATTTTATCTCCGCTTTCTTGACTTTTAAAGCCAAAAAAGCGGAGATAAACCCCCTTGATAATATGCCCCATAGTTCCTTAATCTCCACAGCAAAAACTACTGTGACCACCTAATAGACTTTCAATAAAAATATACTGTACAGACGTCTCCAGGAAATTAGCAATGACCAAGTAACAAATGATTTCTGCAGGTGATACTTGTAATATGCACTTCTCAGGTGAGGAAATAATGTAATTCAAAGCCTAAACACTTCATAATCATTATTTCATCATTAGTATCAACACCCCTTGAAAAGTAACATCCAGTAGATGTTACTCTTCTAGGGGGGTGTGATATGGACGTTTAAATGAGAGGATATGTTTGCTGGTATGAGCAGTTAGTGTGAGAGTATGGTTAATTAATAAGGGGTTTCATACGCCAGAAAATTAAATTGATGACACTGGCCATGTTGACTCTGAGCATTAGATGAAGATATTGACATATGCATAGGCAAGAAACGTTGAAAGATTTTTTTTTATATAAAAATCAATTTTTTTAATTTTTTTGATACTAATGATGAAATAATGATTATGAAGAACTTTAATGTATATCTTAATGAAAAAAAGGCTTTTAAAAAAAAATATGAGCTTTAAAAACTGTTAGGCTGTTATCTTGTTATGGGGTTACAGTGAATAGCCCCATAGAGCAATTTTCAACAAAGAAATATAGGTCATGTGGGAGTCCTTTTTGTATTTATTTAGTATATGGAAACCTCCTGCAGTGGCTCACTATGTGAATCAATTATTTCCTATTTCTAATACTGATAGTGTGGCTTTCTTCCATTCTACAGTCAACCATCGCCCTTTATTCACCTGTCTATCCCAGGTCAAATTCTATGTTGCAATTCACATCTCAGTGCTTAGCTTGTCAATTCCTACTTATCGTTGCATGCGTTCTTGTCTAATTGTGCTTTATTCACCTTATCTGGATTCAGGCCAAGTATGTGTCAAATCTAAAACCATCTAATAAAGAATTGTTTAAAAAAAAAGCTACTGCTGTTCTGCAGTATCACTGTGTCTGGCGGCAATAGTTAAGTATTTGCTGGGGTGAACCATTGCTTTAATGCAGGATTTTCGCACAGTAAACCTCCTGATCTCAAGAATATTGTGTCCAATTGAGGTCTGTTGGAAGACTACATTTTTGCAGTATTTATTATGAATCTCAGGGATTCGACACAAGAGGTATATCAATTTTTGTGACAGCAGGGTGTGAGAGGTCATGTGAAATCACTTCCTTTGATCACCAGCAAAGCAACCTCTTTGTTTTACCATACTTCTTATTCGGATAGGGATGCTTTGTTGTGCGTCTTGATAAAAATACTAGCAATAAATGAAAACATCACACATTTACAGATGTGGAGAGAATGTTTTAGTATTTTATCATTTAAATGTTTGTTTATATAAAACTTTCACCCAAAGTGTTTTACAAAGGACATTTCTATAGACAATTATTATTACCCAGTCAGATATGATACTTACTTCATCGCCTTGAGAAGTTTTAAATACTAAGTGGACCATGAAGACATTCCACAACTGTCTACGCAGTAATGTCTTGCGTAGGGTTTCAATATTAATATTTGAAAACGAGATATATGAATAAATCACAGGATGTGAACTGTATTAATTTATTTGTGCCTACTTGGGCCTGCACAATATTAATTTAATTCTCAGTTTATTAAACTGATATAACAGCTCTTATTTTAAATTTTCTTTTCTTAACGTTAAATATTTTTTGTGTTAGTGTTCCAAAAGCATCAGGTGCTATACTAATGCAGCGTATATATTGGAAAAAAACAGATATGTTTTCACTATTTAAGGATTGGATTGACAACATTTCTGGCGAACTTTATATCATCTCAATACAATACTAACATAAGAATTATTTCAGAACATTGTCCTATGACAAAGAAAATAGTGCTGTATTTGGGCTCAAACAAAACCATAGTCCATAGACTACAGATGGTGCAAAATTCAGCAGTCAGACTCCAGTGCGGAGTCCCGAGGGCCACCTTAATTTCCGCCTATCGACGTAACTTACACTGGCTCAGGGTGAAAAACAGAATAAAGTTTAAAGCCCTGAGCTACATGCACAAAATCAAAAACGTCACGCTCCACAATATCTTCAATCTCTGGTTTGTCCCTACTTTCCCTCCCAAAACCTTTGCTCCGCCACTCAAGGGAGGTTCATTGTCCCTAAAATCAAACTAGCTCGGAAGGGCGGAAGGTCTTTCTCTTATCTTGGTCCCACACTCAGGAACGCCTTGCCCACAGCACTACGCAACAAAACTGACTATGTTCAATTCTGCAAGTCCTTAAAGATGTAGCTTTTATATGTATAATCGACCTCTCTTGTTTCAATCTTAATCCTGGATTTGCTCACTGCGCCGGGAAACCCTTTTTGGGTAGCTGTCGCACTTTATAAATTTAAAAAATAATAAATAATAAAAGTAGCTGCCCACAGTGTGAAAACACAATATACCCAGGGCTGACCTGGCTATCATGGGCAAATATGAAACATGGCTGGAAATGGGCGAATAAAAGAGGGATCTCAATTATTGTGAAAAGTTATGTCATGTTATGAATGTGGCATGATGCACATCTACTATGTGTATGGCCCTATAATATGTTCTAAGTCTGATGTCCATATGTGCAAGTTTGTTTTTTGCTCAAGGCACCATTGTGCATGCTTCACATAAAGGGATGTGTGAGTAGGCTGAATGCATGTTTCCCTCCCCTTGACCTGAACCCAATGCTTCTAACCTGTTTCTAACCTACCTCACTCTCTAACAAATCCATATTGACTGTCCATCAAATAATATACTTGTGTTTTCTACCGTACAGTATTCCACAGCTTCAAAACATCGAGTGCAAAGACCGTGTCTAAGAGTCTGCAGCAGGCAGGACAATGGGCAATCTTTCGGGGTATGTTAGGTTTTTTCTGGCCTAGAAAAATGAACTGTACTTCTCTATAATTATAATGTAATCAAAGCACAAGAGCAAAGGCAGATCTAAGAGCAGTTGATAGTATTGCAAACAGCAACAAAATAGGCACAATAGGTGGGCCTAGAGTTCCCACAGGCAGACAGACAGACAGATACACACACACTATGTTCCCTGCCCCTCCTGCATATGAATTGTAATCATAGCATCTGGGCAAAGAAAGAGGTGAAGACTACGAGTCTGTGAGGGTATAGGAGATAGGAATATTAGCAAATTGGTGTATGCTTGGTGTGTCCCATGATAGACTAATACATCCATATCTATGTAATGGTACGTTTATCATCATGATAGAAGTACAATGACACATTTGGAGACTAAGGGCCAGATTTAGAGTTGGTTGGACTCCTGTCTGTGAAACCCTTGGTACGTCAGCCTCATTTAGAATTGGAAAGACCATAAGTATTCTGTCAATGGAGCTCTTGATACTTTTATCTGCAAAATAGTTACTAAAATGGCTAATGGAGTATAGAGGATTGTTTAATGCCTTTTTTCTGCTTGTCACTGCCAAAAAACTAAAATAGCACCCACTGCCTAGGGTGATTACTTATTTTCTTTTTCAAAAACAAACCCTCACATGGAGGGTCTGATTCACAAAGGTAAACTTACTCTTCTGTGTAAGTTTTCTACTTTTAGGTATTCACAAACTACATGCAGAGTGCTGTTTGTGAATCAGGCCCTCAGAGTTTGTTTTGAAAAACGAACAACTTTGAACTTTTGGCAGCCGGCTGTCATGGCTGATGGTACCACCCATTACACATTTCCTACGTTGACTGGTACGGTGTTGCTGTCACTGCAGACCGGTGTCCGTGAGACCAGCAGGCATCTCTAAATTTGGGTTGTGGAGGTAATGCCCTTCACCATCCCAAAGGAGTAAAACCTGCCTTCCATACTCTAGATTTGCCCCTACGTAACATTACAGGAGTTAGACATATGGACCCCATGAGCCTGGTACCCTCATATGCCATTAATGTAAATTTGAATCTGTATGCAGCACAGTAATAGCATCTATCGACCCGGAACTGGAGACTAACAGGCTATAGAACTGTTTAAATGTGCAGAAAGGAAATCTTACTTTATCTTTACGCTGAATTATAAACATAGAATTAAAGAAATACCTACGGATTAGCCATACCATTTTTATCAGAGGACACTTACGTGAACCTTAAAAATAATTTCTAGGGAATGCCACTACTCAACACACTTGTAAATGAAGCACCAACATGTAAAAAGATCGCAATAGTAGTGTCACGCATTGATAGTTTCAAAGAGGACATTTTCTTTCTCAATATTTCTTTCTCTCTTTTGGTTTCTTCCGTACACTCTTTGGGAGGTGAAATCAACAAACATTGCAGCCTAGGAGACAAAGACAACAAGTACTTTGAAGCCAGTAATAATGTTGGTATGTAACATTATCTGCCACTGACTGCTCAGCTGTTTCTTGTCATCAAACTGAAAAAACGAAGCTCATTATCCAAAGACAGACTGTTTGTTCATTGTCAAGTATTTGCAATTCATGAAAAAAACACTAAATGAAAGAACCGAGGATTTGCCATGAAGAAACAGAATTCCCAGCAGCATCAGTACAACGGAGAAAGCCATTCTAATCCAATGTATACGTTTTTGTGCATTATTATTTTTTGCATTATCAATAACACGCAGAATATGGATCTACCCTCGAATTTACATGTGTACTCTTATATGATGTAACATTCACTGTTTATTACTGAAAGCCATCATGGCAATAACTTTATTTATCTGCACTTACAATGTCTGTATTGCACCTTTTGAAATGTGCAAAACATCTCCTAAAGTTTCTTATTCTGTTCTAGAACCCACTCATTGAGTCTGGCTTTCCTTATTTGACTGTACTTTTTTATAGGCTGACTTGTACCTTATCTTGGGACACATTGTCTCATAAAACTGAGGTTTAACACTCTCCCCGATCCCATAACTTGTGGGTTTGAACATAGTTACACCAAACCAAGCCTCTTATACGTGGGCTACAGTTTAAAGGCAATGCAATAACACATGGAAACGAAGTTCCTTCACTATGTACAGCCTCATAGGAACACACTCAAGGGGGCTTAATAGATATAAATGTGACAAACTGCATATTTGACATGTGTACTCTCACAGTGACTAAATGTCCCAAAACTGCTATCATAGTTGATGTTTAGGCTACATTCTTCAGGAACAGGCCTAAATATGATTACAATCGTTAAATACTATATCTGCCTCGGAAAACGGTAGCAAATTGAAATACAGTTATTTTACACTCTGTTTTTCAAATATGATTAAAATAATCAGATTTTTGTTCCCCTTTTGATTGTTTTTCAATAAAACTGCATACAGTTGCAGTATATAAATATTTTCTAGTAGTCCTCCCTTCCCTCCCATGATAAACAGAAACTTTGAGCAAACAACGTATCTGTGTACATTTGCATGAGGACTGCCCCACTCCCCCTTAGTTCGCTCTTGAAATTCATATTTTAACATTGTCTCAGCCATAACTTGGGTCCAGGGTTGACAAATGTATTTTCATTTCTTATGAGCCACTCAGGCTTTGTATACCAGCTTCTCTATAATCACACAAATGTTTATCCCGTTGACACATGCCGCCATTGTGGGAAGGTGTGTATCTCGCCAATGTCATGCAATATCTCTCTTTCCTACAAAATAGACCATGGCAATCAGTGCCTGAATATAATGTCCTTTTTCAACAACAAGGGACCCCAAAAAACAGTCAGCCAGGGACCTCGGGGAGCAATTTTTTGAAACAACAATGGTCCCGTGCATGAAAAGATAGACATACAATAAATATAGACGAAATCAAATCTATATTTTGGAAGGACTTGTCCAGCCGGACAGAGGTCTTTCAAGTTTACTGAATAAACAAAATTTACACAAGTGGAACAAAGATACCTTCCACAGAACCCCTGTGTGGTACACAAGCCTGTGCCCAACACATGCGGGTTGATTACCGTTAGTGAAGATAGGAAAGGTTTGAAGGCAAACAACAAGCGTTTTTCTGTTTTACAAATACATTACACAGAAAATATCATTAAGCACCATTACAGCAAACTATACAATCAATCATCTGTATAGGGTGCATAAGCAAGTCGACGGCGTTTCGGTTCCCCTTAAAGAGTTATGGGAACCATCATCAGGACAAACAGTAATATTGCCTTTCTCATTAAACCTTACTTTGCCTAAAAGAAGGAAAAATACATACTTTAGAATAGAGGAACTAAAAACAATAAAAACAACAAGGAAGAATTGTGACTTCTCGTGCACCGTGCATGACTTACTGTGCCAGGTGAGTACCGCGTCGGACCGGCTGGTAAGGTAGTGATGGTTCCTTAAAGTAGTACTTAAATTCTAGGTCACGAGTGTAGATCAAGTAGCCCGTGACTATACGGCGGCGGAGAGAGGGTGCAGAATAACCGAGGACGGCTTAACATAGGCAGGCTATCTCTAGAAATTTTCAAACCGTGCGTCTAAATGATGTGACCACGGCATCAAAAAGGGGACAATTGTGCTAAAGTGCGCGTATGGACTAAAGGTCTCGCAGTGCCCATGAGCTCTAAAGATCTCCTCTCGTGTGAGGGGGTGGCGGATTTGGCTTACCAATGCAGCGCAAGGCACGTCATATCGGGAGTATAGTTACTCAAGTGATTCGATTCTGCAGCCCTGCAAACAAATTATATAATAGGCTACATATTAGAGTAGGGATCAGAGATACCGCTTGGGTCTAAGAGGCAGCATGCAAATAGTCTTACCAATTATAGGCGATAGCGGCCGTGTTACAGAATCGTAACAGGTCGGCGCCAGGGTGTGCCTGTAAAAAAGTTTAAACGTATGTTTCAGGGATTTAAAATTTACTCAACTACAATCCCAAAGTACTAATGCATAATGTTATGCACTTACCGAAAGGCGCGGTCACAACGATCTTCCCTGGCGTGCTGGCGTGCTACAACCAGGAAGTAAAAGAAGGGGAGGGTGTGAGATGTGATTGGACAGTGCCGGTGAGGAGTTTGGGCATAGAAATAAACAAGGGGCAACTTTTACCAAAGTCATCTTGGGTGATGTTTAAAAGTGACTAGCATGCAGAGTGATATGTTTAAAAGACGTACATCCCGTATAATCGGGGATAACAGCCACATAAATCTTCAGAAACCTCAGTTAAGCATAAAATAGGACGTACAGTTCAAGGGATCCAATTACATTCTAAATTCTCAGATTAAAGCAGTCCACTCCTCCTGTAGGTTCAGCCCTGAGTTCAGGCTGTCTGTCTTTAAGATCCATTTTAGTTCCTCTCTATTGAGCATCCGGGTTAGGTCACCCCCTCTCGGTGGTATGATGACTTGAGTGATGACTGTCCAGCGGATCTCATTCTCAGTGTGTCCTTTGCTTAGAAAATGTTCAACCAACGGTGCATTTGGAGTTTGGCACCTGATCCGACTGCGATGCTGTGATATTCGCAGTTTAACTTTTTGCTTTGTTTGGCCAACATATATGAAATTGCATGGGCAAAAGATTGCATAAACAAGGTTACTACTATTACAATTAGTAAAACTATGTAGTACATTCCTTACATTTTTATATACAAATTCTTTGCTTTCAATTGCAAATTCACAAACCACACATGAACCGCATTTCGAATGCCCCCGGAGAGGTGGTAGTGACCAATGGTCATGGAGTGTGACATTTCTAACAACCGTAGGTGGTAACGCTGCCCTAACCAATTGGTCTCTGAGGTTTTTACTTTTCTTAAAAGCAAAGAGGGGGGTCTGCCAATTTAAGGGACCAGAATTCAAAATATGCCAGTTTTTGTTTA
Source organism: Lissotriton helveticus (assembly GCF_964261635.1). Lineage (NCBI taxonomy): Eukaryota > Metazoa > Chordata > Amphibia > Caudata > Salamandridae > Lissotriton > Lissotriton helveticus. The sequence goes on along the minus strand of NC_136057.1, from coordinate 798,275,258 downwards.
TACATTTCTTGACACGATTCGATACAGTAGTAAAGGTAGTCACACACACTATTTTCTCATTGGTCTGTTTTGGCTTCGGCTCTAGAAGAGTGTCGCGAGGACAGTACCAGGCTCTCTTCATAGAGTTTTTTATCAGGCGCTTGGGGTAGCCTCTAGATCTCAACTTTGAAGACAGTGTGTTCGCCTCAGTGAAATAATCCTCTTTCTTAAAACAATTCCTCCTGAGTCTGAGGAACTGTGAGTAGGGAAGGCTATCCCTCAGGGCCCTTGGGTGACAACTATTATAGCTCAGGAGGGTATTCCTTTCTGTTGGCTTGCGAAACAAAGATGTGTATAAAGTTCCCTCATCGTGTTGAATGGTCAGGTCTAAGAAGGAAATACTATCTTTGTTGTGGACTAAGGTAAATGTAAGTCCATTGCAGTTATTATTGAGCCAATGTATTAGTCCTGGGAAATCCGCAGTGGATCCGCCCCAAATTAAGAAAATATCGTCTATGTAACGCCTCCACGTGTGTATACCCTGATGGAATGGGTTACTACTGGACAAGATGGTTTGGGTTTCCAACCAGTCCATGTATAGAATTGCCAGGGTGGGGGCAAAAATAGCTCCCATGGAGCAGCCCCGTGTTTGTTGGTAATATTCTGAGTCAAAAAGGAAAATGTTTTGAGTAAGGCAGATCTCTAATAGTTGTATTATGAACAGAGTTGGTACTCTATGGGGACGTGTCCTGGTGTCTAGTATAGTTTGCATTACAAGTAGTGAGTCTTTCTGGGGTATATTAGTATACAAAGACTCCACGTCTAATGTACACAGAGTCTCATGTTCAGGGTCAAAAGCAAGGTTCTCAATCAGACTAATCATGTGCATGCTATCCCTGATATAGCAAGCAGTGATCGGCACAAAATCCTTTAGGAAAAAATTGACGTAGTGGCCCAGAGGTTCTAGGACCGAACCACAACCAGATAATATTGGTCTACCCGGGGGGTTATCCATCCTTTTGTGGATCTTGGGTAATGTGTAAAGAACAGGAGTTCTAGGGTTAGCAACATTCAAAAAATTGTACTCATGTTGACTTATAATACCATTCTCCTGAGCCTCCATGGTTATGGTTTTAATAAGGGTCTGAATATCCTTGGTGGGATTACACGGAAGCTTACAATAATGGTCAGTATTAGTAACCTGACGCAAAAGTTCTCTCTTGTAATTACCAATATCTTGTAGAACTATCCCCCCCCTATAATGTCCAGCAATTAATTTGGGTTCTTCAGTAAGCCTGCTGCCTGTAACTCATTATGGCTATTTTGACTGCCTAACAATAATTGCTAATGGTCGAGCACTCCCAGACCATGAGGTAAAATGTGCCTGGTCAGTCTCACATTGGGGACAATAATAGACAATTATGGCTTCCAGCGTGGTGCATCTGCCAGAGGCAGGTTGGCACAGCAAAAAATGTGTAGAGAAATTTGAACTAGATTAGGCAAAAGCACATATATATGGCAAATATTCTGGATGCCATCTTCGTTTCCACCCAATAATCGCCCTCCAGGATCCCTACATCTGCCTCCAAGATACCTTAGAGTAGGCCCAAGGGGTGTGAGGCATTGTTTATCAGCACTTTGCATAGATGGAAAATTACCCCTTTGCCTAAGATTTCTAGTGTTAAGTGGCATTCAATGGGGTTGTATTCCAGGACCGTAAAGAACACATTCCTGTACGTGTCAAAGGCATGTCAGAGTTGTATGTATCCTTAGAATTGTGAAGGATGGGGATTGAATTATGTGCCGAGCTCTTGGAAGGACTTAACATGGCTATCTGCCCAGATATCCTCCGGTGGAGATACTGATTAGGTCCAAGCCCACAAATCCACAGTGTTGCGTAGTCTCCACTAGCCTGGTGCCCTGCCACAGTGGTGTTGCCGCTTTTATATTGCAATTCCATTTGATGTGATGTGCTTTAAGCTGGCTTGCCAGCAAAGGACAGGGAAGGGTTACACTGGGGCTAAACACCATGGAGGCCTTGCCATATAGTATGCTGAGGATACCATGATGTTGGATGAGGTCGCGCTCTAACTGCAAAGCCTGAATCATCTCTGTCTGTATAGAATCAGTTATTGATAGGTACTATCTGTCCAGCAATAGAGTTTAATGTCTATCCATCTCAGCCCAGTCTGAATGCCAGAAGAGACCCAGGGGGCTTTTCCAGCCACCAGGAATGCACTAATCTGAGCCCATTGCCCCATGAACGAGTATGGTAGCTGAAAGGAGTAATGCTGAAGGATGTACAAAAAATGGAGGAGGGTCATCATTTTGAAGCATGCCCCATGGTCTGTTTGGGAGAATGGTAGGTACTCTCATACGTTAAAGTCTTTTTTGGTTTTAATCAGGAGTGGTAATATATTGAGTTCCCAGTATAGTTGTGGAAGAGAGAAGCAGTCTTTCCCAAGTATCGGAAGTTAACACCTGCCACCAGAGGCTAATATCGTAGATCTCACTTGTCAAACCCCTTTGAGGGGCTCAGGGTGCCCAACTGTTCTGTGTCCCACAGAAGAGCAGCTAGCATGAGTTTCTGGTCCCACCACAAGCTTCTCTTGGCTGCGTGCCAGATCTGTGCAGAGTGTTTAGTCGGTCCTGTTAAGGAAAACTTTTGGGGCCTAGTGTGTAGAGCCATGTTATACTTACCACTCAGCAGTAGCCATTTGTACATTCTGTATCCCGAGTCATCCCCTCCGCGGTAAGTACAATGATTGATCGCAGCTAGGTGAGCGGCCCAATAGTATTATTTTACATCTGGAAGTCCAATCCCCCATCATACCAACTCAAGACTAGTTTTTGCAAAGCTATGCGGGGTCTGCCGTCCCAGAGCAACTCCCTCGGCAGGCCCTCTATCTCCTTAAAATATCTCGCTGGGACCAAATCCGGGAACTTCTCCAATATATACAGAAAACGTGATAACGCCATCATTTTGAACAGCGCTGTCCTACCTAGCAGAGAGAGTGGGGGTGCTTTCCAGGTTGCTACGTCTCGCTTCAGTCTCTGCAGGGGGGAAGCAGATTTTGTTCATATTGGGTTTTGGGGTCTGTGGTGATAAAGATCCCCAGATATTGGAAGCCCACCTTTGCTACTTGAATAGGGCATCCCCTAGGTGGGAAAGCAAGGGTGAAAGCGGACAGCCCTGTCAGGTCCCGCGACCCAGTGCAAATTCCTCTGACTTCTTATTGTTGACCACTACCTGAGCCAGTGGTTCTGTGTAAAGGAGCCGCACCCACTCAATAAACCCGGGCCCGAAACCCAACTTTGCCAGAACAGAAAATAGGTACGGCCACTCGATAGTATCAAACGCCATCGTGGCCTCTAACCATACCACCCTTGGAGCTTCCTAGATTGTGTCCAGTCTTCCCAACACACCGTGTAGTCCTCTAATGTTTAGTGTAGTGTTTTGATGGGGCATAAAGCCCGATTGATTAGGGTGTACCAAATAATTTATTACTTGGGCCAGGCGACTCGCCAACAATTTGGCTAGAATTTTGGGTTCTGCGTTTAGTAAGGAAATGGGGCGATAGGAGGAACACCTGTCCCTTGGTTTACCCTCTTTGTGTATAGTAACCAGTGTTGCTACTCTCTTGTTCAGGGGAAATAGTCACACCTCCCGGCTCTCCTCAAACATGACCCATAGGTGTGGGGTTATTTTATCTGGTCGTAACTTGTACAGTTTGGTAGGTAGACCATTAGGGCCCGAAACCTTTACAACGCAACTTTTACAACGCACTACCATTACAATGAAACTTTTACAACGCAACATCTATTACAACACATGCCATTACAGCGCAACCATTACAACGCATGACACTACAACGCACACCACTACAACGCATGTCATTACAACGCAGTCATTACAACGCATACCATTACAACGCATAACATTACCATCCAACACTTACCCTACTGTTGCACCCCCTGGAGTTAGAATAGTAATTTTTACCCCTACACTATCCAACACTTACCCTACTGTTGCACCCCCTGAGTTAGAATAGTAATTTTTACCCCTACACTATCCAACACTTACCCTACTGTTGCACCCCGCGAAGTTAGAATAGTAATTTTTACCCCTACACTATCCAATACTTACCAAACATGCAATCTAATAATATGCGTTGTAATGGTATGCGTTGTAAAGGTATTATGCGTTGTAATGGAATGCGTTGTAAATGTAGTTTTTAAAATTTCGTTGTAATGGATGTTGCGTTGCAAAAAATGTGTTGTAAAGGTATGCGTTGTAAAAGTGTGCATTGTAACGCCATACATCCGTGCCCGAAGCCTTGCCCGATTGGAGATTTCTGATCGCTTGCGCAATTTCATCATTTGTGAAGTCACTATCTAGTATGTCCCTTTCTTCTGTGAACAAGGTTTGCAGCTTTAAGTCTGGAAGTAGAGCCGGGGAATCCTCTTTTGATAAGGTTGAGCTTGTCCAATATATGGAGCAATAATGCTCAGCAAACTCATTAGCAATTGCTTGTGGAGCCGTTATTTCCCCACCCAAATCATCTATGAGCACTGGAACAAGTCAATTTGCTAGCTCTCTCTTATCCAACCAGACAAGCAACTTCCCGGCCTTATCCCCCAAATCTTACACAATACTTTCTTTATCTCTTCTTAATGTTCTAGCCATGATGGTAGCTTCAGCTTTGTATTTATCCCTTTTAAGCTTCAGGGTATGCATTCTCTCCTGCGTGACATCCTCCTCAATCTCCTCTTCCAGATGGAGGAACACATTTTCTAGGTGAACTAAATCCATCAATCTTTCCGTATGCGCTCCTACAATTAGTGAGAGTCCCTGCCCCCTTATTACCTGTTTTGATTGCTTCCCATATGGTTTGAAATGAGCTTATCGATCCTTTGTTTTCCAGGAAATAGTTGTCTAGAGCATGTAAGAGTGCTGTTTTAACCATGGGATTTCGACGGTACTTCGGGTTGATAGGTGCAATCCTCCCTATCCTTTTTTCACCCAGCACCAATTCAGCCCATACAGGAGATTGTTCGGAAATTCCCTGTGGCATATGTCTAAATTCATGAATATTTGCTAGTTGTGATGCTGGAACAAGGAGATAACCTATCCGTGAAAGGCTGTTATGGGCCCATGAGTGGAAAGTTTGTGGAATACTGCCACGGTGGTTTGCCCTCCAAGCGTGAACAAGGCCCAGTGCGCCAAGAAAGTCTGGAAGGCACCTATATGAGGAACCAATTTCTCGTGAGGGATGACGGTCAAGTGATCCAGACACTACTGAATTATGGTCCCCACCTACGACCAGGTAGCCCTCAGGGAACAAAAGCATAATAGTGCCTAAGTCTCTGAAAGTTCGGTCCTGAAGACCCGGTGAGACATATACTTCCATTAATGTGAGTGTTTTCCCCTTCCACTGCCGCAAGATCTCCGCATATCTGCCCATATCATCAGTCCAGGTGCGCTGTATAGAAAGCGGGAAGGAGTTTTTGAACATGATGTCTACCCCCCTGGACCCTGTGGTGAAGCCAGAGTATGCCACTAATCTGTAGCCCCAACTATTCCGTGCTTTACAGGAGTTGCCTACCAGGTGGGACTCCTGAAGGAGTACAAAGTCTGTGGAATGTTGTTTGATGTGTTGTAAAACAATGCACCGTTTTAATTTGTCCCAAAGTCCGGTGACATTCCAATTCAGGAATTTAAAGCTTTTGTCCCAGTGTGTACTCATTAAAACATTTATGATCTGTGTATCCCTCTTCTTTCCTATGGATAGACCATGTTGACTTCGCTAGAAATAAGTGAAAAAACCCTTCCCCAACCCAACTCCCCCCCTCCCTGCCCTGCTGTAAACTGCGCTCGAAACTGCCCATCTAACAAACTGTGCAGAGGGCCTGTCGCCGAAACTTAAACTAAAGGTAGTATACTATGGGGGTAAGAAGCTCTGCCCCCTGATCCCTCCCCTATCTGAAGGGTTATTTAAGTTCCCTGGGAGGGGCCGAGCAACAACAGTTAATTAGTGCTGCTAACAGAGTATTGTTTTACAGTTTGACTCTACAGGACACTGCTGATCCGTGGAGTTCATGTTATTAGTCCGCCCAAGTGGGACTGAGTCACCTTACTGGTCAAAACAGTTTTAGTTAGGAACCTGGGTATGGTTGGAGCTCAACGAGTATTATACTCTTGTGCTCCTCCCCAGCCCTCCAACCAGCCAGCAACCGCTTGAGGATGGTCGAAAAACCAGACCTTGCTGTCCGCTTCCACCCGAAGGTGGGCAGGGAACAGCATTGCGTACTTAACCACTTTGTCTCGCAGATTTTTCTTCACATCGAGAAACGACCGTTGCTGTTTCTGCACATTGAGGGTGAAATCCGGGAAAAAGGAGATGTCAGCATTCTTATATCGAAGAGGTGGGGCCTACCTGGCATTTTGCAAGATAACATCTCATTCTCGAAAGTTCAGCAACTTTGCAAGTATTGGGTGAGGGGGCGCACCAAGCTTAGGTCGCCCACCAGGAACTCTACGCATCCTCTCAACCACAAAGAATTTTGAGAGTCCCTTGGGTTGCAGGTGGTTAAGTATAAGGTCCTCCACAAAGAGGTCGGCCGGCAGCCCCTCCGCCTTTTCGGGCACTCCAATTATTTGCACATTGTTACGTCTAGTGCGACCCTCATAATCGTCAAGTTTGTCCTCCGCAAACTTGCAGAAGGCCTGCAGGTCTTTGACGTCTTGTTGCAGTTGCGATGTGTCACCAACAAAGCTAGAAGTGACGACATCCATTTGTTTCACCTTCTCATCTATTTTCGTCAAGTCTGCCCTGATGAGAATCACTTCTGATGTAATTGCATACATTCTCTGCTCTAGAGATGATCCGAACCCTGAGATAGCATCCATGACATCTTTTAACCCCTTCAACGCTGAGCTACTACCCCTGCGGTGCGGGGAGGAGGGGGGCTGCGCCCTGCACCGCGGTGCTTGTGACAATGAGATCGTCATGCTGCACAGTGGAGCTGTGTTCATGACGAGATGAGCTCGTCACGACTCTGCTCACTCCTGTAGAATGCCCGCACGGGAGGGGAATTAGCCCCACTTGGGCGTTCCGCAGCAGTTATGACGAGCTCAGCTCGTCATGAGCACAGCTTCACTGTGCCTCATGACGAGCTGAGCTCGTCATGAGCATTGAAGGGGTTAGTGTGAGTTCAGGTGTTCCCCTTCTGATCCGATCGCCATTTTGCCCTTGGAATGGTGCTCGGGCCGCTGGTTTCGGCAGGTCGTATTTGTCTAATTTTGTTTGTGGAGTTTTTTTGCGGCCCTTCATTTCGGACATCCCTCCCAATACTGTGGTGACAACACCTGTCTCCCCAAGTAGGCCACACTCTCCGTTTGTGGGTCCTTCCAGCTGCGCCATTTCCGTTAGGGGGCAAGGCTTGTGCAGGTGTCAAAGTGCCACTATAGTGTCAAGGTGAGAGGGAGGGAAGAAAAGCCCCACACACTGCTATTATCATGTTCACTGGCTATTAACTTATGGAGTAACTCTGACTTCCGCTCCCGCCGGGTCTCAGGTCTGGGACAATGTGAAGGCCCGACGATTACCACTATCAATCACCAGTACTGAACACAGCCCTCCGGGGGCTCCAAGCGCACTTGTGTCAGGTCTATATCAATTTACTGCGCCGCTGTCTTTAGTAACTGTGCCGAGATGAGGTTGCAGTATTCCAAAGCAGAGATGGCTCGCCGAGGGCCCAGAGTGCCTTAACTACAACACGATCTAGCAAAGGCAATATTCCCACCGCCAGCGGGAAACAACCATTACAACGCAACTTTTACAACGCACTACCATTACAACGAAACTTTTACAACGCAAAAACCATTACAACGCATGTATTTACAACGCATGTTTTTACAACGCAGGTACCTTTACAACGCATACCATTACAACGTAAGTATTGGTAAGTATGTAATTATATTTTAAATTTTATATGTTTGGTTTTTTTTAAGGGGTATTTTTAGGGTTCAGGGTAAGTTTTCTGTTTTTGGGTAAAGGGGCATTTTTAGGGTTCAGGGTCAGTTTTTAGTTTTTGGGTAAAGGGGTATTTTTAGGGTTCAGGGTCAGTTTTCAGTTTTTGGGTAAAGGGGCATTTTTAGGGTTCAGGGTCAGTTTTCAGTTTTTGGGTAAAGGGGTATTTTTAGGGTTCAGGGTCAGTTTTCAGTTTTTGGGTAAAGGGGTATTTTTAGGGTTCAGGGTCAGTTTTCAGTTTTTGGGTAAAGGGGTATTTTTAGGGTTCAGGGTCAGTTTTCAGTTTTTGGGTAAAGGGGTATTTTTAGGGTTCAGGGTCAGTTTTCAGTTTTTGGGTAAAGGGGCATTTTTAGGGTTCAGGGTCAGTTTTCAGTTTTTGGGTAAAGGGGTATTTTTAGGGTTCAGGGACAGTTTTCAGTTTTTGGGTAAAGGGGTATTTTTAGGGTTCAGGGTCAGTTTTCAGTTTTTGGGTAAAGGGGCATTTTTAGGGTTCAGGGTCAGTTTTCAGTTTTTGGGTAAAGGGGTATTTTTAGGGTTCAGGGTCAGTTTGGGGTTTTTGGGTAAAGGGGTATTTTTAGGGTTCAGGGTCAGTTTTGGGTTTTTGGGGTACAGGGGTATTTTTAGGGTTCAGGGTAAGTTTTGGGTTTTTGGGGTACAGGGGTATTTTTAGGGTTCAGGGTCAGTTTTGGGTTTTTGGGGTACAGGGGTATAAGGTAAAAATAAAATAAAATTAAATTTAAATTAAATCAATTAAATTAAATTAAATTAAATTAAATTAAATTAAATTAAATTAAATTAAATTATATTATTTTCAATTATTTTAAATTAAAAAAAATAATATATACTTACCAATACTTACGTTGTAATGGTATGCGTTGTAAAGGTACCTGCGTTGTAAAAACATGCGTTGTAAATACATGCGTTGTAAAAGTTTTTGCGTTGTAAAAAATTCGTTGTAATGGCATGCGTTGTAAAAGTATGAGTTGTAACGTCATACATCCCCGCCAGCAGGGTCTTGACTCACCTCCTTGTTTCTGGCCGCAATGATTATTATTAATAAATTACATTTGTAAGACGAACAGCTACCTGGAGGTTTCCCGGTGCCAAAGGACGAATGGCAATGGAGGGGACAACTTCAACTGATGAAAAAGCCAGGTTTTGAGGCCTTTGCGGAAGATCTTGAACCCAATGACTCCTGCTGCGTCCGAAACCGTGGCTCCACTGTTGCCCTCAGGCACTGGCTGCAGGGCCCGACCACGGTTTTGTCTTGGGTACAGGCTTATTGAGCAACGTCACCATGTCCAGGTCCACTAGACTGCAGTCCCCGGCCTCAGAGGCTGCATGGCGCACCGGCCCCAACTTCACAGATTCTTGCCCCACAGCGTTGGTTCTTGATGATGCAGCACCGCAGAAGGTTCCGACAGCTCCCCCGCCTCCCAGGTGTCGGATTAATGTGCTAGATAGTAAGAAGGGACTCAGAGTTTGTGGAGCCTATTTAGCTTGCCGCATCACAAATTAGTCAATAATAGTGTTGTGAAGAAAGTTTGCAAAGGAATCATCTAGGACCCACCATGCATTCAGGCAACCCGGGCCATGCTCCCCAGCCCTCTGTTTACCCACTATCATCATTATCAGGAAGTGGTTGGAAAGTCCTCTAGGCAGTATGTTTTTTTTGGGTTCTACTATCTATGTCTGTGGAGGGATGAATAGGTAGTCGATGCAAGAGGAAGTGCCATGTGGGATGAGAAGTGTGTGACATGACTGTCCCTTCCACATTATAAATGTCTAAGAGACCTATTGCCTCTGCCTACACTCTCAGCCACGAGTATCTAGCGATCACAGTGACGGAGTCCATGTCAGGTTGGGCATCTATCATTGCATTAAATTTGCCACCAATTATTGTCATCCTCTGGGCTCTATCCATCATGGGCCTGGGATCCTACCTTCCAATGTAGGGAGCACGTTGACACCTCGTAGGCTCCTCTGCGGTGCACGCCGAGTGCTCTGTTACAGGGTATCATTATTTGTGCATGCCCCTTTTGTGAGAGAGATTTTGGGGCCCTGAGGGGCAACTTGGTGCCATGAAGGAGCCAGTGGTGCAGGTTTCCAGCTCTCTTAGCCAGGGGTGTTTCTAGGAGTTTTGGGCCCCCTGGCAGAAAGTGAATGTGTGAGGACCCTCTAATTTTGATAAAATTGAAACATTCAGGGCTATTTGCATCTCTACAGAGATTAGCCTACTCTTGAAGCTGCTGCATGCAGACCCCTCCTGAGCTACAACCCCTCCCTGTGAGCCATCTAAAGAGCTGAAGGTGTGAAATTTGCTTTTAGGCTGAGAGGGTTAAAACTGGTGGGGCACTAAAATGCGGGACAATGGGCAGCCCGCGGTGTCTCTGTATGGGTCGCAGGGTAGGAGGCCTGATTGGAGGAAAAACATGGAGTATGTGTCCCCTTCAATGGGGACCTTAAGAAGGGTGCCCCCTGTTATGGGCCTCCCATCACTAAACCATTGCTGTGAGCCTGAGGGAAAGGGCCCCTCTTCTGTGGGGCCAATTGCAATGAGACACCTTGCTCTCAATTAGATGAGCAAGAGGGTCAGTGTGCCACTGTGGTGTAGCTGTGATGCCCTGGTGTGTGTCCCATGTTAATGTTAATGGGACTTTTAAAGCGCGCTGCTACCCTGAGGTGTTCTGGCGCTATGCACTACCTACTAAAGAAGCTGTGGCAAACCCCGTGGGTGGGAGTCAGTTAACTGAAAAGCCAGGTTTTTAGTCCTTTCCTAAACGACAGCAACTCTGTTGAATTCCTTAGGGAAAAAGGAAGGCAGTTCCAAGCTTTAGCGGCGCAATGCCAGAAGCTCCTACCGCCCCAGTTCTGTTTATTGAAGTGGGGAAGTGAGACTTGTTTAGCCTGAATGGAGCGCAGGGCTCTTCCCGGGACATACCATTGAATGGATTGCTTAAGAAAGTCAGGGTCAAGACCATTAAGAGCCTTAAAGACTAAACACATGGCCTTGAACTGAATCCAGGATCTAACAGGGAGCCAGTGGAGGGCTTTAAGTCCTGCCCTAACTGAAGCAAACTTAGGAGTCCCCAATAGCAATCTGGCTGCCGCATTCTGCACAGTCTGGAGCCTGGCCAACTGTCTCTTCTGGATGTTGATGAAGAGGCCGTTGGAATAGTCCAGACGTGATAGAATGAACGCCATGATGGCTATTTTCATGCTTTCAGCCGGAAGAATTTTTTTTATTTTGCGCAGAATACGCAGGATGAGAAAGCAGGAGGAGACAACCTTGCTAACCTGATCACAGTATGCCAATTTAGAGTCCACAATCACTCCAAGATTTTTTTCCCCGCCAACCTGCGTAGAAAGTGCGCCCATTGTATCTGGCCACAAGTCAGGAGTCCACAGGTGTGCCGTGTTCCCAAAGAGGATAACCTCGGTTTTCCCTGCATTAAGTTTCAAGCAATTAGACGCCAACCAAGCAGCAATTGCCTGCATGCAGTTATGGCATTTTAAGCTGCTCTCTGCCTCATCGCCTTTTTGAATAGATAACACAATTTGTGTATCATCGGTGTATGAGGTTAGCTGAAAGCCAAAAGATCTAATCAGAAGAGCCAGCGGGACAACATACACATTAAATAGAGTCGGGCTGAGCGAGGAGCCCTGTGGGACTCCACAGGGAAGAGTGAAAGGCTTGGAGCTGTCATTACCAAGATCCACTGTTTGTATCCTGTTCGCCAGAAAGGAATCCGAAAGGTTCCATGCTTTGCCACCGACTCCTACTGCCAATAACCGGTCCATGAAAACCTTATGATGGACCGTATCAAATGCGGCCGAAAGGTCCAGCATGATGAGTATGGCAGCCCCACCCTGATCAAGAGGCTCTCTAAATTCATCACTAGATTTGATTAACGCCAGCTCGGTGCTGTGTTCCGGCCAAAAGCCAAACTGCATGGAGTCTAGCAGGGAATGAGACAGAATGAACCGACCGAGTTGACTATTCATGGCCTTCTCAATCATCTTACCCGGAAAGGGAAGACGAGAGATAGGTCTATAGTTACTCGGATCTGTAGGGTCCAAATTGGATTTTTTAAGTAGAGGCAAGATGGAAGCAGTCTTCCAAAGGCTTGGGAACTGACCATTATTAAATATAGAAGCAAACAAAGGAGTGAGAGCTTCCCCGATAATATCTGGGACTGCTTTCAACACAGAACCTGGGCAAGGGTCTGATGGGGAGCCAGACCGTATCTCCGATATCAGTGTAATGACTCCAGCCTGTTCCAACTGAACAAAATAATCAAATCTGGGGGGATGTCCATTCTGCTCCGTGCTCACCGAAGGCCACACCTCATCGGTGACATTAGATGTAGGATTAAAAGAGGAGAAAAAATGTTCAACCTTTTGTAGGAAGAACGCAGCCAGAGTCTCACACAATTCAGGGCAGCTTTCAGTTTTGGGGCTGGGGCAGTGGTAAGTGTAGAGATGGTTTTAAACAAGGCTTTAGATGAAGAACTGGCCCTTCTAATTTGTCTTCCAAAATAAGCCTTTTTGGTTTCATGTAACACTTTCTTATAACTAGCAAGAACCCGTCTGTAGGCCTCTATATCAGAGGCCTTATACTCACTCCTCCACACTCTCTCCAACTTTTTACAATCTAATTTAAGATTTTTAAAATTTTCAGAATACCAGGGGGCTGACGGCGCTGAGCGCTTAAGAATGCACCGCCTATTAGGCGCCAATTTCTTACATCCAATCATTATAGTTAATTGCAGCTCTATCAACATCAGAGGAAGGTATGGGTAGAGAGCTTTTTAGCATCGAGTCAAGTACAGCATTGTCAATATTCGTCCAGGCTCTTATCGTCAACGCTGCCTTAGATGAGGATTTGTAAGGACTACGCGTAACTGGTTGAAACTCAAAAAGGACCGCCGAATGATCAGACCATGTAAGCTGTTCTACATTGTAGTAAACAAGATTTGGGTTGTTAGAAAACATACCATCCAATGTATGACCAGCAGAGTGAGTAGGATCGAGCACTAACTGCCTAAGATCCGCTCCGCTGAAAATCTGCTGAAGTTTCACATTGTCTGGATCCTTTTGATCTTCAAGATAAAAATTGAAATCACCCAGCACTGTAAAATACTTATTACATAGTCCGACCTCTATTAAGGAGCCTATGGAGTCTAAAAAGGCGACCCTAGGTCCTGGGGGTCAATACAGAAGAATAACATTAAATGTATCATGATCTGAGATTTGAGTGATAATTGACATCGCTTCACATGCCTGATTAGATGCTTTAGTGAAGGTAGGTTTCAGCAGGTGATGGTAAATTACTGCTAGCCCTCCACCTTTCTTAAAAAGTCTATCCTGAGTGTGGCAATGGAAGTTGGGGGGGCGTGGCTTTGACAAGATCAGGCCCTGAGGCTTCGTCTGACCTGGATTCAGTAATGAATGCTAACTTAGGGGCCGATTACGATATCGGTTTGCCCGCATCCTCCCGGCCGGCGGAAGCCACCGCCGGCCCAGAGGATGCGGGAAAACCGCTGCGGACTGCAAAAAGACCCCCCGCCAGCTTAGGATGGCTGGGGGATCTTTTTTCCGTCTGCAGCTTTTCCACCGCGGTCGCCTTCCGACCTCGGCGGAAAAGCTATAACATGGCTGGCGGTGTCTATCAGACACCGCCAGCCATATTATGATGGTGTAAAATGTATGCTTTTCCGCGGCGGCTTTTCCGCTGTGGAAAAGCATACGGACCTTCACTTCGGGGGCCCGCTGCGGGCCCCCTGGGTGAAGGGTGGGTGGGGGTGCACATGGGGGGTACCTATGGTACCCCCCTGCATTTGCATGAACAAAGCAGCAGGCACTGCGCGGTGCCTGACGCTTTGTGCACGCAAATGCGGTGCATGCATTTTTAACATTGCGGCGGGTGCAGCTTGAAGCTGCACCCGCCGCAATGGTAAAGATTGAGGATGTGACTGCCACCCTGGCGGTCACATCCTAATCTGCACGGAGGGAACGCCAAAGTCCATGCGGACGTTCCCTCCTACTCTGGGATCCTAATCGACTCCTTAATATCGTGATTTTCCATAAACATTGCGGATTCCACACTGTGCGTGATAAGGGATCTAGCATTGAGCAGAAGACATTTAAGGGGCTTTTGACTGCCTAGAGTGGGACTGATACCTGATTTGATGCCACAGGGAGAGTCGGAATTTGCACAGTCTGAGGCTGAACTGAGACACATTTTGGGCAACGTTTTGGCCGTGTCTCCAAGAAAGCCTGGGGAGTAAGCCTAGGGCAACAGGCCCTTCCATCATCCGGATTCCAACCCATAAGTTGATCTCTAGAGTAGGTGTAACGGTTGATAGCATTTAAACCAGGGAGAAGGGCCCTGGGCCCGGCTCGAGCGTGGACGGGCGCAGACGGGCTTGCCTTTGGCGCGCCTTCAGCGCTCCAGCGCTCCAGCGGCACGCCCGCTGCGTGGTCGCGTCAGCGTGTGCATTTATAGCCTCCCAGAGCTAGAATGCTGACCTCCAAAATGGCGATGTCCTGGTCAGATCCTCAAGACTCCACCCCAGCCAACAAACATACAGCACGGGCCCCGGGAATAGAATGCCCAGTGCGCTCACAATGCCAGGTAAGCAGTAAATCCTTTCCAATGAAAAACCAAACACAACAAAACTAATCTGAATGTTTAAGATATATTTAATCGGCTGAATGCAGGGCCCATTGGGAGCTGCCCACATTGCCCATGACTAATGCCAACCCTGCTCTCAGTGCCTCTGTTGGCTCTCTGTCATGTGGACCCACAAGTCACTCGCCCCGGCTCTGCCCAAGTTCACTGTACTGGTGTTGGTCACACTCTTGGCCCTCACCTTCAGGTTCTTCTCCTATGTGGGGGGTCATGGCTCACTGCTGCAGGCTCTCCCCTGTCAGTGCCATACCACCAAAGCTCTTGTTTATATCCGCGCACCTTCAACCAGTGGTGGCCACACTTCTCCCAGGCTGTTTGCAGTTTCTGACTCTGGCCTCCCTCCCCATGTTGATCACGCCTCTCTGTGTGGGGCAGCGAGTTTGGCTCTGGGCCATGCCTCCACGGCACCAATAAAGGTATCTGGGCTCTCGCACCCGGGCAAGGCTTACCAGGCAAGTTGCTTCCCTTTGTGGTCTCAGAGCCTCCGGGGGTAGACAGATTCTGTCTTCCTCAGGCCGTGGGGGAGGATTGGACTATTGTGCTGTTTACTCCACTATAGGGCGGTAATAGCTTGAGGCGATCACACTGATTTGGGTGGGCAGTGCTGAGCTGGGCTGTGGTGTACATGCACCCATCAGCTTTGGTTAGTAGCCACGCCCCCCATGAATTCTGTTTTTTGGTAACTTCTTGGGAAAGTAATTTCACAATAACGTTCTTTGTTATGCCTGAGACAAAACTTGCTTAGAACCAGCTTGGTCACTCACTTTGCCTCCAGAGACTCAGTTCAATTTCTTAGTGTAATTAAAACGCTGAGATTTGCCATTGTCCAAGGGACAATGGCAGGTATTCACCACTTAGGAGGGGACAGAAACAGTTGTCAGAACAAAAGGACAACCCTAACACTTCTCTTTTTGAGCTAGAGATGCCGTATTGTGCTGACAAGATCTGCTCTCATTCAGTTCTAGTGCCCTTCTAGACCTTAAGGTACCATCCTCTGCATGAGGGAGGACCATTCTGAAACAACACAGATGGGAGGTTATGTCATCTAAATAGGGGAGTGGTTTACTAAGAGAAAAAGAGACCCTCCTGGTTGAAAAAGGGTTTCGCTATTTTGAAGTTAGGGCTTTATTTTTCCACCAAGTGAAGAGGAGTGCTGAAAAAGGAGAACAGAACTAGGGCAATAAGTTTACAGGATTGGGTAGGTAAAAGTATCTAATCATTGGCGAGAAAACATGATAAGACTGGACCTCACAGCCACCTCATCCAAATGTTCCTGGACCTAGAAATACTACATCTGAATAAAAAGGCCCTGTTGAAATAAAAAAAAAGAGATTAGAGCTGCTCTCCATGTTTGTCTGCTTCAGGGATACAACAAGCAGAGGACTTGTTACTTCAAAAAGGCCTCATTGACCACTGAAGGCAGGCCCTGGAGGAGCACTGGCTGGAGAGAGGATAGCTGCCCAGAAGCCTGCCCTGAAGACCTGAGAACTTCAGGAATGACTAAGCCAACCTTTGCCAGTGGTTGGAGAAAGGTGGGATTGAATCAAGGTACTGAGGCTGCTACATAAGGTATAAAAGGTTGCCCAGCCAGGGCCTTTTTCTAAGCTGACAACAGGGTCAGTGAGTCTTTGTAAAAGCATTATCCAACCTTGTGGAGCCCTACCTCACCACAACAGGACCTCACAATGACATATCCATCTTTGCACCACCATCACCAACTTCAACCTTGGACCTTGCCCTGCTGGAAAAGTCACCCTCCATAAAAGAAATTGCCATGGCAACCCACTTTGTTCATCCTATAGTTGGTGACCTCAAGTGAATTGCGGTCGACCACAATTTGCACAGTTCCAAGTCTGCAATATACCAAGAGACAAGAGAAACTTTATACAAAGATGAAAGATGAACGGAGGCTAATAAATAAAACAGTTTCTGTAGCGTGAGTGAGAACCTACTTGGGGGCGTGGCTAGGGTGTCAATGTAGACGGAAGCGGGACTCCGGAGCTCCTCCGCAACCGCCCCTCGCAACCATACATCCTGACCCCCGATATTGGACCCTGGCCCCCACCTGGTATTGGAAGGTCTGGGGAGCATAGGGGTAAAGACTGGGGGAGCTGGGCGCCCCCGAGACCGCCAGGAACGACTTTTCCCCCCCCGGAGCGGTTGGCGAGCTTGGAGCGCAAAATGGCGGCTGGAGTCGCAGGTTGGGCTGCCTGACGGAGGTGGGCTGCCGACGGAGGAAGGCTCGCAGAGGTGGCAGGCCCTGCAGAAACTGGAGCGGAGCGTCCTGCAAACTAACAGAGGTGGAGAGAGCGGACAGGCGTGGCGGCCACGGAGCGACCGGGGAGCGGCGACTTCGCGGGCCGCCTGACCCTAAGAAGGTGGCGCCCGTGTGAGTGCCCCAAGCCCCGGACGTCTGGCCAGAAACGCTAGGAGGCCTGCAGATTCCCCTCCTGTGGAGGAGTTTCCCGGCTACTGGAGCGGGGGCACCTGTGGCCCCTGTACCGGGGGGAGCACGACGACAGGTGGTGGTGGCCGAGGGCTGCTGCCGGTTGGGGGATCCGTCGCGAGAGGACAACAGGAGGACCGGGGGGCACCTTCGCGGGAGGCCCACAAATCTCTGGCACGGCCCGGTGAGCTAACCATAGGATCTCTGGTGGCCCGAGGCCGGCAGTGCCTGTTTTGGCTGCTTCTCTGGGTGCCCCTAGGGGGAGTCAACCTGGGGGCCCCATCTTTCTCCTCATTCTTGGTGGGGCCCATGGTAGACCTGCAGTGAGAGGACCAGGACTCCAGGAGTCTGCCCCTTGAGCCGGAGCGCACCCCCTGCTGTCCACGAGCCGGCCTCTCCACTTTACTGCTGCCTGCTGCTGCGGGCGACCGCTTCGGGCAGGCCCTGGAGCCCTCCCTGAGGACCCTGGTTGGGGCGTCCTTCCTGCGCTGACTTTGCCCCTGCACCCACTATCAGTGGAGTGGGAGTGCTCTTTGCCACGGGACGGTCCTTTCGTTATTTGGCTCCTCGTGCTTGGTATGACCTTCCAATTTCTTTAAGACAGGCTTCTAGCCTGTTGTCCTTCCGAAAGGCCCTTAAAACATGGCTTTTCCCTTAAACTGGTGCTGCTTTTGTTCTGTTTTTTACATGTCCCTTCAGTGTTATGTTTCTCCCTTACTTGGTGGGTACCTTCGATAAAGCGCCGGGATACTCCGTGGAGTGGCCGTGCGCTATAGAAGCATAAAAATAAAATAACATAACATAACTGAGGGGCGCGGACCTGGTTCTGAGGGCTCCCCTGTGGAGGTGACCGAGGGCTGACGTGCCCGGTGCACTGATCCTGAGTGGGCGGCTTAGAGTGGACTCCGGAAAACTACCGCAGGATGGTCCAGGGGGCCAAAAAGAAGTGATTTGAGGTTCTGAGGCTGGATGACCTGGGTCACAAGATGACAGGTGGCGAGCAGGCATCTGGCTCTGGGAGCTCAGCCCCACCACGGGACCCCTCCCTAAGTGACCTTATGCAGGTCATTGTGGCATCGCGGGAGGCCCTGGAGAAGCGAATGGACACCATTGGATCTGACCTGTCCCTCCTGAAGGATGACCACAGGAAGCTGAAGGAGCGGGTGACGACCACGGAGGCGAACATGAAGGACATCCCAGGTGATGTGGCAACCCTGAAGGCCTCATTGGCAGAAGTGGTGCAGAAAATTCGGGTGCTGGAACTCAGGGCCGAGGACAGCGAGGGACGCTCCAGACGTAACAACCTCCGCCTCGTGGGAGTCCCGGAGAGGGAGGAGGGCCAGGATGCGGTGACCTTCTTGGAACACTGGCTGAGGACGGAGGTGGCGCCGGAGGGGCTCTCCCCATTTTTCGCTCTGGAGCGCGCCTACAGAGTCCCGACACGCCCGCCTAGAGCCGGAGGACCGCCTCGCCCAATGGTGGTGCGCCTTATACACTACCGGGATCGTGATCACATTCTCCAAGCGGCTAGGGGCCTGCTGAACCTGCGCATTGGAAACAGCAAGGTCATGATTTTCCCGGACTTCACCAGGGACGTCCAGCATCAACGATCATCCTTCCTGGCAGTCAAGCGGAAGCTAAGAGCTTTGCAGATGCCCTATGCTATGTTGTTCCCGGTCCGCCTGAAGGTCATTGCTGGCGGGAGCACTCACTTTTTTCTTACACCACAGGCGGCTTGGGACTGGATAGAAACCAGGGGGGCAGCTGGTGGAGACACCCCCACTGCGACCACGCCTAGACATGGCTCCACTGATTTGACAACGACGCGGCGACCTGGCTCCCCCACTGGATGGCAACAGGAGAGAAACAAGGCGGTGTTGGCGGTGGCGGCCATCAGCCAGGGGGAGGTCAGCCCCTCCAGTAACGGCTCAGAACACTCGAAGAATGCTGAACTGAGTCCAGGCTCCAGCAGCGCTCATGGTCTCTCCGAGACGGATCTCCCGGTGGTCACCCCACAAACGGCGGATGGCATCTTTGGCTGAAGCGGCTGTGAGGACATGGGACACTCTGTTATACGGTATTGGGACACGGGGAGGGTCCTACCTGCTGTTGCGAGGGTGGCGGGGGTCAGCTGCCTTCTGTGGTTCATAACTGTACTGTTGAGGGGGGAGGAATGGACGATCTTTTGAATATTTGGGGGGGAGGGGGGGAAGCTCCGGATCTAAATGGCATTGACGTTCCGTATAGCCTAGCCTACTCTTGTTGATTAATGCTTGTTTTACAGGGTTTGGATGGGGTTACCACGTTGGTTATCCGTCCTGGGAAGAGGGAGTTGGGTAGAACTGTTCAATAATGGGTATGTGGGGTGGGGGGTGGGTTCTGGACGTGACAGAGGCTCCCATGGGGGACTAAGTGAACTGCAATGTGGACTGCCATGGGACCCGACTTAGGATACAAATGTCTCACGTGGAATGTGAGGGGGATGCATACCATGCATAGACGTCACAAGATTCACTCATACTTAATTCGACGGGGCATACATGTCGCCTTCCTCCAGGAAACGCATCTCTTAGCACAGGAGGGGAAAGCATTGCAGCGGAGATGGAGGGGACAGGTATACCACACTGATTACTCGGCCTATGCCAGGGGGGTGGTCATCTGGATAAGGGCTGGGGTACCCTTTCAATGCACACAACAGCTTATTGACCCGGAGGGTAGGTATGTAGTGGTGGGGGGCAAACTGGATGGGAGGGACCTAACGTTGGGATGCATATATGTAACGAATGTGGACCAACCTGCCTTCTTCTCCTTGCTGTCCCGCACATTGGCACCGTTCTTGATTGGCCCACTGCTCCTTGGGGGGGATTTTAATTGTGTGACTGACACTGCCTTGGACCGCTCCCATCCCCCTTTACCAAATGCACCGGCAAGCAGACTGGCGCTTGTGCGTTCTAACTGGCAACGGCGTTGGGGGCTAACCGACGCTTGGAGGGCTCACCACCCATTAGACAGGGACTACTCCTTCTTTTCCTCCCTTCACGAACTTCACGTCCGCATAGACACCTTCGTATGCTCCCCGGATGTGCATGGCGAGGTGTGCCATAGCGAATACCTTATGCGCACGATTTCCGACCATAACCCGTTGCTGTTGCACCTACGTTGGTCGCAATGCCGCCCACGCATTCCTACCTGGAAACTATGCCCGGAGGCGCTAGACGATCATGTCTTCCGGACCGCGATAGCCTCGGATATAGAGTCGTATTTTCAGGTTAACGCGGGGACTGCGGGGTCGGCAACAGTCGAATGGGACGCCTTCAAACAGTGGTGCGGGGACGATGCATTGCGACAGTGTCGGGGGTGCGGAAGACCTTGCTCAGTGCAGTTGACCAGGAGGAGAAGGACCAACCTGAGCGGCCAGATATTCAGGAGGCTCTACTTGAGGCGAGGGAGCCAGTAGCGGCAACGGTGGAACGCCTCAGATGCTTTGATCACAAAACCTACCTCAGGCGTGCGCACTCAGAACGTGATAAAACGGGGGTGCTCTTGGCCTGGCTAGCCAATCCGGCCCGCCGAAGTTCGGTCATTCTCGAACTCAGAGATCACGCAGGAATGGCGCAGTTCGACCAACAGGGGATAAATGAATTATTCCATGACTATTACACAGAGCTCTACCGTAGTCGGGTCCTTCCGTCGGAGACTGAATTCCAGAGATTCCTGGAGGGGCTGGATCTGCCGGAGCTGGAAGAAGAGACTGCAAAACCTCTAGGGGGTAAAATTGATGAAAGGGAGGTGAGAGTCGCCATCAAGAGTATGGCACGGAATAAAACACCAGGCTCTGATGGTCTACCGACGGAGTTCTACCACACTTACGTCGACCTCCTGGCACCCCGTCTGGCTCTACAATGAGGCTAAGCGTCTGGGCAGCTTACCGAAGACCACTGGTGAGGCGTTAATTGTCCCACTATTGAAACCTGGCAAACCGCCTTGGGACAGACCGGCGTACCGCCCGCTGTCCATGCTTAACCTGGACTACAAAATATTGAGCAAAATCTTGTCGACACGCCTACTTCCCCACATGTCCACTCTGATCCACCGGGACCAATCTGGCTTTATCCCGACCCGCAACACCGCGCTTAATATACAGCGGCTTCTCCACGTTCTGGAGGCTGACACCTACGAGGTGGACGAGGCGGCGGTGTTTGCGGTTGACATGGAGAAGGCCTTTGACAGCCTGGAATGGCCGTATCTTTTCCATGTTATGCGCGCCATGGGATTGGGTACGGGTTTTGTGGACTGGATGGCACTCTTATACAGGAACGCTACGGCGAGAGTCAGAACGGGAGGTGTAATAATGGAGGCTTGCGTAGTAGGGAGGGGCACGCATCATGGTTGCCCCCTCTCGCCCCTGTTGTTTGCCATAGCGATCGAACCTTTAGCGGCGCAAGCCCGATTGGGACGGGCATATCAGGGGTTGGACGTCTATGGGCAGGTGCATCATATCGCATTATATGCTGATGACCTCCTGCTGTTTTTGGCGGACACTGCTGCCTCCATGCGGGGAGCTAAAGCTCTACTTCAGGCGTTGAGCAAGGTGTCTGGCCTCAGGGTGAACTGGGCGAAGTCTTACCTGTTCCCGACTCGGGCGCGCGGACCATGCCCGCACTCTTCGGAAGGGGTGGCCTGGGAGTAGACGAGCCTTCGATACTTGGGCACTTCGATCTACCTTACTAACATAGACATTCTGGAGGGTAACATCAGCTCGGTGATCCGACTCACTAAAACGAACTTTGACTTCTGGGGTACGCTTCCACTATCCCTGGCGGGAAGGGTGGCACTCCTTAAGATGGTGACCTTGCCGCGACTGCTCTATTTTTTTCGGACTCTCCCGGCGAGCTACTTTCGTCATCTGCGGTCCATGGTGACCAGGTTTCTGTGGAGCTCGGGTAGGCGCAGAGTGGCACTTACCACGCGTCTACGGCCTCGGGCTGAGGGGGGTCTAAAGGTGCCGGACTACGAGCTGTACTACCTGGCGGCCCAGCTACAGTGGTTGACACAGTGGGCAGCGAGAGCCACGAGGGAAAAGAACGGATCTGGTGAACCAGCGGGGCCGGTGCAGGTGATCTCCCGGATTATACTGGGCCTCCCGATGGGGGTCCTCAATCTTACTCAGGAATTCGCGATGGTTCGGAAGTGTTGGAATCGATATCTGCGGAGAGGTCACATTGAGGTGCCATACGCACCAGAGATCCCGCTCAAGCTATGCAGGGCGCTCCCGCACGGGGGCACATGGCACCGACTAGAGAACTGGGAGCACCAGGGACTGACGCCCATTGGAGATCTATATGACGACGGAGCTCTAATGCCCTTCGACCTCTTGCAGGATCGCTTTGGACTGCCAAGGGGAGACTACCTCCTTCATGCGGCGCTGACTGCGGCGATCCGCAAACACTGGAAGGCGGGTATGATGGAGCCTCCGCTGTCCGTGGGCTGTCAATACGTGGCAGTGGACGCGGGGACGGTTAAGGCTGTAACGTGCCTCTATAAACGCATGACTGCGGAGGCTCAGACCCCCGCTCGCACCTCTGAAGGCGAAATGGGAGGCGGATCTAACAACGGAGATCCCTGAGACGGCGTGGTCTGGTATAGTAGAACGGGCCTGGAAAGGGACGCGCAATGCGAGGTTTCAGCTGATGCATTTTTACATCCTACACAGAGCGTACCTGACCCCTGACAAGCTTCATAGGTATTTCCCGACACACTCGGCGGCCTGCCTGCGCTGTCCGGCGGAAGTGGCCGATTTCCAACACATGTACTGGTCCTGCCCGGCTCAGGGCTCTTTTTGGCAAGGGGTGGAGGAGAATCGGGAGGTCACTGAGAGGGATTTGCAACCCACAATGGCACACTGCATCCTACACTGGTTCCCACACACATCAAAAAACAAAGTCACTAGTAAATTCCTAGACCTGGGTCTGCTGCTAGCGAAGCCAGCCATAACGTCCCAATGGAAGGCAAATAGGGGGCCCACGGTGGAGAGATGGTGGGCGGAGCTCACTAAATGGGCCAGCTGTGAGGGGGAGGTAGGCCTGCAGCTGGCACTTAGGGCAGGCACTGATACTGCTCTGGAGCGGACCCGGGCCTGGGGGCGGTTGGTACTCGAACTCGCGCTTCCGTCTTCTGACAGCGAGGGCTCCCCCGCAGATAGTCCTGGTCCTTAGACACCCTGGCTTGGGTTGGTGCTAGGCCCATTTCTTTCCTGGGATCGCCCCGCGCCCCACGTGTTGACTGCACTTTCCTACTGGTTATTCCTGATTGTCGGTCTCGGGCTTGCAATGCCCGCGAGGGAATCAGGCTTGCTCTTGTGGACCTCTGACACGACTGGGGGGATGGGTGGGAGTAGGGGGGTGGTATAGGGGGTAAGGGGGGTAAGGGATGGAGGGGTTAAGAGGGGGTAGATTAGGAGGGGGGGAGTTGTTTGATATTGTTTGGAGCTCATTGGTCAGGTGCGGGGGGAACCGGATGATTAGAAACGCAGCACTGTGTACTGCCTACGAAACAGTTATATGTGAGTACTTATGCAGCTCTTAGCAAATAATGCTCTCCTGTCTACTGCCGCTCGTCCTCCGGGGTGTGAGCTAAATGGCTGTGTTAGTCTAAGGTTTCCATTTCAGAGCTTTTATACCACGACTGGAAGATGCTGCCCTCGATGGCGACTTGATTGTGCACTTATTATTGCTGCAATAAAAATTCTTTTAAAAAAAAAAGTGAGTGAGAACCTACTTCTTTGGAGGATATTATCAATGGAAGCATGTGTCTTTGCTCTACTTCTACAGATTATATCAAGTCTCTCATTCTGTGTTGTGTTACTTATCTTCCTTGTCAAGAGTTCAGACTGCAATGTGGTCACATTAGGCCTAGGTAGGAACACCACCATTTTACATGCTCACATTTAAAGTTGACATCTTTTCTTGAACGTTGAAATTTGACACAAATTTGCTTGCAAGCTGGTATTGATAATTTTCTATGAAATAAGTTTGCTCATATTTACACTTCTTCGTAGGCTTATTATCTTGATCATTCTGCACGAAAGTTAAAATTCACTGCGCAAAATGATGTTGGCTATAATTATTTGCTCTGTGACAGCCTGACTGCGACTTTGGCATGGCAAAATGGGTGAAGTTTATTCTATAAACAACATCACTCCTTTGCATTATCAGAGGAGCATTTTGCTGACACTGTCGAAGTTTACCCATCCCGGATTTCTAGCCCAGCTGAATCCTGTTTACCTTCTGAGAAGGACGGTGCCCAGCTAGGGAGGAGCACAAATATAACTATATATGCAAGCATATACTCTATGTCACAGCACAATGGTTGAATTGTTTATTTTCTTTGCCATTCTCATGATGCTGATTACACAGCTCTGTTTCCTTCTAGTGATTATTACAGCACATGTATTTTACACAAGAATCCTATTGCTTCGATAAATATTGAAATGCCAATTCGACAATTCCATGTGTTTCTCCTGAGCATGCATGTTTTACCAAATGAAATTGTTCTAACTCTGTTTCCACGATTTCCTTGGGGAGTCTGAGGCTGCGCATACCACCTGTTACTTTGCTAGGTTAGGGGTACAGATGGTGCACTGTGAGCCAGCCAGGACTCAAGCCAACATATTCTGATGGTATACGAAGAATCAGTCTTGCACAGTTTTGACATTTATGTTGTCCAACAACTGTACAGTTTTACTGAGAAAGTATGAACCGTATGACATGGCGCCCAAAATATTCTAGCTTGGGTACTTATTTAATGGGTCTTCCTAGTTTTTCTTTTGTATGCCCAAATACCCTACCTAACTACTAACCGGAGATGTTTGAGGTGTTACGGAATAATCCTTCTCAAGAGGGAATCCCTATTTTCTGCCTGTAGGTTTTTCAATCTTGAACCTTCAAAAGATCACCGCACAGAGGTACCCTCTCTGAATTCCACATATTCAAATGGCTACTGCAGCACTAGTTCACATACCAGTAAACTTGCACTTACACAAATGCTGCAACAACATAGGCTTGGCTTTGCAGGAGGAGGCCTGCCTGCGCTGTCCGGAGGAAGTGGCCGATTTCCAACACATGTTCTGGTCCTGCCCGGCTCTGGGCTCTTTTTGGCAAAGGGTGGTGGAGAATCTACGGGAGGTCACTGAGAGGGATTTGCAACCCACAATGGCACACTGCATCCTACACTGGTTCCCACACATATCAAAAAACAAAGTCACTAGTAAATTCCTAGACCTGGGTCTGCTGCTAGCGAAGCCAGCCATAACGTCCCAATGGAAGGCAAATAGGGGGCCCACGGTGGGGAGATGGCGGGCGGAGCTCACTAAATGGGCCAGCTGTGAGGGGGAGGTAGGCCTGTAGCTGGCACTTAGGGCAGGCACTGATACTGCTCTGGAGCGGACCCGGGCCTGGGAGCGGTTGGTACTCAAACTCACGCTTCCGTCTTCTGACAGCGAGGGCTCCCCTGCAGATAGTCCTGGTCCTTAGACACCCTGGCTTGGGTTGGTGCTAGGCCCATTTCTTTCCTGGGATCGCCCCGCGCCCCACGTGTTGACTGCACTTTCCTACTGGTTATTCCTGATTGTCGGTCTCGGGCTTGCAATGCTCGCGAGGGAATCAGGCTTGCTCTTGTGGACCTCTGACACGACTGGGGGGAGGGGTGGGAGTAGGGGGTGGTATAGGGGGTAAGAGGGGTAAGGGATGGAGGGGTTAAGAGGGGGGAGATTAGGAGGGGGGAGTTGTTTGATATTGTTTGGAGCTAATTGGTCAGGTGCGGGGGGAACCGGATGATTAGAAACGCAGCACTGTGTACTGCCTAAGAAACAGTTATATGTGAGTACTTATGCAGCTCTTAGCAAATAATGCTCTCCTGTCTACTTCCGCTCAACCTCCGGGGTGTGAGCTAAATGGCCGTGTTAGACTAAGGTTTCCATTTCAGAGCTTTTATACCACGACTGCAAGATGCTGTCCTCGATGGCGACTTGATTGTGCACTTATTATTGCTGCAATAAAAATTCTTTAAAAAAAATAAGTGAGTGAGAACCTACTTCTTTGGAGGATATTATCAATGGAAGCATGTGTCTTTGCTCTACTTCTACAGATTATATCAAGTCTCTCATTCTGTGTTGTGTTACTTATCTTCCTTGTCAAGAGTTCAGACTGCAATGTGGTCACATTAGGCCTAGGTAGGAACACCACCATTTTACATGCTCACATTTAAAGTTGACATCTTTTCTTGAACGTTGAAATTTGACACAAATTTGCTTGCAAGCTTGTATTGGTAATTTTCTATGAAATAAGTTTGCTTATATTTACACTTCTTCGTAGGCTTATTATCTTGATCATTCTGCACAAAAGTTAAAATTCACTGCGCAAAATGATGTTGGCTATAATTATTTGCTCTGTGAGAGCCTGACTGCGACTTTGGCATGGCAAAATGGGTGAAGTTTATTCTATAAACAACATCACTCCTTTGCATTATCAGAGGAGCATTTTGCTGACACTGTCGAGGTTTCCCCATCCCGGATTTCTAGCCCAGCTGAATCCTGTTTACCTTCTGAGAAGGACGGTGCCCAGCTAGGGAGGAGCACAAATATAACTATATATGCAAGCATATACTCTATGTCACAGCACAATGGTTGAATTGTTTATTTTCTTTGCCATTCTCATGATGCTGATTACACAGCTCTGTTTCCTTCTAGTGATTATTACAGCACATGTATTTTACACAAGAATCCTATTGCTTCGATAAATATTGAAATGCCAATTCGACAATTCCATGTGTTTCTCCTGAGCATGCATGATTTACCAAATGAAAGGGTTCTAACTCTGTTTCCACGATTTCCTTGGGGAGTCTGAGGCTGCACATACCACCTGTTACTTTGCTAGGTTAGGGGTACAGATGGTGCACTGTGAGCCAGCCAGGACTCAAGCCAACATATCCTGATGGTATACGAAGAATCAGTCTTGCACAGTTTTGACGTTTATTTTGTCCAACAACTGCACAGTTTTACTGAGAAAGTATGAACCGTATGACATGGCGCCCAAAATATTCTAGCTTGGGTACTTATTTAATGGGTCTTCCTAGTTTTTCTTTTGTATGCCCAAATACCCTACCTAACTACTAACCGGAGATGTTTGAGGTGTTACGGAATAATCCTTCTCAAGAGGGAATCCCTATTTTCTGCCTGTAGGTTTTTCAATCTTGAACCTTCAAAAGATCACTGCACAGAGGTACCCTCTCTGAATTCCACATATTCAAATGGCTACTGCAGCACTAGTTAACATACCAGTAAACTTGCACTTACACAAATGCTGCAACAACATAGGCTTGGCTTTGCAGGAGGAGATGTAACCATCACGGTAGAGGTCACAAAGCATACAAAACAGAGGTATTCTATTCTTCGGTCACGTTCCCAGCTGTAAATGCACAATCAAGACACTTTCACAACTACATTGTAGCTGCAGTTCCTAACAACTACACAGCTTATATAGCATTAGAAATACCTTTAACAATAGAAGAACACATGAAAAGGTTTGAAGGCGCCCTACCACATATAAGAAACAATGTTACACTGAGCCCCCTCAATAATGAGGGAACAATATGGCCAGTCCTAGTGGGTTACACACCTTATCTTGATATAAGAAATCTTACTGCACCAGAACTATATACACTGTACTCAAGTCTAATCAGAATATACAGATGTTTGACACAATACGTGATGCAAACAATGAAAATAAACCCAGCAAAGGCTGCACAAGCTGCACAACCACAATTGGCTATGCCTGGAATTAGTCCAGTGGGCATTAATTTAAGAAAGGGCAAAATTCCCATCAGAAGGGAAGCAATTCCTTTCTGGATTGCTAAAAAAAATGAATCAGTTTAAAGTAGTGTTTCCCTATACTGGACCCCAGAGAAACATAGAATTATCACAATATGCCTGCCAATGGGGATGGCTCCCCAGGTGGAAGACTGCACCACTTGGTGCATAGTCCTTGCTGCAGTATATAACAAAATAAATGGTACACCCTCATTAGCTGTTTTGCTTGAGGTGTTTAAACAGATCTAAAATGAGTACGGGCGGTCACTACCCTGGATTTGGGGATGAAACTGATAGGCAATTTTGCTGCACTGCCTTCAATCATGTTAAGTAATATAAAAGGAGAAACAGCAGCGTTGGCTATTCGCCCGCAGCTCACACAAGTTGCTCCTGGAGATCAGGAGCATGAACTAACTAAAATTATTGAGAAAGCTATGCATCAATAGGTAGAGATATTTTGAAAGCCAGACCCACTAAACCACAAATTGAGGGTAATTTGAATAGGATACCTTAAAACAGGCACCTCAGTCTTCTAAAAAGAAGAGATAAAATATGAAAAATAAAGAAAATACTAGAGCATAGGGTGGATCTCCTCAACAGGAGTCCACTGGTCCACTGAAAAGCAGTATACTCTGTTCAACCATGATTCAATAAAACAACCTGATAGGTATCAGGATACTGATAAACATCCGACTCATTCCTTTAAGGCGTCGTTTGAAAAATGCTCAGAAAGAGGAGGAAAATCAAAGCACAGATCAGAGGGCTATGTGAAACCAAAGAAGGACTCACAATGCTTTTCTGGCTACATGATAAAATAGAAAGACAAACCTCCACAGTCAAAAACTCAATTTAAAATGAAGAAAGTGGCAGGGATCAAAGCCATGCATGCCACAGCTTCTGAATGGGAAGTAGGCTCTAACCATTCTGGGCAGTGCAGCAGAAGTCATGATAATTTGCTGGAATATTATGGAGTGTCTGGTGGCAGTAGCAATGAGTGACTATGTCCAGGTGTAAACTCCGGACCAGAGACTGTGTTCCTTGTCAATTATATGAATTGCAACTCTAGATGGAGGGGGTTATACAACAAACTATCAAGGATGTATGACATTACAACGCATGCTTTTACTACGCATGCCTATACATCGCAGGTTTTACAACGCATGCTGTTACAACGCATAGCGTTAAGGGGGGCTGGATAGTGAATAGTTTAATTTACTATTCCAACTCCAGTCCCCGTGGATAGTAGGGAAGGTGTTGGATAGTAAATTAAATCCATTCCCTATCCTAGAGCGCCCCCAGCGCAATGCGTTGTAATGACATGCGTTGTAATAGTTGCGTCGTAAAGGCACTGGGTGGTAAAAGTTGCGTTGAAAAGGATGTTCCCCAACTATCAATGTTCTCTTTTGGGAGAACTTGTCATTCACACATCCCACAAGGAGAAACAGTAATTTTACTACTTTTTTCCAACCTCATTTCAGAATCTGTTGAACACACATATGCCAAGGAGTGGGCTTGAGGGCAAGAACTGGGTTTGTACCCCAACCACGTGGATAGGGATGATGGATATCCATATCACATGTACTTGTGAGGTCCACCCTACAACCACAGAGACAATACCCCATTAAACATGAGGCCAAAAAAACAGATTAGAGAGATGCTCACACAATTTGAATACCAGGGTGTAATAGAAAGTTGCTCCTCACCATTGAATAATCCTTGTGTCCAGTAATGTAACCAGACTATTCATATAATTTAGTCTGCTATTACAGACAATTGAACACTTTAAATGCACATTTTCAGTACAAAACATGCATCGCGCTGCATCAATAAGCGACATAGTACAAAAGAAATATGAAACCACATTAGACATTTCAAAGGGATTTTGTCGGTCAAAACATAGCACCTAACAGCAGGTGCTTGACCTCATTTAGCACCCTTAGTTCTCAAAAACAGTTCAATTGCCTCGAGGTTATAAGAATAGCCCCAGGCTGTTTTCATCTTGGGTCATAGGACTATTACAAGATTTTGATGACCAAGCATTGTCCTATGTTAATGACATATACTTAGCAGATGATGCACTTGACTATAGTATATCACATAATTCAAGTATTTGCTGGCATGGGCTACAAATGTATTTACAAAAAAATCAAAGATTGCCACTGTCCTGTTCTTGGGATACAAGCTGCCAAGTGAAGGCATAAGCCTAACAACATATTTCTTAGAGAAGTGTGTACTTCTACAATCTCCCGAACACATTGAGAAAAATCCAATCAATATTGGGTTTTCTAAACTTTGGCAGAACAGATATACCTGATTATTTAAAATGGGTAAAACTGTTTTACGGCTTTATTCATCCGGACTTTTAAAACACACATTGAACAGCTGAACGCACACACCTTTTATGTTCAGTACCAGCTGACATGGTAGTTTCAAAAACTTACACACATGTGTAAACACCACAAACTTAGCAATCCCTATAATTGTGGGTACATCAGGATACACATGTCACATTCAATGAAGGAGACACTGTACCAATTGCATATACATCGCATTTATATACCCATGCAGAAATGCATTTTGCACTAACAAAAAAGATCCTGAAGGTGGTACATACAGCTGTTGTGAAAGAAAGATCATTGGCTCTGGAAACACTAA
The DNA here is from genome assembly GCF_964261635.1 of Lissotriton helveticus. NCBI lineage: Eukaryota > Metazoa > Chordata > Amphibia > Caudata > Salamandridae > Lissotriton > Lissotriton helveticus. The sequence goes on along the minus strand of NC_136057.1, from coordinate 798,244,587 downwards.
TAATTGTTGTGATTCCCATTCCAGCCGAAGCTGTCACAAAGCACAACATTCCAAATGCAAAAGCTTTACATCCAAGATGGATACAGTGGGCCAAATCACTCACAGCAACAGATACATTTTGAATCTACACTATAAAACACAAACATACCTTCAATACAAACATGAAAATCCTTTGCCCAATGAGATAATGCCTGTAGATCAGTATGATGTTCTTGTCTACACTGATGGTTCCGGTCAGCCTACAGTAGGGACAAAACACCAATACTCGGCCACTTGCACAGCGCTAAAGAGTAAAATTAGGGTTGGAGAATTCTAGCCTCATAAAACATACACACAGTCTCTTGGTGTGAGAAGTTGGCCTGATGTGCAGTGTTCACTATTCTAGTGATCACTATATATCAGTCCAAACAACCCTTATTGATGATTGGTTGTAAGTCAACCTTATAGACCAGCTATCCTAGTAGCATGGATACGAGCAGTCTAAGGCTAAGACTCTAGAGGGCGTGTTAAGCCAGCTGTTTTACCATCACATTACCCCTTGAACACCCAGTGAAAGGACACCACACAAGTTGTTATGAAAATAAACAGTGTATTTATTTATAACAAGACTACCCTGGCTCTTTATGAGACAGGGAGCTAAGCACACAACAAAACTCTTACGAAAATACTTTTAAGTTAGCACGTTACACAAATGCCCGAGGGGCACGAAAAACCATATACGCTAAAAGTGGAATGCGAATTACTAGCAGGTAAGTAACAGTTCTAATAGGCTTTGGAATCGCTAGGACTGGACTAGGGAATCGTTAGATTACTACTAGGAGGCCTAGGGGACTCGGGTGCAGAGTGTGCACTCTCACGCGGGATGCGGGACAAAGTCTATGGAAGCTAGAATTCACAAAGTTAGTGTTCACGGGCGAACCCGACCTGGTAGGGAGAAAACGACAGTGGATCCTGACCCTTGGATAGTGAGGCTATGCTGGGACACCGGAGTGCCGAAGTTACCTAGCCCAGGGGCTGCAGCTGCATAGGTCTGAAAAGACGTCGGGGATCTCGTTGCCGGACCAGGAGCCTGGAAGGAAGAAGTTGCTGGCAGGCGACCAGTGAAGGAAAGTTCGATGGATCCAAGCCTGGATCAAGGAAGAAGAAAACCTGAAAGCAGAGGGGACCAAGTTCTTGAATCACTAGCCAGTGATTAAGTGGGCACCAGGATGGCACCGGGCGAAGTCACCGCAGTCAGGTGAGTGGGCACTGCTGGGCTCTGCAGTCTCTCGGACCAGGAGGCGTTGTCGGCGACCAGGATGGAGGTGCGAGCTGTCCCACGAAGGATGAAGTCGTTGGCGTCGAAGTTACCCAGGATTGGGCAACAAGCCTTGGCTAATTCAAGCCCACGCGGTGGACTCAAAATGGCGTCTTGAGTGGACCAGGAGGGTCCAGGGTGCTCCTCTTCTGGAAGGGAGCAAGGGCCAGTCTGGAGCAACCAGACCAGCAGCAGAAATGTCGTCGGGCGTCGTCAGGAAGGCCACAAGCCAACGGGCTAGTAGCCAAACAACGCGGTGAGCAGCGGAAAGCAGAAGGGCCCCACGCAGATCGTGGAGATGCTGGGGGGCTGCACTTCGGAGCTGGAGCTGCTCAGAGTCGGGGCTTCTCGGACCCCAAAGCACTCACCAGTAGATTACTCGGCGGGCTTGCTGGAAAGAAGTCGTGCAGTCTTGCAGATGGCCGGTCCCTTGAGGTCTCGTCGCACCCACGGTTCTCAGCTGGGCTGTAGAGGTGGGTAGAGGTCAGAGGTGCCAGGGAAGCCGGTTCTCGTCGAGCTGGGCAGTCGGATTCCGGAGGAAGGACTTACAGCAGACCGCAGTGTTCTTAGATGGTGCCTGCGGATGCAGGGTGACTACTCCTTAGTCACAAGGGAGAAATCTTAGGAAGAAGTCTTGAGTTCCTTTCGCAGAAAGTAGTTTCAGGATTCAAAGATGATCTGATTTGGAAGGGGGCCAGTCTCTACCTTTATCCTGTAAAAAGGGGCTGGCACGCGACTAAGTCCTGCCCTATGGGTGGGACTAGGAGGGGGGTGGTTACACCCACTTCCTTGGCGGGCTTTTCCCCAGCACAGGGTCTGGAGTGACCCTGGAACTGGTTCCAGCCAGCCTATGCACAGTGAGCACCGGGGTGCCACGTGCAGTCACCTTCCTCTAAAGCCCTGCCTACCTACAATACACAAAACCCTGTCTGGGACGGTGCTGGCACCGCCCCTGGCAGGAAACCCTTTGTCCTTATCTCCTGCTCTGGGAGGACTCCCAGCAGCAGGAGGGCAGACTTGTGTCTCGGTGGCAGCATCCATTTTGTGGATGCTAAGGCTCCGTCTGACTTTTAACCGGGTTATAGGTTACATGCATGTCGTGTCCCTCTAGAAGGGTGGAATGCTAACCCCGTCGCCAGAATTGGCGAGGGGTTAGTATTCCAATTCGTATGACACCTTACTCGACATGTTTTGATAAAGCGATACCAGAGTTGGCACATAACCGCGAGGATTATAATGCACTTAAGAGTATATGGTATGCGATATCATGGAAACGGCTAAGGGATGGATCCCGAAAGCCGCAGACAGGCTCAGCTCATGCCAGAGCACCATCTCACACGATTCCAAGCACTCTGCCTTCAGGATTGTTAAGGCCTGCCATAGGAGTGACTGATAGGAGATCTGTGTGTCCATTTTAGGGTTAGATATAGGTATACTATATCTAAAGCAAAGGGTGAGTACACCACCTTGCCCCAGCTGTCGTGCAGCCAGTTGTGTCAGTTTTAGTTAGTCAATCCAGGGGTGGCATAATACATGCTTCAGCCCCTGGGAGACTTCTGGGTGCACCTCAGCCCTGGGTACAGGGACTTGGAGAGGGCCCAGTGCCAATTCAGTACCTAAGTACAATTTGGATAGAGAGAACAGCTAGGCTGTGGGTCTGATTAGCAGGCCCACAGCCAGGGAAAGTCGTAAACCAGTGCAGCAAAAAGCAAAAATCTGGGTGATCATAGGATTGCAGACCCTACTCTCCTACATGACCCCCCCCCCAAACTTTGGGACAATAAGCTAACCTTGACCAGGTGAGTCTTCTTGCTCTAAGTGGAAATACCTGGAGAGCCCATCAGCATTGCTGTGATCAGTCCCAGGTCTATGCTCCACTGTAAAATCCATCCCCTGTAGGGAAATGGACCACCTAAGCAGTTTGGGGTTTTCACCCTTCATCTGATTTAGCCACAAGAGGGGCTTATGGTCTGTCTGAATGGTGAAGTGAGTGCCAAACAAGTAGGCCCTCAGCTTCTTCAGGGCCCAGACCACAGCAAAGGCCTCCCTCTCAATAGCTGACCAATTTTTCTCTCTGGGTGTCAACCTTCTACTAATGAAAGCAATAGGCTGATCATTACCATCAAAATTCAGTTGAGACAGAACAGCTCCCACACCCAACTCAGAAGCATCTGTTTGGACAATGAATGGCTTGGAGTAATCTGGACTCTTGAGGATAGGTGCTGTGCACATGGCCTGCTTTAGGTCATTGAATGCTTTCTGACAGCTTGCTGTCCACTGAACTTTCTTTGGCATCTTCTTGCTTGTCAGGTCATTAAGGGGGGTCACTATGGACCCATAATTTCTGACAAACTTCCTATAGTACCCAGTCAGGCCCAAGAAAGCTCGAACCTGAGTCTGGGTGATTGGAGGAGTCCAGTCCTTGATAGCCTGTATCTTACTCTCCAGTGGCTGAACCTGGCCTCCACCTACAAGGTGGCCCAGGTATACAACCTGTGTCTGCCCTATCTGGCACTTTGTGGCCTTGATAGTGAGGCCTGCCTTTTGCAGGGCCTCTAACACTTTCCTCAGGTGGACCAGGTGATCCTCCCAGGTGGAGCTAAAGACAGCAATATCGTCAAGATAAGCTGCACAGAAGTCATCCAGCCCAGTGAGGACTTGATTCACCAACCTTTGGAAGGTGGCAGGTGCATTTTTCAGTCCAAAGGGCATTACCACAAATTGATAATGCCCTCCAGGGGTAGAAAATGCTGTCTTGGGTTTGGCTTCCTCAGCTAACCTGATTTGCCAATACCCAGCTGTCAAATCAAATGTGCTTAAGAAGTTGGCAGAAGCCAATCTATCTATAAGCTCATCTGCTCTTGGTATTGGGTGGGCATCAGTCTTAGTGACTGCATTGAGGCCTCTGTAGTCTACGCAAAACCTCATCTCTCTCTTACCACCCTGGGTGTGAGGCTTTGGCACTAGAACTACTGGGCTAGCCCAAGGGCTATCTGAGGGCTCAATGACTCCCAGTTCCAACATTTTCTGCACTTCAGTTTTGATGCAGTCTCTAACATGATCAGGCTGCCTGTAGATTTTACTCTTGACAGGCAGACTGTCTCCAGTGTCAACATCATGGGTACACCAATCAGTTTGGCTGGGTGTCAGAGAGAACATATGTCGAAAGGATTGCAGAACTTGCCTGCAATCCTGTTGCTGATGTTCAGTGAGGCTGCCACAAAAGACAACACCATCAACTGACCCATCATCAGGATTCTGAGTGAGCAGGTCTGGGAGAGGGTCACTCTCTTCCTCCTGTCCCTCATCTGTGGCCATGAGCAAGCTCATGTCCTTCCTGTCAACATATGCCTTGAGCCTGTTAACATGGAGCACTCTGAGAGGGCTCCTGGGAGTTCCAAGGTCCACCAAGTAGGTAACCTCTCCCTTTTGCTCAATGATGGTGTGGGGCCCAGACCATTTGTCTTTCAGAGCTGCTGGGGCCACTGGCTCCAGCACCCACACCTTCTGTCCTGGCTGGTACACAGTCAGTACAGCCTTTTGGTCATGCCAAGCTTTTTGAAGTTCCTGGCTGGCCTCAAGGTTTTTAGATGCCTTCTCCATATACTCAGCCATCCTGGAGCGGAGACCAAGTACATAGTCCACTATGTTGGTTGCAGGCTTTTTGAGAGGTCTCTCCCATCCTTCCTTCACCAAACACAGGGGTCCTCTTACAGGATGCCCATACAGAAGCTCAAAAGGGCTGTAGCCAACCCCCTTCTGTGGGACCTCTCTGTAAGCAAACAAGAGGCAGGGGATCAGGACATCCCATCTTCTCCTAAGAGGTTCAGGTAGTCCATGAATCATCCCTTTCAGGGTCCTGTTGAATCTCTCAACAAGCCCATTGCATTGTGGATGATAGGGTGTGGTGAACTTGTAGTTCACACCACACTCTTTCCACATGGCAGTCAGATATCCTGACATGAAGTTTGTACCTCTGTCAGAAACGACCTCCTTAGGGAAACCCACTCTGGAGAACACTCCAACTAGGGCTCTTGCCACTACAGGGGCTGTAGTGGTCCTAAGGGGAATAGCCTCAGGATACCTGGTGGCATGGTCCACCACCACCAGTATAAACTTGTGTCCTGATGCTGTCTGGGGTTCCATTGGACCAACAATGTCAATCCCCACTCTTTCAAAGGGAACCCCCACCACAGGTAGTGGTATGAGGGGGGCCTTTGTTGTGCCACCTGACTTACCACTGGCTTGGCAAGTGACACATGAGCGACAAAACTCCTTGGTATTCTCATTCATATGGGGCCAGTGAAAGTGTGAGACAAGCCTGTCCCAAGTCTTTGTCTGACCTAAATGACCTGCAAGGGGAATCTCATGGGCCAAGGTGAGAAGGAAACCTCTCAGAGACAAGGGGATGACCAGCCTCCTGGTTGCACCAGGCTTGGGGTCTCTTGACTCAGAGTACAGGAGTCCATCTTCCCAGTATACCCTGTGGGCACCTGTGGCATTCCCTGCAGCCTCAGCAGCAGCCTGCTGTCTGAGGGGTTCAAGGGAAGGGCAGCTCAACTGTTCCTTCCCCAGGTCTGCTCTGGAGGGTCCCCCTGAGCCCAGAAACTCAACTTGATCAAGTTCAAGCTCTTTAGGCTCAGTTTCCCTCAGCTCTTCTAGATCAGCCTCCTCAGAGACTTGATCCTCAACCTGGGGCAAGGGGGAAGGCAAAGCCTTACCCTTACTGCTCTTCTCCTTGGGAGGTGTCTGGTCCATAATTTCAGGATCCAGCACCTGTTCAGTGGGGCATCTTCTGGCCTGTGACCTAGTCACAGCAAGCACATGTGCTGGCAAGCCTAACATCTCCATGTGAGTCCTCTGCTCCACTTCTGACCATTGTGATGACTCCAAATCATTGCCCAACAAACAATCAACTGGGAGGTCTGAACTGACTACAACTTTCTTTTGTCCCTTCACTCCACCCCAGGAGAAAGCTACAATTGCCACACTATGGCTAGTAGTGACATTGCTGGCATTGGTCACCAGGAAATCAGTACCTGGCATGATCTGTCCAGGGTCCACAAAGTTAGGTGTCACCATGGTGACACTGGCACAAGTGTCCCTATAGGCCTGAGCCATCTTGCCATTAATCAAAGGTGTCTGCCTGTATTTGCCCAAAGTATTGGGACTTATTTCAGGGGACATATCCATATCCCCTGTACAGACAAGGACAGCCTGAGTGAGTGTGCCAACTAAGTTGTCAGACCCCTCAGTACCCAAGGTTAACCCAACTAATGCCTTGGGAGTGACACTACCACTACTGACTGTACTAGGGGGTGCAGTTGCTTTAGGAGCTGTAGTGGCAGGAGTTTGTCCTCCTCCTCTTTTGGTGCACTCACTAAACCAGTGAGATTTACTTTTGCAGTACTGGCACCACCTTTTTGACTGGCCTTCTTGAGTCTTCTTCTTCTGGGAAGCCTGACCCCCACCCTCTTTGGTTTGTTGGGGACCTGGTGAAGACTTCTGGTCATTTTGCTCATTCTTAACATTACCCTTCTGGTCTGCTTTCTTCTGACCACCCTGGTTCTGGTTCTGGTTCTGCTTGATCCTTGTCCTGACCCATTTGTCTGCCTTCTTTCCCAATTCTTGGGGAGAGGTCAGATCTGAATCAACAAGGTGCTGGTGCAGCAACTGGTTCTGACAATTGTTTAAAATTTGTTCTCTCATCATTAGATTATACAATCCTGTGTAATCTGTAACCTTGCTACCCAGCAACCAGCCCTCCAAAGCCTTAGTGGCACAATCCACAAAATCAGACCAGTCCTGAGACTGAGTTTTCTGGGTGTCTCTGAACAGCAACCTGTACTGCTCAGTGGTTAAACCAAACCCATCAACCAGTGTGTTCTTCAGGACCTGGTAATTGTTAGCATCCTCCACTCTTGTAGTGAGGAGCTTATCTCTACCTTTACCATCAAAGGAGAGCCACAGTATAGCTGCCCACTGACTCTGGGGAATGCCCTGCACAGTGCAGGCCCTCTCCAGAGCAGCCATCCATTTCTGGATATCATCCCCTTGCTTAAAGGGGGGCACTATTTTAGTCAGGTGTTTAGTATCTAAACCCTTCTCTCTATCTCTTGGGAGATTGCTGCCACCAGTGGGAGCTAGCCCACTCATCTGCTGCTCTCTTGCCAGGGCAAGCTTCTCTTTGGCCAGGGCAATTTCTTCCCTTTCAATCCTCAGTTCAGCTTGTCTCATCCTAGCCTCATGCTCCTTTCTCTGAGGGGAAGTAAATCTCCTCTGTGGAGGATTCCTTCTCCCCTGAGAAGAGGCATTAGAGTGCAGAGATCTATTGGAGTCCCTAGAAAGAGATCTATCTCTCCTAACTCCAAGGTTAGGCCCACTTCGGGTTAGTACTGGGGGGCCCCCAGATCCTAGCCCAAGTAAGTCTAAGTTGGTCCTAGTTAGCCTTCTGACTACCTCAAGACCCTTGTCTACCTCATCCCCAGAGAGTACCTCCTGATCCTCCTCCTCAACTGCTGAATCAGTGTTGGGGAGGTCTGGATCCCCAGAGGTTCCCTCTAAGGCTGGCATGCTCTCATGTAACTGAGAGAGCTTTCTGGCATCATATGTCTCTAAGAGACCTATCAGAAAGGGAATGGTGGGGTTAGACCCCTGCTTCAGTTTCCTGGAGACACAGATTTGTCTCATCTCCTGAAAACTGAGAGCTGCATATCTTGAAGTGACCTGTGGAGGGTCAACACTGACCAGGGGAGTCTCAGTAGAGTCCCCCTGAGTCGACATGCTTTTCTAGTGAGGTGTAAGTGGTGCACTTACCTACACTATATGTTTGCCTACTGATCCCTTGCTAGAGTTGTAGTTTAGGGTGTGCTAGGCCCTAGGAGCTACAACAGCTGGTTCAGTAGAACTCAGAGTATTCTAAGCTAAGTTATATGTACCTTTAGTACTTATGTGATCTTTCACAAGATATTCTTAGGGCATGTGTGGTAAAACAACAGCAAGCTCAAATCCCACCGCTGCCACCAATGTGAGAAGTTGGCCTGATGTGCAGTGTTCACTATTCTAGTGATCACTATATATCAGTCCAAACAACCCTTATTGATGATTGGTTGTAAGTCAACCTTATAGACCAGCTATCCTAGTAGCATGGATACGAGCAGTCTAAGGCTAAGACTCTAGAGGGCGTGTTAAGCCAGCTGTTTTACCATCACATTACCCCTTGAACACCCAGTGAAAGGACACCACACAAGTTGTTATGAAAATAAACAGTGTATTTATTTATAACAAGACTACCCTGGCTCTTTATGAGACAGGGAGCTAAGCACACAACAAAACTCTTACGAAAATACTTTTAAGTTAGCACGTTACACAAATGCCCGAGGGGCACGAAAAACCATATACGCTAAAAGTGGAATGCGAATTACTAGCAGGTAAGTAACAGTTCTAATAGGCTTTGGAATCGCTAGGACTGGACTAGGGAATCGTTAGATTACTACTAGGAGGCCTAGGGGACTCGGGTGCAGAGTGTGCACTCTCACGCGGGATGCGGGACAAAGTCTATGGAAGCTAGAATTCACAAAGTTAGTGTTCACGGGCGAACCCGACCTGGTAGGGAGAAAACGACAGTGGATCCTGACCCTTGGATAGTGAGGCTATGCTGGGACACCGGAGTGCCGAAGTTACCTAGCCCAGGGGCTGCAGCTGCATAGGTCTGAAAAGACGTCGGGGATCTCGTTGCCGGACCAGGAGCCTGGAAGGAAGAAGTTGCTGGCAGGCGACCAGTGAAGGAAAGTTCGATGGATCCAAGCCTGGATCAAGGAAGAAGAAAACCTGAAAGCAGAGGGGACCAAGTTCTTGAATCACTAGCCAGTGATTAAGTGGGCACCAGGATGGCACCGGGCGAAGTCACCGCAGTCAGGTGAGTGGGCACTGCTGGGCTCTGCAGTCTCTCGGACCAGGAGGCGTTGTCGGCGACCAGGATGGAGGTGCGAGCTGTCCCACGAAGGATGAAGTCGTTGGCGTCGAAGTTACCCAGGATTGGGCAACAAGCCTTGGCTAATTCAAGCCCACGCGGTGGACTCAAAATGGCGTCTTGAGTGGACCAGGAGGGTCCAGGGTGCTCCTCTTCTGGAAGGGAGCAAGGGCCAGTCTGGAGCAACCAGACCAGCAGCAGAAATGTCGTCGGGCGTCGTCAGGAAGGCCACAAGCCAACGGGCTAGTAGCCAAACAACGCGGTGAGCAGCGGAAAGCAGAAGGGCCCCACGCAGATCGTGGAGATGCTGGGGGGCTGCACTTCGGAGCTGGAGCTGCTCAGAGTCGGGGCTTCTCGGACCCCAAAGCACTCACCAGTAGATTACTCGGCGGGCTTGCTGGAAAGAAGTCGTGCAGTCTTGCAGATGGCCGGTCCCTTGAGGTCTCGTCGCACCCACGGTTCTCAGCTGGGCTGTAGAGGTGGGTAGAGGTCAGAGGTGCCAGGGAAGCCGGTTCTCGTCGAGCTGGGCAGTCGGATTCCGGAGGAAGGACTTACAGCAGACCGCAGTGTTCTTAGATGGTGCCTGCGGATGCAGGGTGACTACTCCTTAGTCACAAGGGAGAAATCTTAGGAAGAAGTCTTGAGTTCCTTTCGCAGAAAGTAGTTTCAGGATTCAAAGATGATCTGATTTGGAAGGGGGCCAGTCTCTACCTTTATCCTGTAAAAAGGGGCTGGCACGCGACTAAGTCCTGCCCTATGGGTGGGACTAGGAGGGGGGTGGTTACACCCACTTCCTTGGCGGGCTTTTCCCCAGCACAGGGTCTGGAGTGACCCTGGAACTGGTTCCAGCCAGCCTATGCACAGTGAGCACCGGGGTGCCACGTGCAGTCACCTTCCTCTAAAGCCCTGCCTACCTACAATACACAAAACCCTGTCTGGGACGGTGCTGGCACCGCCCCTGGCAGGAAACCCTTTGTCCTTATCTCCTGCTCTGGGAGGACTCCCAGCAGCAGGAGGGCAGACTTGTGTCTCGGTGGCAGCATCCATTTTGTGGATGCTAAGGCTCCGTCTGACTTTTAACCGGGTTATAGGTTACATGCATGTCGTGTCCCTCTAGAAGGGTGGAATGCTAACCCCGTCGCCAGAATTGGCGAGGGGTTAGTATTCCAATTCGTATGACACCTTACTCGACATGTTTTGATAAAGCGATACCAGAGTTGGCACATAACCGCGAGGATTATAATGCACTTAAGAGTATATGGTATGCGATATCATGGAAACGGCTAAGGGATGGATCCCGAAAGCCGCAGACAGGCTCAGCTCATGCCAGAGCACCATCTCACACGATTCCAAGCACTCTGCCTTCAGGATTGTTAAGGCCTGCCATAGGAGTGACTGATAGGAGATCTGTGTGTCCATTTTAGGGTTAGATATAGGTATACTATATCTAAAGCAAAGGGTGAGTACACCACCTTGCCCCAGCTGTCATGCAGCCAGTTGTGTCAGTTTTAGTTAGTCAATCCAGGGGTGGCATAATACATGCTTCAGCCCCTGGGAGACTTCTGGGTGCACCTCAGCCCTGGGTACAGGGACTTGGAGAGGGCCCAGTGCCAATTCAGTACCTAAGTACAATTTGGATAGAGAGAACAGCTAGGCTGTGGGTCTGATTAGCAGGCCCACAGCCAGGGAAAGTCGTAAACCAGTGCAGCAAAAAGCAAAAATCTGGGTGATCATAGGATTGCAGACCCTACTCTCCTACACTTGGTGATTGCACTGCACAGCTGGCTGAACTGAAAGCTTTAATTCTAGTAGTAGAGAATACAGATCCTGATTCCCCACTCTTATATTGTGTGATTCGTATTATTGTTATCTTATGTTAATAAATTTTTAAAGCACTCATTTACCCTAGGGTACATGAGAGAGATTGTAAGTATGTTAGTTATTAAAGAACTAGGATTTCTGGAGTTTTCTGAAAGCAAGCAGAGAAGGAGCAGACTTGATGTTTATTGGTAAAAAGTTCCAGTGCTTAGTAGCTCCTGAGATACAGCTGCTTCCTCCCCATTTTGCTTTTGTAAATGTGAAGGCAATAGCTTTTCTAATTCCTCCTGATCAAGAGTTTCTGCAGGGTTCATACCAGCAGAAAGACTGCTTTAGAAATTTAGGGCCAGTATCATGCAAGACCTTATTTGCTATGTATAGAATTTTAAATTTGCTGTGGTTCCTAATCGTCAGCCAATGGTGGTCCTTGATTGCTTGAGAGGCGACTGATGTTTGGAGAAGCTTAGGAATAATCTGGCTGCAGTGTTTTGTAAGACTTTTTTTCAGGGATTGTTCTTGAAGGTTAATATTCAGTCTGTTGCAGTAATCTATTTGTGAGATGAAATAAGATAAGAGCTAATACTAATGATGAGATCATTGTTTTCCTGGCGTTGGTGGAAATATATGCAAGAATATTTTACATTTTTCTCAGTGTGTTAAAGGAGGAGGAGATGTCAACTAGCTTTTAGCTTTCTTAGTTGTCAGTGGGAGAGGATCCATATCTGGGGGCCAACTAGTGGTTGTCTAAAATTGAGGGCTGTCCCCAAAGTGGATGAGCTTGGTTTTGTCCGAGTTTAGTTTTTGACAGTGATTGACTTTCCAGACACCAATTTTTTTTATGCAGTTATGTAGCTGAGAACATGTGTGGTTTACATCGTTAAAGGCTGACAACATAATTTGTGAGTCATCTACATAGAAGTAAGAGAGAAACCAAAAGATCAAATTAGAGAGGCTAGTTCTATAACGTAGAGATTAAAAAGTGTTGGACTAAGTGAGGACCCTTGTGGGATCCCACAAGGAAAGGAGAAGGTGTTAGAAACGAAGCTGTCCAGCATCACTTCAGATATGACTTTAAGAATTCCAGAAGTGTGCTTTTTATTCCCTGGTTCTCCAGATGTTGGACCAAGATGGTGTGGTCCACCATATCAAAGGCCGCCAATAAGTCTAGAAGAACGAGAGCTGTCTTGCCTCCCTTATCTAAGATGGTATTTACCTCATTGGTGTCTTTAATCAGAGCGGTCTTGGTACTTTGTTCAGGTCTATACCCAAAGATGGATTTAGTAGGCAGTTTTTTTGAATAAACTGAGCCAATTGAGTGTTCATAATTTTCTTGATGATTTTCGCTGGAAATGGTACCCGGGAGATAGGGCGATAGATAGCCGGATCCTCTAGATCCAGATTTTGTTTCTTTAGAAGCGGGAGAATTGATTGAAGCCCTCTTCCAGATGGTAGGGAAGAGCCCAGTTGTAAATATATAATTAAATATGCTAGTCGAAGTAATTGCTATATGCTCTGGAGGTATTTTTACTACAGAGGATAGACAAGGATCATAGGGAGATCTATATTTTAATGAGTGAATAACCCCCTCCATCTATTTAGTGGACACTGGAGCAGAATTTGGTCAAACGGCCTAGAGTGGTATTATTGTGATTATTAAGGTTACAGGTGTGATCACGATTGTGTTACGAGACATTCCTACTCACTGAGGGGTCAGTGGTTGTGAATAAATAATAAATTTGACCTACCTCATTGCAAATGTGTTGGGCTATTATGTCATAAAAAGCCTGACTACTGTTGGTTCCTTTATTTTCAGGGTGTTAGGTCACTTTATTTATCACTTGACATAGCTCTTTAGCAGAGGTCTTGGAGGATTCAATCTGTAGCGTAACTTTTTTTTCTTTAGTAAGAAGTCCTTTATATTTTGACAGAGACTGTTTAGTCTGTATGCTTCTTTCTCATGAGAGTCGTAGTTAGACTTTCATTTCCTCTCCGGTCTTCTACAAGTTTGTATTTCAAGTCAAAGGGCTGCTGTAAACCAGGGAGCTGATGGTTTTTTCCTCCCTGGTTTGCAGTTTTGGCAGGGACTAAGTGTGAAAAAGCAGTGTCTAACCAGTTCAAGTATTTATGAGTAGTTAGTTCAGGGTCTTGGGAGACAGTAGGCTGGGAGTGAATGAGCTGCTGCTGGAGTAGGTTATAATCGAGGTTGTTCCATGAATGAGAGGTGGTGATACGACCATAATTATTTGTATCATGAATAAGATTGAGATAGATATATTATTTTAAAAGGTTGCATCTAGCCTGTGGTCAGCTGAGTGAGTGGCCTGCAGTAGCAACTGTGGAAGATTATGTTTGTTCATGGTTTCCTAAATAGCCCTAGTGTCTTTGTCATCAATAATATTTAGATGGAAATTTATATCACCTAAAAGTGTGTAGTCTTTATTACAGTTCTTATATTCTAAGAGGATGCTGATGGAGTTAAAAAAAAAACTCTCCTGGAACTGGGTGGACGATATGTGAGTGATCCTCTATAGAATTGTTTTTGGTTAATTCGAAGAAGAAGGATAGGGCTTCTCTTGCTCCATTTTGAATGTAGGCACAAATCTGGCCTCAAGCCAGATTCTATAAATGATTCTGAGCCCTATACATCCTTTAGAGGGTTGGTCATGTCTAAAAATGGAGTAGCCTGAGGGAGTTGCATGAATTAGGTCAGGACTGGAAGAGCTTTTGGCCCAGATTTCTGTGACAAAAATGATGTCCAACTGGTGACCATCTATTAATTCTGCCATTGCAGTTACGTGTTTAACCAGGGAGCAGGCATTTATAAGAGTGCAATGAGATCTCAATTGTGGGTATTCCGGAGGGCTTGTAAGGTGGGGTATTTGGGAGCCTAGAGGCGGAGACGGTGCTGGGATGGCAAATCCACATTATTTGAGGAGAGATTGAGCATGTTGAAGCAGGTACAGCTTAATTTAACATGGCTAAATGTTCATAGTTCCTTACCTGAGTAAGAGATGATGTTGCAGCGGTCTGGATTGAAACCAGCATGTCCACTGAGTATATGTGCCTAGCTGTGATTTAAAGAGCCCTCCATATGAGGGTGGACATTTCTGAATGCCGGCTCTGAAGCGTGAGTACTTCTAAAACCTAATTGGTCAAAGTAAAAAGGGGCAAATCCAGGATTGAGCAGCCCGATAACCCTACACAGGCTCCCAAGCGAGGGAAAGATACTGCAAACTAAGTAAAACAAACACGAAGGTGAGGAAATGACAAATAAAATGAACAAAATAGAGAACAAACCATTTTCAATATGTCGCAAAATGTCGAGGTGAGCAGGCAACTCTGGAAAATGACAAAGAGTGTCTATTTCACCCGATGCCTACAAGGACATTATAATTCAATTCACGTAGTGAAAGTCTCAAGGATGCTCAGCTTGTGTCCAGTCTTCAAATGAGTACTTACACTACTGAAGCCCAATGGATTTAGAGAGTCCAAAGGGTACACAATAAAGCATAATATACTTTGGGGTAGGGGCTAAGCTTAAAGCTAGCTTGCCACAGGCTCTTGTTATACACACACTGAGTCACCAACATGTAGGAATACACATTACAAGAAATTCAATGGCTGATGAAGCCACAAAAGCAACAATGAAAACTGCTGCAATCACTGTAATTACTCATTCTAGTACAAGTATATGTGAATACATCATGATGACTGTCGAAGCTGAGTGCAGTGGCATCCACTTATGGGGCAGCTGTGCGCTTTACAAGTATACTACATTGAAGAGTTTTCCACTAAAATACTTCTACCAGTTAAGCGTGCAAAAAAAATGTATTTCCAGAGTGGGGGATAGAGCAATACCTGATTCAGATCTCAGATCAGGGCTGATCCTAGCAGCACATGAGGGTCTAGTATCTGCTCATGCAGGGGTGGCAACTACAATTTCATTATTGCAGAAACACTGTTGGTGGCCAACCTTTACAAACAAGCCAACGACTATGTCCTTAAATGTGTTATTTGCTAGAAAATCAAAGTATCCTTCACAGCGCGTCCATCCCAGAAGCCTCTTTTGACCTCAGACAATTATCTGGCTCACGTGTAGCTGGACCATTGCAAAGCTACAGTGATCAGCTGACGCTCACACTATTATAAAGCATATGCAAATCTTTATCATCACATAAGCAGTATCCACATTCCATTTGGACCAGGATCTGGCATTCGCATCCAGGGCATTGAGAGATACAATGGGAAAATTAGGTGTGACTTTACAGTACTCTTACCCCTATCATCCAGAGGGAACTGCAGTAGTGGAGAGGAAAAACCATGACTTAAAGCAGTCTTTAACAACTAGAGTCTTCGGTTCAGGCCGGACGTTGGGTTCACCACCTGTATGGGGTCCAGAGAGCCTTAAAAATCTAGCTGAGATTTGAATAGCCCTCCATATGAGGGCAGACATTTCTGCATGCCAGCGCTGGAGTGCAAATGCTTCTAAAAACTAATTGGTCAAAGTAAAAAGGGACAAATGCAGCAGCCATCGAACCCTACAAAGGCTCCCTTGCGAGGGAAAGATACTGGGAACTAAGTAAGCCAAATAAAAAGGTAAGAAAGTAACAAATAAAATGAATAAAATAGGGAGCAAACCCTTTTCAATATGCTGCCCAATGTCGGACCAAGTATCTATTACACCCGATATCTACAAGGAAATTTTAAATTCCATTCACTCACTGAAAGGCTCAAGAATGATCAGCCGAGCTGCACGGATGCACTGAGCTGAGATTTAAATAGCCTTCCATATGAAGGTTGTCGTCTACACGATGGTGCTGGAGTGTGAGTGCTCCTAAAAATTAATTGGTCAAAGTAAAAATGGGCAAATCCAGGGTCCAGCAGCCCTGCTAACCCTACACAGGCTCCCCTGTGATGGAAAGATTCTGCAAACCAAGTAAATCAAATAAGAAGGTGAGGGAGTAACAAATAAAATGAATGAAATAGGGAACAAACACATTTTAATACGGGGTACAATGTCGAGGGAGCCAGGCAACTCTGGAAAATGGCACGGAGTCTCTAATAATACAGATGCCTACAAGGAAATTTAAATTCAATTCACTCAGTGAATGATAGCTTGTGTCTAGTCTTCAAATGAGATCTTACACTACGGAAGCCCTAATGGATTTAGAGATTCCAAAGGGTACACAATAAAGCATAAGATACTTTGGAGGTAAGACACCAGTCCTGTTTGGGGTTAAGATGTGGGATCTAGATCTTGACAGTCCCAGTATAGTGGTGGTAGAAACGCCTTTTGGTATTAGTGAATGTTTGGATGTATTACAGGATCTGAACAACTTCAGAGATTCTCAGTGCAATTCCCAGCAGAAACGTTTCACCACTGGTGAAGTGAAGGAAACACAGGCAACTCCTGGTTGGATTCCAAAGATCTGGGATCTAGTAAGAGAGAAACTAATTAACAAAATGGAATTCGGGCCATCTTATGGAGCACCTGTCCCTGTCCAGGCTGCTGAAGATACCAGAACTGTACTTTTACTGCCACTTGCCAGTAGCAAACACAAGTGATTTGATTTTATTGATCTCATCAAACCACATAATTTGGCCGGTTCTACATAGTAGGCCCGAGGGCTCCTGGGTATTTACCTGCCTCCTCTCACTACCTTAATGGAAGCCTGTTACAAGCTTTGACTAACGATGAAGCTTCTTCTCCCTGGCTGGGGACAGCTTACACTGAAGTATCACTACTTCCCATTATATCATCAAAGATGACTACACAGATTTCAATTCTGCAAGAAGACAATGATGGTGTTTACACGCCATTTTAGTCAGCTGTCAATTCCACAAAGCTTCACTAGCCCTCCACACTTGTACAAACAGCCTCCAGCTAATCTGCTGACTTCTCTTCAGATTTGTTAGACCGCTTACCAGAAAGAGGACCACATGATCTTTATATTTGGCTCAAAAAGACATACCTTATCTCTCTGTGGAAATACATTTGGATTACAAATTCATTACTCTTCTTCTTCATTTGGATTGGTTTTGTGACCTTCTTTTTCCTGCATCTGAATAGACGCTATCTCCCACAACTCTCCACTGTTGAACAGCTAAACGCAGTTTTGAAGCCTCAATTTTCATCCAACAAAGTGCGAAGAAACCCTACCATGGTTAACATTTCAGCTGTTCCAGTTCCTAATGGAATTGTTTGGATAAGGTGTCCAATGGTATATTTGGACTGACATAAACTCTACAAGTCCCATATGTATTTTATATTTCCATAAATGATGTTATGACTCCTGGTACCATATCTGATCATTAATTGTCCAGACCCACATTACATGAAGACAGAACACAAAAGAGTAGTCACAACATACAGTGTTGGAAGGTTGTGCCCAGATTGGCTCGAACATTCAACGTTTTCTGAGGTGAAACATCACTTGTCTCTTCTTTCTGATGACATGGCCTAATAGGATTTTTTGTTAGATCCTAGAAAGCCACATCAAAAGAACTTTTTGTATGAAATATACAATGAAGTGTGGAAAGTTTCACAGTAGGAAGCTGCAGATAGACCAAGTGAGATTGACAGAGCACATTTAGAGAACGCTCTAGCAGTAGTTGACAATGGTATGACTACATTATCCACTAGGATATATTCTCGGGGTAACATGTGTCATCTGATTTTGACATCAGACAGAGTGACATGTCCTCTTTTCAACATGGGTAATCACAACTTAGGTCTGTTATGCTTCTCAGTTGGACTGTACAGACATGATAGCCACGTTCCATGGAAAACCCGGATTGCCAGTAGTTTGTTTTTACCATACAAATTAATAAAAGAACAGAATAGTATGGCCAAGAAACACGCAACATATACTATGTTGCACATAGAAATGTTAGAAAAATTATCACTTACTGTTGTACAGGTACTGAGCACAGATTAGATAATACAAAGATTTATTTCTCTGCCAATTTTACTTTTTCACTTCAAATACTGCTTGCAACATCATCAGGTAAGCAGATATGAAGCCCAAGGAGAATGATTTGTACATGAGGCATGGATACTATCTTTCACTTATCATTGTAGGAATGGTACAACTGACATTTTTCTTAGTGGTACAGACTGTGATATTACTTTAGGCAAAATCTCTAGGGCCTCATTTTTGAGGCTTTGCCGTAGGACAGCGCAGCAGCCTTCCTCATAAATGAGGCCCCTAGTTTGCAGGGAGGTTACACTTCGTGGAACAGGTAATGCATCCAAGGTGAACTTGTCATATTATGTGAAAGGATCCCTGGCTGCTGTGATTTGGCTGGCATTCAGATTGCTCTCTAAGGGTTGTCATTTGAAGTTGAACAGTCAAGGTTTGTTGTGGGATGAAACCGGAAATTGCACATCTGGTGACAATTTCTGGTGTTGTGGCTTGCTGTACACAAGTGCTGTCTCCACCTGCCCGTACAGTTAGGGATATGGCAGTTAGGCCTTCAATAACAATTTTGATTGTGAACTTTGATGCTTTAAGCAGAATGAAAGCCTTATTGTTTCAGAAGAATGTGGTGTTAAAAACTGCAAGGGAGATGCTTGATCTTCAAGCTGCAAGGTATTCCTCTGAGATACAGTTGCATAAATCTCTCACACCATTTTGGGGACCTAGTGCACCGCACTTTTAAAATTTCCAATACTACAGAGATAGCGCACTTTTTAAAAACAATTGGCTCCAGGTTGCTTTATACCTTTTTTACCTTCTAGATGGTCTTCGAAGTTATTCGATCTTTCATTCACTCATTGCTTGGAAGACTAGTTGGAGTCTTGCTGTTTGTCCTATTCTTAGCTGTTGGGACACTGATTGTATTCTATTTGCTGCGCAGTAGATGTACCGTCACATGGCGAAATTGGGATGGCACTACCACATGTTCGACTGTGCCATGAGAGAATGATGCAGCCCTTTGGTGCACTCTTACTTCAAGAACTAATTGACAACTGGAGCTTGTCCTTTAGGCCTGTCTGGCTACACTACTTATAGCCCGTATTTTGCTGTCAGCAGTGCACTTTTGAGGGTGCACTGGATATTTGCTTGAGAATGCAACCAGTCCATTCTACGGACATTGCAGTACTGGTGGGTTCCCTAAACACTCACATGAACAAATGCCCTGCGCGACTGCTGTTCCTTCAAAATGCATATTATGAGCCTTGCTGGGATTCTTTAGCTCGTGGTGACTTGGATCCTGGTACGGCCTTTGAGGATGAGAGACTTAAACGTTCTGTATGAAAGGTAAAGTGCACAGTGCAGAATTATGTTGTTTATTATTGTTTGCTACGTGACAGCTTTGTCAGGGAAAAATCAATAATGGCAACCTGACTGGGACTGCGGCATGGCAACATGGGTGAAGTTTATTATATAAATGACATCACTACTCTGCCTAATCAGTGACAACAATGTTGAGCTTGCCCCATCCTGGATGTCCAGCCCAGTTGAATCTTGTTTACCTCCTGAGAAGGATGGGACCAAGCTCTACACCAAGACGGGCTCCCAGATGAAACATACCCATAGGTAACTGGGAAATTAGGTTACCCAACAGGGATTGTGGGTGATTCACCCACACTAGGCATATCAGGTTAGGGGGCGCTAGGTAGGAGCACAAAAATAACTATGCTCATATGCAAGCAGATATTCTATATAATAGCACAGTGGTTGAATTGTTTATTTTCCTTACCGTTCTCGTTGGGACTCAAAGGGAGGAAAATGAACTGAAAAAGTCCACAGTCAGAAATTATATTTTAGTCATGTCAACATAAAGTATAGAACTGTATTTAACTATTATAGACAATGCTCATGACAGAATTTTAATCACACAGTTTAGATTGAACTTGTTGCACCACTTACTGGCTGTAATTACGGGGTATACGGCACCTTCAGAACAAAAAGGGCCCTGTGGCTGCGACAATAGGTCTCCACAGGATACCCTTCATTTTGTTTTTTTTGTCTCCGTATTACTCATTTCCGATAAGAGCGTATCTTAAGGAGCTTTTAAGGAAACATACATTTAAGCAGGCTCGGTGTCTTTACTTTTTTTTTAATTGTCCCCCGATGCTTTTACATTATCATGTGTCACAAATTTTTTGAAATCCGCTCTAAAATTAAGAAATACTAGAGGAACATAAAAGTAGAAGATCTTTAAACACCTGACGCATTTGTGGGGACAGTGTGGGGTGTGCCTTTTTATTGTTTTTAATGTTTTAAGAAGTTTCTGAGCATTGCTCTTTATGTTTAAGTGGTGACCTGGCTGACCTGTCTTTTTTTCTTTATTATGATGATCTGTATTGTTGTGCTGAAAAATGTGCATCTTATATGGTCATATTTTTTAATATATGCAGAATAAAGGTTATTATTATTATTACTACCCTTCTCTTGATACTGAATACACTGTTCCTTCTATTGGTTATTCCAGCACACATATTTTACACCAGAAACCTATTGCTTAAATAAATATTGAAATGTAAATTTGAGTGTTCCCAGTGTCTCTCTTTGGGCATGCGTATGTTACCAAATGAAAGGGTTCTAAATCTGTTTTACACAATTCCTTGGGGAGTCAGAGCTGTCATGTCCTGAGGCTGCACATACCACCTGTTACTTTGCTAGGTTAAAGGTACAGATGGTGCAATGTGAGCTAGTCAGGTCTCAGCCCAACATATCCTGGTTGTGTGCATATAATCAGTCATGCACAGTTCGGAAGTTTACACTGTCCAACAACGCGGCCAGTAACTCAGCCCACACCAGATCCTGAGTCGGAAGTGACGGCCTGCGGATGTAGGGATGCATTAAGTGCGTATCTAGACCGCTAACCATTACATCCCTATACAACTTTGTCCTTTGATAAAACATGTCATTCAAAATTGTCAATTAAACCTTACATGTCAACATCCAGTACTTGCTTGGACCTCGTTTGGAGGATCTTTGGTTTCTTTATCAAGCATAGAGTCTCAGTCGCTGGCTCGGATAGGGGTTGGGCCTTAGGCTGTATCGTTGGGTGCCGGTGCGCCCCCCCCATGCTGTCTAGACTGGAGCTCTCAGAGTTTGCCTCGTGTGGGGGAGTGGCGGGTATCACTGGGGACTCACCGGACTGCCTGCTTACTGACTCAACAATGTTTTCTTTGGCTTCAGCCGTAGCTCTAGGGCTTGGATGGTCACTCGAGGTCTCCCTGCGATGTTCTGGCGGGACCTCTTTGAACCAAAATGTGTTTCTCGATACTTCTTCCGTTCCTCTGCATGCAGTTATCATTGTGCCCCGATTTGCCGTGACGTTCCAGGTGCCAGGCTCGTAGTGTGTGTGAAACTTTCCTCCGTGGTGCCTGTTTCGCAGAATGACCGTTGCTCCCTGTCTGAGTCTCCTGGGGGTGGCCCGTCGGCGGACACTTGCTTCCTGGTTCTGTCATCTTCTCCGCTCTTGTGTTTCCTCGGCGTCCAGGGGGGTGGCGACCACCCTGGGCAGGTGGGGAGGAGGTCTCGGTGGGGGCCATGGAGCATGAGGGTCCACGGGCTTCGCTGAGTCGTACAGTGTGGGGTGCTTCAATACTCCGTTAGGAATTCATGGAGTCTCTGATCTGGGTCTGCTTGCTCGACAATAGCTATGCGGAACATCTTGTTTAGCGTTCGCATGAACCGTTCTATGTCTCCGTTGGCTTGGGGCCATTGGGGAGTGATGCGGCGATGCAATATGCCTTGTTGTTGGAGGAAGGTGGCAAATTCAACCTCTTGGAACGGGGGCCCATTGTCACTGCAGACTTCTTGAGGGAAACCAAACATTGCGAAGATCTTTTCTAGCACAGGTCCCACATGACTGAATGCAGTCGACGCAATTGGCTCGACCACAGGATACTTAGAGTATGAATCTATGATGACCAGTGTGTGTTTCCCACCTGGGAAACTTCCAAAGTCCACACTTATTTTGGACCAGGGGACAGAACAGGCTTTTTCGGTGATGACCGGAAGGGGCCTCTCCGGGCCACTCGTCAGCTGGCACGATGAGCATCGCCAGGCGTATTCTTCCACCATGTCTTCGAGCTCCGGGAACCAAACTTTCTCTCTCATTCGTGATTTCATTTTGGTGATGCCCTGGTGCCCTCCATAGGCCAGTTGGACTGCCCGGTGTTTGAGGCTCTGGGGGATGACGAGCCGGGGTCCTCTCAGCAGGATGCCATCTTCGGTGGTGCTCAGCTCGTGCCAGACTCGCCACATCTTCGTGAGGAGCTCCCTGTCTTCTGGGGTCCACGAGTTCGCCTGTCACAGATAGTCGGCCCAAGAGCCCTCCTGCACCGCTCTCAGCCTCCTGGTGTACACTGAGTCAGTGGCAGCTGCTTCTTTCACTTCGTCCAGCGACATGCTCTGGGGGCATGATGTGAGGGCTACCCAGTGAGCAAACTCTTTGCTGCCTGCGTCTTCTTTGAGCTTTTCGGTCTGAGCGGGGTGCCGTGAGAGAAAATCGTGGGGTTCTTAGACCCAGGACGGTAGACGACCTCCATCTCATATGGTTGCGGTTGGAGCGCCCACCGTTTGATGCGTGGGGGTGGGTGGGATGCAGTCCCTTTAAAGAGGGGAACCAGCGGTTGATGGTCGGTGACCATTGTGAAGGAATGGCCTCGGAGATATAGATGAAAGTGGTTGCAGGCCCATTTGATGGCGAGTGCCTCACGCTCAATCTGGACATACCTGGCTTCCATTGGGGTGATGGCTTTGCTGGCGAATGCCAGGGCGGCCCACTGGCCTGGTTCACGGGTGTTTGTGATGATCGGCGGCTGTTGCGGAGTGGATGAGGATGTCGTCACTCACTTTCAACACTCCTGGTAGTCCGGACAGTAGTTCTCTTTTCGTGTTTTGAAGCACTTCTGCCGCCGAGGATATCCCAAAGTTTAGCCGTTTATATCTCCTGAGCCCGAGATAGGTGCTGAAAGTGGTTATGAATCGGCTCTCTTCTGCTAGGGGCAGTTAGTGGTATCCTGCGTTCAGATCGATTTTTGAGAACCACTTGGACCCGTTGACATCGGCAATGATGTCATCCATGGTTGGCGTTATGTGGCGCTCCCTCTTAATCGCCTTGTTGGGCAGCCGCATGTCAATGCATAGGCGAATGGCTCCTGGCTGTTTGGGTTTTTCAGCAATGACCATCGGAGATACCCATGGGGTCGGTCCGGATACTTTCTCGATAACCCCTTGTTCTTTCAGGTTCTCCAACTCTTTCTCTACGAGGGGTCATAGGTGAAATGGGATCCGCCTGTGCCGCAGGGCGACCGGGAACGGACTTGTCAATATTTAGCTTGATGGGTTCACACTTGATACACCCGAGGCCTTTGAACAGGTCAGGGAATTGTTCTAAGAGTTCTTCTACCTGGTGCGATCGGATCCTCCTGGCGAATGCAATCAGCTTGAGGTCTTCGGCGGTGTGGCTGCTCAGGAGGGTGTCGGCCTTGACGTCGTTCCCTGCAACTGGGACTATGCAGGTGGGTTGGGGCCTTTGTCGCTGCTTTAGTTCTTTCGCGAAGGACACGGCGTAGGCCTCCTCGTCGTCATCGTCTGACGAGTCTTCCACGGTTGGTAGGTGTTTTGCGGCCCCCTTCTGGGTGTGCTCGGGTGGGGGGCGTCTGCCACCGATAGCTGCCAGACAGCCCGCGTTGGGGGCTTCTGCCCTTGGTAGTTTCGGGCATTGTTGCGTCATCTACAGACAGATGCGAAATGGTTGGGTATTCCGCAGTTGGTGCATATTTTTCCTTGGGCAGGACAGTCTTTAGCGGCATGAGGCTCGTGTCCACCGTACCCGCACTTTGACCTGGGTGCGTCTCCTCGCGGTCCTCTGAGTGGGTCTCCTCTCACCTTTGTCTTTACCGCATCGGCTCGCTCTGTTTTGTTGGGCTCCAGTTTTCCATGGGACTTGGTCAGCGCTTGGTCCATTGCCGTTGCCCTTGCTGCGGACAGGTCATGTGACCTGGCTAGTATTAACATGTCTTCTAGCGTGTTCCCCGGCTTTCGCAGTATGAGGCCACAGAGCGTCCTGTCGCGGCATCCCTGGATTAGTTGCCTCCTGATTGCCTCTGGTTGATCCTCATCTGTGCACGTGCTGGCCAGTTCCCGGAGGAGGGCATACAATAAGTCCATGGATTCTCCCTCTCTTTGGCGTGCTTGTCCTAGCTTGAAAACTTCGAAATCCGGGTTCAACTGCGGGTCAAAATGGCTGTCCAGAGACGTCACGGCTGCGTCGTAGTCATCCGCTGCCACTGTGTTGGGTAGATGCTTGAATAGTTTGAATATCTCGTCCCTGGCATAGTGGAGCAGCAGGGATTTCTTTACTGTCTTGTCCGTCTCACGGGTCACGACAAAATAGTTGTCTAGACATTCCCTCCACGTCTTCCACCTGGGGGAGGCTGTCGCTGGGTCTTCCAGTTCACTAAAAGGGGGTAGCACTCCTGACGCTGCGTGTTGGAACAGGATTCGGATAGGCCCAGCAGCGGCGTCATTGTCAACCATGTTGCCTGGTGAAGGAGTGTTCTGGAAGTACTGGGCCCGTATTCAGCAACACAATGGCGTCGTGTGTCCCAGGTAAGGTTGTGGTGATCTCTATTCTTGCTTCTCTGGGGCACTCTCGTGTTCAGTAGGGCTCCCCTGCTCTCCTTAATTTGTGTTCCGGGGTGGAGCGACTGGCGTGGTGGTGTTTCACTCCCCTTTTCCTTTCCTTGCACCTCCGTTCTTTTATATATATATATCTTTTTAGTTGGGTTTGTCAATGCTTGTTTTTGTACTATGTCCTCTCAGGAGCCCAGGGAGGCCGGTGTTCCCCCTCACACTATTGGGGAGGCAGGCAGGCTGGATGCACTGTCCCTCTCGCGCTATTGTCTGTCGACGCTGCGAGGACCAGGAAAAGAAGGTCTCTCTGTATCAGTGCACCTGCACGTGGGGCGAGGCACTTATTTCTCTGGCATTCACGCCGATGCAGGGGAACGAGGATGGGCCTTCAGCGCCTGCCGACGTCTCTGGCATGGAGTGCGAGGTCGCTGGGGTCACAGGCTGTCCTCCGGGGTAGCTGCACGTTCTTCACCGCCTGGCCTGTGGATGTAGGGATGCATGAAGTGCGTAACTAGACCGCTAACCGTTACATGTGGGACCAAGGTCTAAGCAGGGGTTGCCAACAGGGACAGGAACATCTGTGCCTGTCTGCACATGGAAAAGGGGCTGGTCTGCTGAAGGTAACCTCCCTTGCGGTGACAGAATGAGAACGTGTGGTAGATTGCGCGGCCGTGGTGTGTCTCGCAGCATGCGGGCTGCTCTTTCGTGAGCCCTGCTTTGAGACACAACCAACATAACATGTTGACGTGTTGTATTCAGCCCGTGGCAGTGGTAGCCGGAAGGTGGATTTTCTGTTACAGAGTCAGTTGACTATGATCCTTGCTGGCCGGTTGCAACTCGTCATGGGTGAAGATAGAAACTGCAATACACTTACCTCTTTCAACTTTAAGCCTCCATTCATCATAATCACAGAACGTCCGGCCCAGAGGGAACCACACTCCTTGGACGTGCTGAGAAGAGCTGGGTTACAGACTTTACGGAGGAACCTGCCCACTGATGCACATACGTCAAAACAGAAAAAAAAACATCCGGAAATGCTCACCGGTCCCCACCTTGTGGCAATGAGAGGAAAAGCAGGTGCAGCAGGGCAGTGAACCTGGAACCAGTCACCCGCCTCACAGGAATTTAGGAGGCAGCAGAAGAACTAGGGGAGAGAATCACAGGAAAGCAGTCTATGAGATAAGTGAAAGTACCAGAGATGGAGGCTTGCAATGGCAGAAGAGAATGATAAAGCAGTATCAGGGTGGGCAAAATGCAGTCTCACAGGAAAAACCACCAGGCAGCCAGTAAATATCAATGTAGGCAACAAGCCTCAAAGCATATGAGCATCCGAAAGGAAAGCTGAACAGGAGAGGAGGATCCTGACGCTGCGGTTCACAGAAAAACAGGAGCATTGTAACGAAGAGCAGTAGGCAAGACAGATATATAGGGGTGGAGATGAGTAGCTGTCCCCTAAACAGTGGATCCCATCCTGTTGTCGACAAATATTAAAAGTAAAAATGCCATAAAAGTAACTTTAGCAAAGTGGAGTTTATTGCCATACAGAACATCTCTAACTTGCCTCTAAAATGCTCCTCCTGCAATGACAGTTACTCCTCTCACCAACATTCTAGCATAAGTTCTCTGTCCAACATTTCAATTAGAATCTACCAAAGGGGAATAGGGAAGCAGATGTGAAAAGCAGGATCGGATGTTTCAAGTGGAGGTCATAAGGAAAAGGGAAATACCAAAAAGAAATTACAACAAGTTCCAAAATAAATCAAAAGTATTCTTACATTACATCAGCCATTTTAACCTCGCTTTAACTTCACCTTACATGTCATCTGCACACACCATTTGTTCTGCATGAACGATTTTCCATGCTATTGTGCCACGTGACTAAAATCTGTATTGCTGCTGCCTACAATACCTTCACTATGCTAATTAGAGGCGCTCACATTTGAAGTGCGAGGGGGGCAAACATCTGAGTTAGCAGCCACCAATGCAGGTAAGAGCGGTGTGGCCGGGTGGAGGGGAATTTGAGGGACGATGACGTGAGTGGATTCTCTTCTTAGTAAAAAGTCCTTTCATGGATCCTTTAACAATGCTAAAGTAGCCGCTGCATCACAGACAGGAAGTTTTGTCTTATTTTATGTTTATGTTTATGTAAATGTGGGAATCTGATCACTCTATCCTCTCTCATGAGTAGTTATGAAACACCATAATTAGCAACCCTCACTGTAGGCCTTAGTAGTGCCTCTGCAATGCTGTCACCACACACTTATACTGTAAAAGAATTTCTCTAGACTGCATTAATTTCTGTTTGACTGTACTGTTTGATCCATGGCAACAACAGGCAGGGTTCCCACAAAGGAAGCAGTTAGACTGGATATAAAATATTCTCCATTAAAGCAATTGATTTTATGATTAGTGAGTACATTGTCTCATAATGTTTCCAAACAGAAGATCTATGAAAATGATCATTAACGTTTTGTATAGTTTTAACAAGAACAGACTTTCTTTGTTTATTATCTTCAAGATAACATTGTGATTCTTTTTTAGTTTGTTTACTTATAATGTTATTTACTTAACCCTAATTTAAGTTATTTACGTCAACGTGCTTTGAAATGTAATGGCCCAGATTCACCAATATATCTTCAAGTGGAAGATGCACACGCCTTCACCCCTGGATCTTCTAAACGCGCCTCACAATGATGTTCTTCTCTCTAAAGAAACTTGAATGTTTTGCAGCGTCTGGATCTGTCTTTAAGTTGCTGACCGGACGCACTAATTAATATGCAGCAACTGGATATCTGTACGTCGTGGTTATTGCAAGGACCCCTGTGACCAAATGGAAGAAGCAATAATTACTATCTGGTGACCTCAGTAGCGATATATGTATGGGTGTATGTATGACAACAAAGGTATGCAGTTCCTAGAGAGAGTTGAACGGAAAAGAGAAGGACTGGCCGTATAGGTTAATATCCAAAAAGGGGAGAGGGTGTCTCTCACTTTAGGAACTCAGGCCCTCACACACCCGGCTAGGTGTCATACTTAAGCATAGGGCATTCACCTTGTCAGGTCAGCGCTGCAATGCTTGACAGGCACCCTATGAGGGGCTCTTTGTTGGAGATATTTTATTCCCAATGCCATGGGTGTGGTGCGGGTATAGTGCTTTGTGATGTAGATGAGTGTCAAAAGTGTGGGTGCAAAGTGGAAGGTAATTATAAAATGGGATATAGTGGTACTCAAAATTAATTTTAATCAGCGAGTTCACTAATCTCTTTTAAAAACAATAAGTGCGCTGTACTGATGTCATGTTCAGAGCTGGCTAAACATGTTTCTTGCCTTGGTTTTCACAGGCTGAATTGGCTGTTGGCAGTTAATCAGGACTAAACATGTATAAAATAACTATCTACACAGTGGTTAGTTTCCGTAATTAGTAATCGGTGTAAGCCAAACACACAAACAACCTAACAGTGAGGTACCTTGTTTATAGACCGACCTAGGAAAGCATAATGGTAAAGCTCATTAGACATTATTAAAAAAGTCCTCTGTAAAAGCAGGATGCGATAAATAAAGTCAGGCTGTTAGAGAAAGATAAAAGTGATAGGGGCAGTGAAAAGGAAGAGATACGTGGCAGGGAGGTGGCAGGTGGGGTGGCTGAAAAACCACCATGGTAAAAGAAGAACACATGTAACTTACTCAACTGGGGTGGATCACTTGTAGCGAATGCTGGTAGAGGGAACATTAAGGATTATCTAATGTCCTGGTGTGCAAAAAGGAAAAAGAAGAGAGAAAAAGTATTTTTAGCATAATGGTCAAATAGAAAGAGTGAAAGCAGTCTTACCATGGGTGAAGTAAAGGGTATCTCTCCTTCTGACAGTATTGCAGCGATACTCATGGTTGAACAGCGGCTCATTAGCCATTTGACCTACCCTCGCTCCACCAGTTCGGCATAGTGACGTAAGGATAGTCCTGCGCAGTTAAGTACACGTAGCGGCAAGACTCAACAATGCGGGAGGCTGGAAGGAGGCGACCGCCCCCCAAGGGATGTGGTCTGCCTGGCCGGGGTGAAGTATAATGGTGAAGCATCTAAGGATGTGGAATCTGCTCTGGGCGCCATGTTGGAATGGGAATAATCCGGTTTGAAATGGGCTCTGTGCACGGCAAGAATGGATGCCTAAATCAAGTGGTAATATCCCGCCGAGGTCGAGCTAAAGTTATAGGTGACCACAACCACCTGATACGCTGTTTAATGTGTGTAGAGAAATTCTAAAATTATTTATGTAAATACAGCTGGAACAAAATGTCCCCCTATTAAATTTCATAAGTCAAGTTTACTCTATGCCGGGCGAAAAAAGGGTCCAAATGGAGAAATAATTTTCTGCCAAGGTCGAGATGAAGTATAGTGTCCACAGCCTCCGAATATGAGTCCAGGAGTCAGATTGAACTCGAACCCCATTGTTGGTGTTGTTGCGGACCGAAAGTCTGAGACTGTTCAGTGACATCTGTTAGAGTATGTTGGAACAGTAAAATGATCAAGAGAGTTGATGATCATTTGGGAATAAGCGTGAAATGTGTGTGAGCCCACCCAAAGGGTCATGGTGGACAGAACACCATAGCAGGTTGCTTAAAAGCAATGTTAAACAAGCCTGGACAGGCATCCAGTGTGGCTAGAAAAATGAAGGGGGTGGCAGTCCAACCAAAGGAATGTGGTACAGAAGTGGTGTGAATGCCACAACAGGTTGATGATGGCAATATTAGAAAGGTCCATGTAGGGTATGTAGAGTGTGGGGTTGTATTGCAGCAGAGGTTGTGAAGTGAAAGGTTACATAAGTAGAATGCAAATATGAATCAGCATTTCCAAAGCACGTGGTTACCAGAGGGCATCCCAGCACTGCTAGCAGTACAGTCAAAAAAGCTCTGAGCGATATTTAGGGAAAAAGAAAGGTTTTAAATTTGTTTTTGAAAGATCAGATAATTTGGTTCAAGATGGGTCTGGAGAGGAAGGTGATTCTGAAGTTTGACAACATTATACGGAAAGAGACACCCTCCACTCCTCGATATTCTGATTTTCGGTACTGCCACCAGATATTTATTGTCTAACCTCAAGACACTATTGGAACGGTAGGGCAAAATGATGGAACGCCTGATAGTGCTTTATATGCCGTGTACAAAGCCTTAAACTGGATCCTCTACTGAATAGGAAGCCAGTGAAGAGTAGCAAAGGCCAGTTTAGCCGATATATGGTTAGCAATGTTCAGGAGCAATCGTGCTGTGCAGTTTTGCACAAGCTGTAATTTTTTTGTGGTACAGCATGGAGTTCCTAAATAAAGGGCATTAGCATAGTGAAGCTGGGAAAGGACCAATGCTTGCACCATCAGTCTTCGTGTAGAAAAGGGTAACAAAGGGAGGACTTTCCATATCATCCTTAAGATGCCATAACAACTGGTTACAACCTTTCGTGCTTGCACCTTAAGATCAAGGGTACAGTTGAGCCAGACGTCCAAGCTCTTAATTTAGTCTTTGGAGGGAGGGGCTGGACCAAGACATGGGGCCAGAATGATCCTACATTCAGAGAGACAGAGCTGCCAAGGAGCATCAGCTCCGTCTTCACCCGGTTGAGTTTCAAATAGGTACATTCTATCGATATTGCAACCATTTCAAGGCACAGTGTTAGACCGGGTACGGTACTGTCCAACTGATTGAAAGAGACAGCCGGGTATCATCAGCATAGGTGATGATATGGACTTCAAAAGGTAGAACTACTTCTGCCAAGGAATTCATATAGACATTGAATAGTATGGGGGTTTGGGAGGATCCCTGTGGAACCCCACATCTAAGAGGCATCCGTTCTGAGGTGGTTTCATCATCGAAAACTTCAAAAGCTCTATCCTCCAGAAAAGACTGCAACCACTTCAGAGCTATCCCAACCACTCACACATCCCTAAGTCTCTGGATCAGCAGCTGGTGGTTAATTATGTTGAAGGCTGCGCTGAGATCTAAAAGAATGATAGCAGCGCAGCCTCCGTCATCTAGGATTTTTCTGGATTCCTCTAATACTCCCAGGAGAGCAGTCTCCATACCTTATTGACGTCTAAATCCCATCTGCGAAGGGTGGAGACAGTTGTTATTTTCCAAAAAGGCAAAAAGAGCAGAATTAAGATGCTGCAATTTTGTTAATTCCTGGCAGTAGTCAAATAGGACGATAATTCCCCCACATTTCAGGGTCCAGATTCGGTTTTTTTAAAAGTGCTTTGACCATTGCCCGTTTCAAATATGGTAAGGTATGTGAATGGCAGATGTTGTCAAGGGCCATGTAGTTGTATTTGTACAGTTGCTGGCATGTAACAGTTGGATGTCTTGGGTAGGGCAACCTGTTGTGGTAGTGAAGGCAAAATGGCACAGTAGTTGTGGTGCTTCATGGTCCTTTCATAAAGAAGTATGTTGAAAGGATCGCCTGTGTGTCCATATCTGTTGGCACAACCCAGTGGAGAGGTTTATTTGTTCAGTTCGCTCCAAGGTATGTCTTCATTCAGACCCTGTTTATCAGTGGAGAGTTGAAAAATCCAACTTTGCTCTCTCCTGAAGAGGGCATTCTTACTAAGCATGGGCGCAAAATCCGTTCCGCTCGCGGATTTTGCGGATTTTCGGCAAATTCGCAATCCGCGAATTCCCGCGAATTTGCCGAAAATCCGCAAATCCGCGAGTGGAACGGATCCGGGGGGCAAAAGTTCAAGCTTCAAGCTTGTAACTATTTTAGAATGGTGCCGGCAAGCTGCCAGTGCCATTCTAAAATAGTTACTAAGTTAGCTTCAACAGGAAACACTAATAGAAGCAGGTGCTCGAGTTTAACTGAATTCGAGCACCTGCTTTATTTTATCTATTAGTGCTTCCTGATGAAGCTAACTTAGTAACTATTTTAGAATGGCGCTGGCAGCTTGCCGGCGCCATTCTAAAATAAAAAAGGAGAGGGGCAGAGGGCAGAAGGGCACAACAACGAGTGTGGCAGAGGGCAGAAGGGCACAACAACAAATGGGGCAGAGGGCAGAAGGGCACAACAACGAGTGGGGCAGAGGGCAGAATGGCACAACAACGAGTGGGGCAGAGGGCAGAAGGGCACAACAACGAGTGGGGCAGAGGGCAGAAAGGCACAACAACGAGTGGGGCAGAGGGCAGAAGGGCACAACAACGAGTGGGGCAGAGGGAAGAAGGGCACAACAACAAGTGGGGCAGAGGGCAGAATGGCACAAAGACGAGTGGGGCAGAGGGCAGAAGGGCACAACAACAAGTGGGCAGAGGGCAGAATGGCACAAAAACGAGTGGGGCAGAGGGCAGAATGGCACAAAAACGAGTGGGGCAGAGGGCAGAAGGCCACAACAACGAGCGGTCTCGCACAAAAAAAACCCGCGAACACGCAAAGCGCCCTGCGAACACGCAAATCGCCCCACGAACACGCAAAGCGCCCCGCGAACACGCAAAAATACAAAAATCCACAAATTTTGCGGATTGCGAGTTCGCAAATCCGCAAATTTGCGGATCGCGAATTCGCAAAATTCGCCCATTCTTAATTCTCACTCATCTGAGGATGTGCCTTGATTGTAAATAATCTGGTGTGTATCTCTTCTGTTCCACATTTTAGTATTGAGTTTACTGCAACAAATGTTACTACAATGTTCCATAATCTGAGTTTTTACCATCTTGGTAGTCATACTAATGTATTGTAAGTTACAAGGGCATGTGAAGGTATATATGCAGTTGTTAGAGTTACAATGTGTACCTCCGTAGCGAACCACAAGTCCTGAACATGGGCCCTAAAGAATTCCCAATGATGAATTTGGTTGTCTGACAGATTATGGGAGAGAAAAATAATGGGGTCAAAATATCATGACAAAAATATCCAGGCCAAAAATATTGAGAATATAAGTGCATATAGGTAAGCATAGGTTTACTATTCATAACATCTACATGCTTTGTTATAAATCATCAAGGTACATATATGTAGAGTGAAGTATAGTTAACCTATGCTTACCTATATAAACTTACCTTTACAATATTTTGGTCCGCCATATTTTGCCATGAAATTTTAGCCCCACAATATTCTGGTGGAGTACTGATGAATTCAAATGTTCTTATAAAATGTCTTTTTTCCTCCGTTTCAAGTGACTAAAAGTCACTCACTTGGGGCTATGTTGGTATAAGATAGTTGCAGTTTGACATTTGGACTGACAAGACACAGGGGGCAAGAATGACCCTTGTGCCGTTTGTCATAGCAGATGTACTATAGGCTCGAAAATCAATCAAGGAAAGTCCTTTATGACACCCTATCTCATTTTCTTATATTCTAGACGGCCCTGGGCCCGATTCAAAAATATATTTGTGCATATGAGCTAGCTGAGACATGGAAATATTAATTTTTAAAAGCCCATGCCAATTTTAGAATTTACAGAAGCCGATTCTACACTCAGAAAGTCTAACTCACACACTGACTTACTTAAATTGACTGTCAGGAGTGGCGAGTAGGAGGGGAGTGGCCTTTGCAGGTCTGAAATACCCTGAAAGTTTGAACCCATCTATAAACTTAAACATGTGTGGATATTCACAAATGTCTCTTTAATCCGTTGCTGACATGGACATGTTTGAAGAGTTGCTCATGGCAAAGGCTGCAGTAAAAAACTTTATAAAACGGAAAGCACTCCCTCCCACCCGAAAATTTGGTGCGATGTAAGGAACGTTTTTTTTTATTTTTCCCTTGGAGAAAAAAAAAGAGAAAATATATGAAGTGTATTTGTACTTGGTCTGGGATTTTTGAATAAGCAAATATTCAAGAGTGAACAAAGAATGTTTTCAGAAAGGAATTGCAGAAGTGCTTTGGGAACTGTCACAGCTTCCCAGGAGTACCCTTGGAAACCTGTGTGAATTTTGAGAACATCGCATATTTACTCTCAATGAAGGAGGAGACCTCCAGGAGTGGATATACATGTTTTGTTTGTTTTATTGAATCGGCCACGCAAATGTATATTCTACAAGCTGGACTCACTCCTTAAGATCACTTGGGAATGCCCCACATTTATTTAAGTTGATTCGCCAGTAGAATTCTAAGCAGTGCTGCACTGATATTACACCCAACGTGTACCTAAACACAATGGTAGGGAGTATGTGACAGCAGATTTGTCATGCAGGTTGTTAGACCGGACAACCTTAGGTGGCCTTCCCCCATGCGCTTTGACTTCTCCCTTTCTATTTTGCTGGAACACATCTTTGGTGGTGTTAAAACTCTGTGCACTTTGGCACTGCTAACCAGTGCTGAAGTGATTGTGTTCACTCCTTTAAACAGGGTAATATTGCCTTACACCTAGTTAGCACATTTCATTTACTTATAAGTCTCTAGTAAAGTGGTACTAGATGTACCCAATGGCTGCAAATTAAATGCTACTAGTGGGCTTGCAGCACAAACTGTGCCACCCACTTAAATAGCACTTTTAAAATATGTCTCAGGCCTGCCATTACTGCCTGTAATGCTGTTTTAAACTGACACTTTGATCTGACAAAATACAATTTTGGGGAGGCCTACACCTGCCCTGTTAATGCATATATCACCCATAGGGTAGGCCATAAACAGCCCTTAGGGGCAGAGTCAGTGTAGTTGAAAAGTGGACATGTACTTTTAAGTTTTACATGCCTTGGTAATGAAAAACTCTTACAGTGTTTACAATAGTGCAAGGCCCACCTCTCCAATAGGATAATGTTGGCTTACCTTATTGCATCTAATAAGTGCTTGTTTTTAATTGGGAAACAGAGGATGTCGAGTCTGGCATCTAAAGAATTTAATTTAAACCCTTGTTAACGGTAAAGTCAGGTTTTAAGTCATAATCCTGAAACTGTCATTTTTAGAAAGTTGCCTTTATCTTGTCCTAACGATTTGGTGCCTGCAGCCTGTTTCTGAGACACATAGATGTACCTGGCAGTTGGTCTTTGTGTATTGCTCCCAGAGAGTGAGACGAAGGGGAATTGGTGTTGGCAGGATGGGAGATCTCAGACTGGATGAAGGGGAGAAGCTGTCCCCACCCACACTCCTACATCACAAAGGCTCGCCTGACCACACTCACAAATGGTTAACACTAGTCTTTTGTGATCCCAGACAAGCTGGGGCCAGGGCAAGGAGGCAGGAAATTCCAAGCACCTCTGGGGTGGAAACCCAACTCTTCATATACCTCTGGCACAGTGGAAGACTCAGAAGGGCTGCTATGCTGCTCTACAAGAAGGACAACTACTCTGCTGCCCTGGTGCTGAGTGAAAGGACTTGACCTGCTCCTTGAACCCAGGATCACCAGAGTGATAACAAGGGATAGTTGACTGGCTTCCTGCTCAGAACTTCAGAGACAGAAAGGTATCCAACCATCTTGAACCCAGCACCTCAACTCTCTCTATTTTGAGTCCTAACCCCAAAGTGTAGCAACACCAGTCCAGGAGCCTTGTAAGTGGGGCTGAAGAATCTCTGTCAACACAGCTGTGGTTGAAACTGATGCAGCGTGACGCAACTATTTACAGCTCTGCTTCTGAACTGCTGTCGTGTGAAGGATTCCCAGCACCAAACCCCGCACTGCAGCCAACAGCTTCCTCAGAACTGCTGATGTGTGATGCATCTTCGACACAGACCTTCACATTGTAAGTCCCTCATCAACGGCATCATGGAGAACAATGGACTTTGCAAAAACAGCCTTTTCAGCTTCCTCCGAACCGCTGGTGCAAGATGTATCGATGATGAGGCATCTCTCAATGCTTTGCAAGAAGGATTTAAGGTACTTTGTTCAGTGGGCCTAACTTGGTCCCTGTATCCAGCCCAGTGCAACCAGATAAGCGTAGTTTGCCCTTCTAAGCACTATTTTTACATACATCTTTAGAATTGAATATCTCTGTTCTTCTGATTGAACTTTTGAAATATTGGCCTCAAATAATTTATTTGATTGTACTATATTTTTTTGAATTGGTTTGAGTTTTTCTTTTGTCGTGTTTTCACTTTATTGGTGTTTGTAGTGCTACATAAATATTTTACACCTTGCGTCGAAGTTGAGCCTGACTGCTTTGTGCCAAGCTGCCAGAGGGTTAAGCACAGCTTAATTGGGGTTTAATTATGCTTCACCCTGACTGAGATTGTATTTGCTGCTTGAGTAGGGTTTCACCCCCCTAAACCAGCAGTTCGATTTCCTACATTGGTGTTCAGCGGTGAGATTCAGTACTTGTATTTGTGCCGTGCTAAACAGTGATTTGGTATAATACTAAAATCCCGGATAAATCATTTGATACCATTTTGAGTTTGTTTCAATATTTCTTGATTGGCTCTTTTGCTTTTCCCAAATCCACTCTCATTCTATCTGACTGTCTGCACCTGTGGCTACACCTGCAAGGATGGAATTTGAGATTGCCTACCTGGATACCTACACAGTGGTTGAGCTTGAGCAATTCTGTACATGTACTAAGCCCAACGTCATAAACATTAATATATATGCCCTTTCTGCATTTCACTGGTCCTGAAATGACTGATTTCATGTTTTCTGAATAATATCACAGAATTACTGACTTAAACAATGTGTTTTTGCAGCGGTGCTGAGCACATACGTCTGGTAGCTCTTTTGCTGCTTTATAAGAAGAAAGTACACAGTTAGTGTTTTGTATAGGACTGCTTCTTTTATAATTAGTTTACTTTGGAGGCAAAGAACTGCAACACCAGTGGGGATAGAGGTAGTGTTTTAATATGTGATCTGGAGAGTGCATCAAGATGTCATTTCTTTCCTATCTGCTGTGGTGCTATGCAAAGTGAAAATATGAATCTCTCTTATGGTTTAGTAGCTGTTATTGCGAGTCAGCTTGCTGGATCTTCCACATTGTTTTATAATAATGTTTTTGGACGTTGATTCATCAACTTACACTTCGTGCAAATTACATAGAACCACTATAGATGTGTGTGGCTTGAGGGATCATGTATATTGTTATATTCTTGTAATGGTACTATGTTCAGTGCTCCAATGATCCTCCACCTTGAAGGATTATGCAAAGGATGCACTGACCAATGCCCTGGTGTTGGTGAGCATGAGAAGTGGGCTTTTGTACATCTGATTGTTATAATGGTGTTATGTGCAAATTGTCATGTCTTTATTTACTGAAGATGGTGTATAGACATAGCGAGTTGCATTTTTTTTGGGGTGCAGTATGCTGAAAGGCAAAATGTGCATCCTCCCTTTTGCTTTGAAAAATGAAAATATGCTGCTGTCACTAGGGCTAGGCCCTTTCCTAAAGGAGTCAAAAAGAGTGAACGTTTTGGAAAATGTTCATGCAGATTTGTCTAACACTGATAAAGGTTTTAAAGAAACAAAATATGCTCTTCCTACGGGAATTCTGGCATAACTAAAAAAAACTACATTGGTGCTGATATCACTACTGTAATATATGTATATTACCTACGGGCAGTCACCAGTAGGTAGTTTTGTTTCAATAGGCAAAGCTTTTTTTTTTATAATAACTTGGGTGCTGTTTGATGAATCTCCTTAAAACTTTTTAAATTAGTTTGCCCCTCACCTCACCTGCTGTTTCGAAATTTTTGGGTTGATCCATGAAGCAGGGGCCGTGAAAAAGGGTGCAGTCCCAAAAACACGTTTTGGCCATGCAATTTCTCATACAGATTTTAGCCAAAACTGCAGCCCAGAATTGGAACTACAACAAATTTGGCAGAATGCTACATCTTGCTCCAAAAAGATCTCTTGTTGTAATTTGATAAGAATCTGTTTAGTAGTTTTGAAGTTGTTATGGAAAAAATGTATATATATCTAGGGATTGCTGGTGGTGCATGGATCCACGGATCCATGCACCACCAGCAATGTCATCATTGGCTGGCTGCAACCTGAGAGGAAAGCTGCGGCCACTATTTCATGTATCAGGACATGTTCCCGTGATCTGAAATTAAACGTGAAAATCAATAGAAGGGGTGAGGGTAGAGGTACCCTGAATACATGGGAATGATGAAGGGGTCACAGAGGGATCCCTGATGGGCAAGGAATTGCCCAAAACATTTTTTTCCATGTATCAGGCTTTGCGGACCCATCGAGGCACTCAGGGTGGCTCCTGTTTGAATATGCGGTGGATACGTGGCCCCTGCCCCAAATGGAAAAAATTGCAGACCCACTTACACTTTCTCTCACAACCCCGAAGGCCATGTGCAGCAGCTGAATTAATGTATGGCAATTAAATAATTCAATGAAAAATCAAAGATTACACGGACTCTGTAGTTAAGAAATTGAATTACAAAGCTTTTAAATAAATCCACTAAAAAAACAAAGGTTACTGGGACATTATAGTTAGGTGCAGATTTTACACCCACAAAACCTTAGAAATTCAGCATTTATAGTCATAATTATCTCAAGTAACTATAAATCATGACCAAGGTAACTATAACTCGCACCACCATGCACAGTTTTCTTATCAATAATTTCATTGCAAATGATGCAGTGATATTATCACTTCTGCCTTTGGGGACCCTATTCTCTATGACCTGGTGCATTTGTGAAGTGGAGGGGGGCACGGGAATCTCCTCCTCTGGCTAATTTTGGCCCCAGGGACCTCATCCACTGGGGCCAGACACCATATTTATTGGGGAATGGCCACATGGTCCCTCTACATGGCCCAATTTAGGGCCCCAGGGACCCTATCCCTCGGGGCCCAGCACATTTCTTTGGGATGAGGTAGGTGGCCTCCCCCCCTGGGCTATTTTAAGCCCTGTGAACCTCAACCGGGACCCACCGCTACATTTATGGGGAAGATGGCATGCAGCACCCCTGCCGGCCCGATTCATGTCCCATATTCTGTGGATTGTCTATATTCGAATGATGGAGGGGAAGCATGGGTCCCTCCTCACTGGGCCAATTTTGGCACTAAGAATCCCATCATTCAGGGCCCGGCCAACAATTGTGGGTGTCCTGTTGCAGACCCAGGACACACACCACCCCATTTTTGGGAGTTGTAGTGGGAGCCCCCATGGCCCCAGCTGACTCCTCACCTCCAATGAGAGCTCGCATTGGCCCTGCCCACAGAGAGCAGCTTAAAATGCTGCTTCATGTGGGTGGGAGAAATCTTTTCATCTGTTTCCCTGCCCACTTCACTATAGGCAGGAAAATGAATGAAAAGTCCACTCTGGACCACTGGGTGTGGACTTGATGTTTGCTCCCCTCAACAGGGGTTTTGAAATTGCTCCTGCCAAGTGAGAGCAAACACAGGTTTCCCTGCTAGTGCCAGGGCGGGCAGGGGAACTGCTATGTCCTGAGGGTGGGCTCCCTGGGACATTGCCTGAGCCAGCTCTGAGGTGTAGGGTCCACAGGGCCATTAATGGCTCATTGGGGTCATGCAGTTCCCTCCCCATTTTGTGCACGGC
Source organism: Lissotriton helveticus (assembly GCF_964261635.1). Lineage (NCBI taxonomy): Eukaryota > Metazoa > Chordata > Amphibia > Caudata > Salamandridae > Lissotriton > Lissotriton helveticus. The sequence goes on along the minus strand of NC_136057.1, from coordinate 798,205,492 downwards.
TGATCCCTAGAGACTGAAATGTGTTTGGCACATTTTGTAATGCTGAAATATGTTTCTGTGAATAAACAGAGCACTTAAGCCACTCATGGAGTGTGGCCATTTGTTATTTCTGGCAAGGGAATAGTGTGAAGTTAGTAGAAGTTTGTCCACCTGATTTGGCCTGCATCGTTGTGTAAAAAGTAAAGTGTGCCTACCATGCCTAAAAGAAGGTAACTTCATTGGAGGATTACAACTGAGATATGGGCAGCCATCACTGTGTTGACCGAACAAGTCCCCAGTGAGACCTGGCTGCCAGAGGTTTGGATGGCAGCAACTGGAGGGTTGTCTTTGCCGGATAAAAAGCAGCAGAGGTGAGGAGAAGGCAAGCTTGTTTTCTGATTCAATTTGAGAGGATTCAAACAGAACAGGCACATAGTAAAGCTGTTAGTGCAACAAAATATCAGCAGCAGTTGTCACAAATTGATGGTTCATAGTGAAAGCGACACAGGACAAACAGTGAAAGAAACACTTGTACAGTGATTACAAGGCGACCGTAAAAGTGCTTTATGTCAGACAAGTGGGGAACACTTGAAACAAAGAGAAACAAAATTCAGAGTTCAGCATTAATGGAGCAATCAGATTCACAGCATACCAACAAAAATTCAAAGATGTAATCACTGCAAAAATTGAAAAACATGAAGAAACAGTCAGACAAAGGAAACAAACCAAGTACCTACGGGACGAACAAGACTATGAAGAAGGGTTAATTTGTACATTTGCAAAGAGATATGGCTTGGTAAGGCAATTGTATATGCTCACAGTGAGGTCAAGCAGTGAATCAGCATCCACAGACACATACCTAAGGGAAGGGGAAAGCAAAAAAGGATCAAACACACTCAGGAACAACCAAACACAGATCTTACAGTTGAGGACAAAGAGACTTTAATGACCCTCAGGCACTTTAATGATATAAAAAATGAAGATGGAATCACAAATGTCGATATTGGTAGAGCACCATTGGTGAAAGGATTGAGTGGAAAAAAATGAAATCTTTTACTACCTCGCTCTCGCAGCAGGTAAAAAAATAGATGCATTTCACAAGATCATCATAGATGATCTTCACAAAATGAGGAGAACCCTTTACAGAGCTAATTTAACTGAATGAGAAAAAGTCACTGACAAAACTTGTAAATGATGACACAATAGAAATTGAGGCTGTAGATAAAGGCAGTACCATCATTATTTTAAATAAAAGAGATTACTTGAAAGAAGACAATCACCAACTTTCAGAAGAAACTTGCTATAAAAAATTGGTCTCCGATCCAATCCAAGCACATAGATCTCTTGCAAAATTGTCTGGAACAATGGGAGAAAATTAATGTATTCACATATGGCATTCTCCAAACCACACTGCACAGAAAAAGTCAGGGCAGCGAATTCTGTGCTACCTAGGGGCAGCTTTCACCATCCTAGCTTGAAGTGAAGTATCCCATATGGGAAATTTCTGAGGATAATAAGAAATTGCTCAGAACAACTCGAAGTGGAGGAGAACAGTCTGAAACAAAACAACAATTCAAAATACACAATAACATTTGTAAATAAAGGTTAAGAAAGAGTAAAAACCAATAAGCAGACCTTCCCTACCACAGAAAAAAGATAAAATGTCAGACACGCAACCAATCAGATGTATTATAACATTCTCAACAGAAGCAAGCTCTATGCACAGAATCATGTAAAAACATTGGAGATTGTTGAAATTGGATCCAACTGTCAATAATGTTATTGGTGATTACCCACAAATAACGTACAGAAGAGCTTGCAACATGAGAGACAAATTGGTGCACATTCACTTTAGCACTAAAATCAGCACAAGGATGCAAGAACAAGAATTCTGGAAATGTGCCCATTGCAATGCTTGTAGAATTGCCATCAACAAAAGAGAATACACAACGGCAAGTGGGCACACTTGCAAAATTATTCAACATATAAAATGCTGGACTAAATACACAGTTAATGTGAGTGAATGCCCTGCAGGCTGCAGAAACGAATGCCCTGCAGGCTCAAATACACAGGCAGCACAATTTGTGACGACAAAAAAGAATTTTGGAGCATATTTGAGCCACTGTGAAGCTTGACAGCAGCAATGCTGTTGCAAGGCACGTGGAACAACAACACACATATTTTAGTTGCTTCCAACTGAAGAAGCAACTAAAATATTACATAATTGATCATGCCAAAAAATGTAAGTGAGGGGTGACAGAGAGAGGATATTAACATTAAAAGAATCACATCAAATCCTGTCACTACAAACTTTGATACTGAATGAGCTCAATCAGCACAAAGAATTATATATCCACCCCCAGAATAACACACTAACACATGTTTTGGAATGTTAAATCTTGAGGATGAGGGTAATTGTGACCAAGAAAAATAAAAATGAACAAAGAAGGCAATATCAATGGATATTGTAAAAAAAATTCCCCTAAACAATTGTCCTAGAATAAAAGGATATGGAAAGTCCAATAGAGGCCACATAAAAAATGAGCATCTACCAAGAACATTACTGTATTGACAGAACAAACTATATATATGATTGTACTGACAACACAAATTACATAATGTGAACTACATTCGCCATGGAGTAGAAACAGTGGCAATAGTGGAAACAATGGTTGGGGACATGTCACATTAACTGAATCACAGCCCACTAGAGGGTATATACAAGTAGAGTAATGGTGGCATGAAATCCTGGAATATGTTCAATTGACATACAACTCCATTAACCAGCATGTACCTTGTTGGAAAGACTGTACATAAACTCCAACATGGCAATGATAAAATATTAAATTCACTGAAAAAACCATAGGTTTTACACCAGTTATAGTTATAGTTAGCTGGAAGTTTTACTCGCATAAAACCATTGAAATTCCCACGTTATAGTTAGTTGGACTCACTATAACTTGCGCGTTCAATGCACTGCTGATGACGTCACATGTTACATCACTCATGACATGGTCAGTGACATCACTCATGACATCACTGATGACACCATCCAGTGAATGTGTGTCTTTTTAAAAAATAAATATGTGTTATATATGTATATGTAAAAGTTGATGGAAGAATAAATGTTTAAATAAGTGTTTACGTGGATGTTTTTTGAAAAAAAAATTGATTGGTTAACTGGTTTATTAAGTGTATCTTAGTGAATACATATATTAGAGAGTAATGTTTAAATATTTAAATATATGTATTAGTGTTTCACTTTGTGTATAAGTGGCTGCATGGGTTGGTGAGTAGCTACATGTGTATGTATATGGGTTATTAGATTTTTTTTAGTATCAGTATGTATGGTTTGGTGGTAGATGCATGAATCACTGACTCTCTGTTTGTATCTGTTTCGAAGACAGCATATGTGCAGGACTATATGGGTGGATGAGTGTGTATATGTGTGTGTTAGTGAGTGAATGACTGTCTCACTAGTGTCTTTATCAGTAACTACATATGTTTTAATCTAGTATATGTGAATATTGATGTATATAAGTGAGTATATATGAGAGTGAGGGATTGTAAGAGTTCCTGTTTAAATTAGTATGTGTTTCTATAAGTGATTGTTTAAGAGAGTAAGTATGTGTAAGTTTCCTTAGAAGTAAAGTGGTAGTGTGTGTATAGCTGTATATGCAAATAAATGGATGTTCAATAGTTTATTTGCATGTGTGAGTATGTGTGAGAGTATCATTTGGATGACTGTCGGTGTGTAACAGGATGTATAGGTGTATCACTACATATGATGAGTGAGTATATGTATGAGTGACTATATAGAACTGCTGGTGAATCAGTGGATGTGTATATAGATGGTGGAATTATTGAATTGGTTGTTGTAAGTGGTATGGGTATCTCCATTTTTTTGAAAGTTTTAGTTTCTATTTTTGAATATGTGTTTCAAGGGTTACATCACAGTGAAAGGAGGTCTGTCACTCTGTCAAAAGGATGGTGTCATCAGTGATGTCATGAGTGATGTCACTGACCATGTCATGAGTGATGTAATATGTGACGTCATCAGCAGTGCATTGCACGCGCAAGTTATAGTGAGTCCAACTAACTATAACGTGGGAATTGCAATGGTTTTATGCGAGTAAAACTTCCAGCTAACTATAACTGGTGTAAAACCTATGGTTTTTTCAGTAAATTTAATAGGTTTTTTAAATGCTAATTCCTAACTATAACTGGTGTGAAACCTATGTTTTTTTCAGTGAATTTCAATGGTTTTTTAATAGCAAATCTTTATAGGTATAAAAAATAATACATTTTAAAACGAATTTTATATTGTATAATTATGTCAATTTTTTTTTTTTTTTTTTAAATTGGGGCGCGCCCTGGGGCGCGTACCGGGGAGCGTCCCGTTAGCGCTATTTTCGCGAATGAAAACAACATCGTGACGTATCGCGTAAACGCGTGATGCGTCATATGACGCACAGCGTAAGCGCACCCGGAAGCACGGGTGCGCATACGATTGCGCAACGTCTCGACGCGCTTACGCCGCGCGCCCCGGGGCGCGCCCTGGAGCGCGACTACGGGCACGCCCCGCGGCGCATAGCGTAAGCGCGTCAGGTCATGTGACCTGAAAATAACACTTTCTATTGGTGCAGAACAGTTTTGGTTTCCAAATGAGTAAAGCCCGGGTCATGTGACCTGAAAATAACACTTCTCATTGGTTCAGGACAGTTTTGTTTTTCCAAATGATGAAAGACCCCACCTTTTTTCCTTATTCTGACTTTGTCCTTTGACTGAGGAAGACCTGTTTGGATATCTTTGTCTTATATTTTGTACTTTGAAATGGCTACTGTAGCTGCAACAGCTGGAGCATCTGCACCACCACCACCACCACAACAGTACATTGGTGGTCAAGAAGAGGAGGAGGAGGAAGAGGAAGAGGAGGAGGGGAGAAGATGGCTGCCTGAACAAAATACCCCATACAAGCCCAAGTCACACATTGTATGGGAGTTTTTTTCAATCCCAGAGGGCAAGAAAAAGGTGAATGCGGCCAAGGTAACTTGCCTAATCTGTGCTGAAGAACTCTCAAGGGGCAACCCAAACAAAAAATATTCATTTGGTAATAATACCATGATTCGTCATATGACCCGGAAGCATCCCAACAACTATTCTCGTGCAGAGCTCAGGGAACTGGCCAGTAACCTCCCCAAGTCTTCAAGGACCACCTCCAAAAGAACACAACCCACTCCATCGGGACCAGAAACAACAGAGATGATGCCTTGTATTCAGCTACGATTTGCTGATTTTAGAATCACATGTATACAATGTGGCAAGCTCATCGCCTATGGTGAAAAGAGCATGAAGCTCGTCGTCCTTGCTGGTGACAATCACAAATGCCCCAAAAAACAGTAATTTTTTCCGTTTTTTGTTTTTTGCTCCAGTTGAGCCATTTTCAATTCCCTGTTTTTTGTTTCTCCCCATAAAAAATACAAAAAAAATATAAAACTGTTTTGAAAAGCCAAAAAAAGTACAAAATGTTCAAAAAAACATTAAAAAAATATAAAACAAAAAAAGAAGAAAAAAAACAGTTCTCTTTAGAACTACCTTTCATTTATAAAAATAAACCTATATTTTTAATGAATCGCTGTCAATTTTTTTTTATTAGGGTACGCGTACCGGGGCGCGCCCCCCCCCCAAAAAAAGAGAAAAAAAAATGTAATGAAGGAGTTACCATGAGGGAAGAACACAAAGAGAGTAATGTTAAGAGAAAGAGAGCTACAGGATAAACACAGAGGGATTATTTATTACATAGTAAAAAACAGAGAAGGTGTAATAGGGTGAAAGTGAGAAAAGTAAAATGACTAAAGGAGCGAAAGAAGGGAAAAGAGAGAGGAAGAAGACTAAAGTAGAGATAGTGGGAGAATGTGAGTGGGTGTTGAAAGAAAAAGAAAGGACAGTAAAAAATTGAGAATGAAGGGTAGTGGCGTAACCGGGATAAATGAAGAACGGTGAGTGAGGGTAAGAAAAGACCAGTTAGTGTAAGTAAAGAGGGGTGAAAGAGGGTGAAAAATTGAATTAGGATAAGACATGGGGAGTGACAAAGAGAAAGGACAAAGAGAGTAAAGAAAACAGTACCTGAATGGATTTGAGTGAAACAGCAAAGAAAGATAAGTAATGCAGGGTGTGTGACTTATAGGGAGTCAGTGGCTGTAGGTCGGGGTGTGGGTGTGTAAGGTGTGTCTGTGGGTGTGGCTGTGTGGGGTGTTTTGGTGTGGGTGGAGGTGAGGGTGTGTGAAGTATGTGTGAGGAGTGTATGGGTGTGGGGTGTATATGTGTGCGATGTGTGTGTGTATGGAATGTGTGTGTGTATGTGAAGAGTGTGTGTGGGGGGATTTTTTGTGTGTATGAGGTGTGTGTGTGGTGTGTGTGTGGGGTGTATGTTAGAGGTGTGTGTATGTGTTGAGAGGGGGTTGAGGTGTGTGTGTAGGAGTAAGATAAATAATTAAGAAAAACAAAATGAGTGAAGAAGCAAAGGAAGGGAACAGAGGGTAAGTGAAGTAAAGAATAGGGATTGAAAGAAGTTGAATATGAGAGGGGAAATAGGGAAATTGGAGTAAACATGGAGAATAAGAATAAGTGTGGTAAGCAGAATAAAGACACAGGAGTGAGGTTGGTTGAGAAAATATTAGTAAGCTTAAAGCAAAGGGTGATGACAAAGTACATTTTTTTAGTCATACTTACCATATAATAAATGTAACTTTAATTATTTTTTTTACTGCACTTTGTATCTGTGAAAGAGAGAAGAAAAAATAAGTTATAATTAGTAAAATGTGTATTTTAAATTAAAATATACAAATGAAGAGGTTAAAAATCATAACAGTGTATCTAGAAATAAAGTAAGAGTGAAGGACACAGAAAGGGAAATAAAGTAAGGTAGAAGGATAAAAAGAGAAAAAAGAAATAGAATGAGAGCAAATTACTAAAAGTAAGGCATATAGATTCACTGACAGAGAGGAAGAGAAGAACAGAGAAATGAACTGAAGGTAAGAAAGATACTAAAACAATGTGACTTAGCAAAACTAAATCAGGAAACAGTAGTAAGTAAAAAGATAATGACTGAGACGGAAAAGATAAACACAAGTGAACATAACACAAGGAGAGTGAGGCACTGAGGACATAGAAGTAGTGAACGAAAAATAGAGAGAAAAGGTCAAAAGTAAGGAGCAAACAAAGATAAGCGAGGGAGAGTGGGTGATTTATAGTGATAGACTGCGATAATACTGCTGAGTGAGTAAACAGGAATTACTAAAAGAGCAAAGGAGGAAAATACGGAAAAGGGAAGTAAAGCAGAGACACTGGAAGCTGAAAACTTATGCAAGGGAGAGAGGGGATGCAGACAGTTGAAATGAGAATGAGGGCTTGTCAAAGAAGTAAAGGAACGGGGGTTACAGAGAGTGAGAGAAAGACATTATAAGTGAGTAAAAAGAGCCGAAAGAGGATGGAAAAAGGAAAGTGAGTGTCAGAGAATGGGAATACAATTTAATTTACACAATCCAAAGTATAGAATAACTTGTACAACATGTTACATAGTTTATTTTTGCTGTTCTCAGAATATATTGAATTTCACTTAAAACAGTGAGTTCAAATTACTCATCATATGACAGCGGGGAAAAAAAACCACAATCTAAAAGATTGTGTTTTAAAAAAAAACTTAGATACTGACAAATGTACACTAATCTTTGATTGATTTACTTTTCCTTGAGGCCAAATAGTATATCATAGAGATCCTTTTCTCGTTGCAAAGTACTTTGCTGTTCAGTAAAAAATCCATTTCATCGACTTTCTAGAAGAAAAGCTCCAAGAACATCTGAAATATTTTCATATACCCCTTTTTTTCAGTCATGACTCTTTACTCATTCCTGTACCTTTCCTTTTGGCCAACTAGTGTCAGATGTATGAGTATATTTTCAAATTAATTCAAAGAAACTCTGAAATGACCTTTTTTCCGACGTTCTGAAAGAAAGGCTCTACAACATTTTCACAATATTTAAGTATTTGTAAAACCATCTCTGACTCACTCATGTTCATCATTTTGTATAATACTAATATCACTTACTATGAGATCCACTTACAGTACCTATATGACAAGTCAATTTTTTATATTACCTGGATCACTTTTACTCAGAATATATTTTTAAACAGCAAAATAACCTTTATTAACTGCTCCCGTCTTCATAGGCCAATTACCTTTACCTAAATTTTGGTTGTAAAAACACTAGGTATGAATTTTTTAAGCCAAAAGGCAAACGTAATTTGAAAGTCAAATGAGTGTCGTTACATTGGGTCCAACCTTTACAACTTTTTAAATAGAATGTGTAATGCCCTGATGTTGTAGAAGGACCTTCATGAAAAATAATAGCTGCAGTTGCAAAGGTTCTTCCTGATATCGATAACTGTGAACCCACGAAATTTGTCAATTTAGTTCCATCAGGTCTACATCGTTGGAACATTAAAATGACATACTGACCATAATTTTGTAGAAATAATGTGGACAGCATTGTAGACTTACATTGGGGACACACCATATTGTGATCCGCTGCTTTAACTAGATTATTAAAAGGCACTGATTTGCAGTCTGGTAAAGTCAAATATATAAATCTTTCAGTGTCTATTCTAGTAGTACTTGATAAAGTACAGTTGTCGCAGTCATGCTGCCATTGATAAGAAAGGCTAAAAAGATTTTTTATATCTACACCTTCATCTTCCAATACATCAAACATATACATTAAAAATTCCTGACAATCCTGCTGAATATTCTGTGAAAATTGATTTTGACCAGTACATATGTCTAGAAGATTTCGAATTTCTGATACACTTTCTATTTTTGCTCTATCACTGGTACATTTCTCAAACACGGAATTCAACAAACAACAGAATCTTTGATCCCGATTTTCAACAATCTGTTCTTGTATATTTTGAAGAAAAAAAACAACATTAACCACTACATTAGCATAGCAGTTGACACCAGACCTGTTTTCAAACTGAAATCCAACAACATCTTCAACAGAATCCTTTTTCCTTCTGCTTACAATTACAGTTTCGTCTACTTTTTGTCTTTTTGCTACCACCTCACTGCAATTACTCTCATTTCTTCTTTTTCGGCTTACCACACGTTTTTCAATCAGAGGATATTGAGGCAAATGTGGAGCATACTCTCTTCTTAACCTATTGTATTCTTTAACACAATGTAGATCTGCACAAATCTTTGTTTCATCACACTCAATCAAGTACAATCCTGATAAAGTTCTGACTCGTGATAATGCCACATATGCCATACCCTCTTTAAACATAGAACTTCCAATGTTCACCAAAGCGCTATCTACACTTAAACCTTGAGACTTATGAATTGTCACCGCATATGCCAAACAAATAGGAAACTGTTTTCGGCGAACATATAAGTCTTTCACGAGCAAAAATCTAGCTGAACAACGACAAATTTGTTCTATTTCATCAATGCCATCAAATTTAATTTTTAAAATTTCAATTCCATCTCTATTTTTGTAATTCACAAAACCAACAACATGACCCATTGCTCCATTTACCAGACCTCTTTCAACATTTAAATTCCTTCTCAAAATGATACGACAATTTAAACACACATTCAGAGTCTTTTCAAAACCAGCAGTTTTAGATATAGTCTTCTCTAATGAATCCAATTTTGATTTCAAATTTTCAGACAAAATAATTGTAAGCATGGGCGTAAAATCCGTTCCGCTCGCGGAATTTGCGGATTTTCGGCAAAATCCGCGAACTCTAGCGAATTTGCAGAAAATCCGTCAATTCGCACACGGCGGATTTTTTTGCTTGGTGATACAATATTGTGGCGTGCGGCGTGGCGCACGGCGTTCACTTTCCGTCATTCAGCGTTTGCCGAGTTGTTTTTCTTGATATTTTGCGAGTGATGCGCCATTTTGGATCTTGCTGCGGGATCCCGCGTGAGTTGGCGCCCGCGAATACATCATCGCGGCTTGCCACCTTACCTTGCACAGCACGCATCGCGAGAGTTCGCAATTGCGAACACGTAGGTGCGGCGCGCAGGAACAATCTCGCACTCGCGAAATAGAGATTTTGCAATTCTGCACAAGAAATCCACCAGCAAACAGCATAAACCTTCAGAAAATGATGATTTTTATCAGAATCACTCCTCAGGTTGACATTTGCCTGCACTTTTTTATTGCAAGGAGTCCATTTTTGGGGGGGGAGAGGAAGGAAGTGCCCCACAGTCTCCAACTTCCTGTTCCTGTCCAGCAGGCTCCTCCCAGTGCTTTCTTCATGTGATGGTCACTTTCATTTGGACCTTGACCTGGAAGGATTACTTTTTGTGGGTGCTGCTGGATATTTGGATTTGAGGCCTTTTTGACTTTCTTTGGATCACTTTTGGATTAGAAATCAACTTTCACAAGTAAGTTTGTTGGGGCATTACAGTTGCTGCAACTACAATTTTGGAACTTTTTCAGAACATTAAATAAAATATATTGTGGGTAGCCACAGTATCCAGTAGGACCAGGGTTGGTTATGGGTGCATGCATTATACAACTGTTTTGTTGAATTTAAACATCATTGAGGCCATGGATGGGCTGTGATTTTGCTTAATTTTGTGTTTTTTGTCGATTTTTTGGGGCTGCTGTTGGGGCCTTTTTGCCCAGGGGTAGTGAGTGGTGCATGGACTGAGTCTGCCTGTGGGGTCTCACTCTCTAATGTAAACATCCTGGATGGCATTGGATTGTGGTGATTTTTGTGTGTTTTTCGTTTTTTTGGGGTGCTACTGTTGATTTGGACTGGCCATGTGGGTGGTGGTGGTGGCCATCTTGAGTGCTGGTACAGGCAACATGTGCTTGGGATGCAAGGGGCCATTTTGAAGAGAGGCAGTGTCTGAGGCCTGCACTTATTTTGCCTAGCTTTCATCCATTATGCCCAGGGGTAGTGAGTGGTGTATGGGCCTAGTGTTTCTGTGGGGTGTCTTCTTGGATTTAAACACCATTGAGGCCATGGATGGGCTGGCATTGTGCTGAATTTTTTGTTTTTTGTCGTTTTATTGGGGCTGCTGGTGGGGCCTTTTGGCCAGGGGTAGTGAGTGGTGCATGGACTGAGTCTGCCTGTGGGGTCTCACTCTCTTTATTGTAAACATCCTGGATGGCATTGGATTGTGGTGATTTTTGTGTGTTTTTCGTTTTTTTGGGGGTGCTACTGTTGATTTGGACTGGCCATGTGGGTGGTGGTGGTGGCCATCTTGAGTGCTGGTACAGGCAACATGTGCTTGGGGTGCAAGGGGCCATTTTGAAGAGAGGCAGTGTCTGAGGCCTGCACTTATTTTGCCTAGCTTTCATCCATTATGCCCAGGGGTAGTGAGTGGTGCATGGGCCTAGTCTTTCTGTGGGATTTCTTCTTGGATTTAAACACCATTGAGGCCATGGATGGACTGGGATTATGCTGAATCTTGTGTTTTTTGTCGTTTTTTGGGGCTGCTGGTGGGGCCTTTTGGCCAGGGGTAGTGAGTGGTGCATGGACTGAGTCTGCCTGTGGGGTCTCACTCTCTTTAATGTAAACATCCTGGATGACATTGGATTGTGGTGATTTTTGTGTGTTTTTCGTTTTTTTGGGGGTGCTACTGTTGATTTGGACTGGCCATGTGGGTGGTGGTGGTGGCCATCTTGAGTGCTGGTACAGGCAACATGTGCTTGGGGTGCAAGGGGCCATTTTGAAGAGAGGCAGTGTCTGAGGCCTGCACTTATTTTGCCTAGCTTTCATCCATTATGCCCAGGGGTAGTGAGTGGTGCATGGGCCTAGTCTTTCTGTGGGGTGTCTTCTTGGATTTAAACACCATTGAGGCCATGGATGGGCTGGGATTGTGCTGAATTTTGTGTTTTTTGTCGTTTTTTTGGGGCTGCTGGTGGGGCCTTTTGGCCAGGGGTAGTGAGTGGTGCATGGACTGAGTCTGCCTGTGGGGTCTCACTCTCTTTAATGTAAACATCCTGGATGGCATTGGATTGTGGTGATTTTTGTGTGTTTTTCGTTTTTTTGGGGGTGCTACTGTTGATTTGGACTGGCCATGTGGGTGGTGGTGGTGGCCATCTTGAGTGCTGGTACAGGCAACATGTGCTTGGGGTGCAAGGGGCCATTTTGAAGAGAGGCAGTGTCTGAGGCCTGCACTTATTTTGCTTAGCTTTCATCCATTATGCCCAGGGGTAGTGAGTGGTGCATGGGCCTAGTCTTTCTGTGGGGTGTCTTCTTGGATTTAAACACCATTGAGGCCATGGATGGGCTGGTATTGTGCTGAATTTTGTGTTTTTGTCATTTTTTTGGGGCTGCTGGTGGGGCCTTTTGGCCAGGGGTAGTGAGTGGTGCATGGACTGAGTCTGCCTGTGGTGTCTCACTCTCTTTAATGTAAACATCCTGGATGGCATTGGATTGTGGTGATTTTTGTGTGTTTTTTGTTTTTTTGGGGGTGCTACTGTTGATTTGGACTGGCCATGTGGGTGGTGGTGGTGGCCATCTTGAGTGCTGGTACAGGCAACATGTGCTTGGGGTGCAAGGGGCCATTTTGAAGAGAGGCAGTGTCTGAGGCCTGCACTTATTTTGCCTAGCTTTCATCCATTATGCCCAGGGGTAGTGAGTGGTGCATGGGCCTAGTCTTTCTGTGGGGTTTCTTCTTGGATTTAAACACCATTGAGGCCATGGATGGGCTGGGATTGTGCTGAATTTTGTGTTTTTTTGTCGTTTTTTTGGGGTTGCTGGTGGGGCCTTTTGGCCAGGGGTAGTGAGTGGTGCATGGACTGAGTCTGCCTGTGGGGTCTCACTCTCTTTAATGTAAACATCCTGGATGGCATTGGATTGTGGTGATTTTTGTGTGTTTTTTGTTTTTTTGGGGGTGCTACTGTTGATTTGGACTGGCCATGTGGGTGGTGGTGGTGGCCATCTTGAGTGCTGGTACAGGCAACATGTGCTTGGGGTGCAAGGGGCCATTTTGAAGAGAGGCAGTGTCTGAGGCCTGCACTTATTTTGCCTAGCTTTCATCCATTATGCCCAGGGGTAGTGAGTGGTGCATGGGCCTAGTCTTTCTGTGGGGTGTCTTCTTGGATTTAAACACCATTGAGGCCATGGATGGGCTGGCATTGTGCTGAATTTTGTGTTTTTTGTCATTTTTTTGGGGCTGCTGGTGGGGCCTTTTGGCCAGGGGTAGTGAGTGGTGCATGGACTGAGTCTGCCTGTGGGGTCTCACTCTCTTTAATGTAAACATCCTGGATGGCATTGGATTGTGGTGATTTTTGTGTGTTTTTCATTTTTTTGGGGGTGCTACTGTTGATTTGGACTGGCCATGTGGGTGGTGGTGGTGGCCATCTTGAGTGCTGGTACAGGCAACATGTGCTTGGGGTGCAAGGGGCCATTTTGAAGAGAGGCAGTGTCTGAGGCCTGCACTTATTTTGCCTAGCTTTCATCCATTATGGCCAGGGGTAGTGAGTGGTGCATGGGCCTAGTCTTTCTGTGGGGTGTCTTCTTGGATTTAAACACCATTGAGGCCATGGATGGGCTGGGATTGTGCTGAATTTTGTGTTTTTTGTCGTTTTTTTGGGGCTGCTGGTGGGGCCTTTTGGCCAGGGGTAGTGAGTGGTGCATGGACTGAGTCTGCCTGTGGGGTCTCACTCTCTTTAATGTAAACATCCTGGATGGCATTGGATTGTGGTGATTTTTGTGTGTTTTTCGTTTTTTTGGGGGTGCTACTGTTGATTTGGACTGGCCATGTGGGTGGTGGTGGTGGCCATCTTGAGTGCTGGTACAGGCAACATGTGCTTGGGGTGCAAGGGGCCATTTTGAAGAGAGGCAGTGTCTGAGGCCTGCACTTATTTTGCCTAGCTTTCATCCATTATGCCCAGGGGTAGTGAGTGGTGCATGGGCCTAGTCTTTCTGTGGGGTCTCTTCTTGGATTTAAACACCATTGAGGCCATGGATGGGCTGGGATTGTGATGAATTTTGTGTTTTTGTCGTTTTTCTGGGGCTGCTGGTGGGGCCTTTTGCCCAGGGGTAGTGAGTGGTGCATGGGCCTAGTCTTTCTGTGGGTTGTCTTCTTGAATTTAAACACCATTGAGGCCATGGATGGGTTGGGATTGTGCTGATTTATGTGTGTTTTTTCGAATTTTTGGGGTGTATAACTGATGTTCCTCTGTCTTCCATTGCTTGTAGGTGCACAAGAGAACCACCAGTGCCAGTAAGAGGTCCTGCTGCGGTGTGTGCAGCACAATGTCACGTGTGGCCACAGACAACTCTGCAACTTGTGCAACTGCGGCCTGCTGTTCAGAGTGACATCTGAAGAAGATGGCCCCAAAAAAAGTTGCCTGTAGCTCCTCTAGCAAGAAAGTTGCCAGTAAGGAGCAGAAGAAGCAAGTGGCGCCACTTGCCAAGGAGACTGGTGTGATGACGACCGCCACATTTTTTGGGGGAAAAAAAGTACGCCTGCTGCAGCAGCGGGGTCTGCTGGGGACCAAGCTGGGAGCAGCACCTCCGCTCCATTGGGCTCAGTGCCACCACCACCACGCCAACTTAGGTCCAAGCCCTTGAGTGCTGCAGAGGCAGCCAGTATAGTTGTTCAATCACCATCGACCAGTGATGTTGGCTCATCGCAAGAAAGTAGCAGCAATGTCCCTCAAGAATCAACACAGGTTGTTGTAACTCATCTGACGAGTGTTGAACAACCACAGCCGCAACAACAATCACATGTGCAAGTAGTACAAGCCCAAGTACATGTGGAAGGAGAGGAGGCCGCGCAAGGAGAGGAGCAAGCAGAGGTGCATGGAGGGGCACAACAAGTGGCCACAATAGTTGTTCCTCCAGAAGTAGGGGCACATCTGGAAATCGACAATCAAGCCGAGGTATCATTCGAGGAAGCCACTCCTCCTGATGATCATTCATTGTCTTCCACATCCCGAGCAAGGAAAAGATCAAGGGTGTTGGTGTCTACATCTTCTTCAAGCCCACCTCCTTCTGATGATATGGATCTTACTTGGGAACCAGCACCACTGCCGTCTGAGAGTGAGGTTGAGGAGGCACACCATGATCTGACAAAGGTAGCTAAGCGTAAAAGGAAGGTCGTCGAAACTCTCAAAGTTATGGAGTGTGATGACGCTCAACAAGAAGTGGCGTATACTCCTGCTGCTGAAGACTCTCACGACGACGACGCAGTCATCATCACTAACGTCACTGAAGCCCCAGCGGGCATGCAGCAAACAGACATTTTGACCCTAGCCCGACATGCTGCTGAGCGTGATGATGAAGTCGACGAGGAGGCAATGGGAACACCAGAATCATTGATGTTAACTAGTACACCACAACGTACCGCTTCCATATTTCTTACTCGCCAGAAGGGACCTCCATCCACCTCGACCTCAATTAGTGGTGGTGAAAGTGCACAACATAGTAAAGTTCAGCAATACACATCCTCCACTTCATCTGGCATTAGCAGCACGGCCACCACCAGTATCGCCTCCTCCGGCCCCCACAGACATTTCAAGTGCGCAGTTTGGGACTTCTTTAGTGTTTCCACAAAAAGGGAAAACATAGCCATTTGTAGCATTTGTAAGCTTGCAGTTAGTCGTAGTAAGCTTGGTACCAACTATGGGACTGGAGGCCAGAGAGGTCATCTTGAGAGACAGCACGCTGTCCAATGGTTTTCGCACCTAAAGGAGATCAAGGAAGCCCGAATTGCAAGTCGAGAAAACGTTGATGTTCCATCTGATGATGACAAGGAGGAAGAAGTGTCACACACTTCACTTACACCCAGTACCCCTGGGAGCCACACTAAGAGTGTGGGACAGAGTGAGACATCAATGCGAAAAAGTTCATCAGCGAGCGTAACTGGGTCGAAGAAGTCATCATCATCCCGTAAAATGGTCCAGGGCAACATTAAAACAATGTTGTTTTCAGACGCGCCATATGACCGCAACCACCCAATGGTGCGTCTGTATAACACTAAGCTGGCTAAAATGCTAGCGCTGGATCTTCTCCCTTTTTCTTTTGTAGAAGTGGTTGGTTTTCTCGAATTAGTGGCAGCGCTCTGCCCTAAATGGAAGGTTCCTAGCCGGTACTATTTTGCCCGAGTTGCCCGAGTTGCCCGAGTCACATGAAGATGTGCTGGAGGTGATTGGGGCAGCTTTGCAGAAGAGTGCTGTTCACACTATACATCTCACAACAGACATGTGGACCAGTGGTGCAGGCACTGATTACATGGGCATCACTGCACACTGGGTCTCTTTTTCAGGGGTTAAAGCAAAGCTAAACACAGGTGCTGACCTGGACCAAGCTTTTAAAGCTGCTCGGAAACATGCAACACTAGCCATGTTTGGCTTGGAGAAACGTCATACAGCACAAAACATTTTGAATGAGTTCAACACAAAGGTCTTTCACTGGCTGTCTCCCAAAAAATGCGGCATTGGTTATGTTTCCACGGATAATGGCGCCAATGTAGTTAAGGCCATGGAACTGGGTGACTATTTCAGAGTGCCGTGTTTGGCGCACTGTATAAACCTGGTTGTTAAACAATTCTTGGATAAAGAAAGTCCAGCATGCCAGTTAGTGGTCACCTGCCAAAAAATGTGCAACCATTCTTTTAAGGCCCGGAAGCATCTGAGGAGCCTGCTACATGAACGTCGAATGCCAGTGAAAGCACTCATCCAGGAGGTGCCAACACGTTGGAACTCAACCTTCTACATGCTTGAGCATCTGTATGAGCAGTTTACGGTACTCAATCAGTATTTCTTAACAATGGGTACAGCTGTGAAGGAGGACCTGAGGTTAAATGCGGCGCAATGGGAGCTAGTTAAAAGCCTGACAGACATGCTTCGTCCTTTTGAGTTCTTCACGCGTGCAGTCAGCAGGGAGGACTGTAATTTGGGAAAAGCTATCCCATTGTTGCGCATGCTGGAGCACAAACTGAAGGCGGTGTCTTCAAAGTTTCAAAACGATGACGAAAAGCAAGAAGGTTTTGTGTTGGCGGAGAAATTATTAGAGCGTCTACGTGGCGATGAACGTCTTCAAAAGATCCACTCAGAACAGCATTACATTTGTGCTACTATTCTGCATCCACGCTACAAAAAGGCGCTGGAAGGCTCTGCATTATTTCCTTTTAGTGATGAAGATGCTACAAAGTACAAACGTTGGGTAGCCTGGTCAGCCATCAGGTTTGAAAGAGAACGGAAGCAAATTGAAGGAAAAGGCAGTACATCAGCAAGCCATCCCCAGTCAGAAGACTCCACTTCTGCACCTGTGGCTGTGGCAGAAGTGACCTCTCAGCCATTAAAGACACCGGCAACCGCATCATCTGCACCAGACACAACAGAAATATCGGGTGATGAAGAGGATTGGCTAGCTGAGATTGGTTATGGTTCTGAAAAGGTCCGAGCGAAAATTCAGCTAAGTGGAGGAAACGTGGAGAACTTTGAGTCGATGGTGCAGGACTATCTGAATGACTCAACAGAGGTCTATGTTAATGCTGACCCATTGGCGTATTGGCATGGGAAAAAAGAATTGTGGCCAGAGATCTCCCGCCTGGCTATACATTACTTGTCTTGCCCACTCGCAAGCGTGTCTTCTGAACGTGTTTTCAGTGCTGCTGGTGGCATTGTAACTTGCAAACGGACCCGCCTCTCGCCCAAAAATGTGGAGATATTGACAATGATCAAGATGAATGAGCACCTCATACCACCAGATTTCAAAGTACCAGATCGCACGATGGAAGAAGACGAGGAGGACAGCAACTTAGATGAGGGAATTTCTTCTGTGTTAGGTGACACTGACCTATTCCTGCCTGATGATTTCGTAGAGTATGAGGATGAACTCTTCTTCCCTGACACCGAGGCCTGAAAATGAGCCAATGAATTCAGACATTTTCTTTTTCGTACTTATTGACTTTCATTCCTGTGTTTCTGTCTTTCTTTGTTTTGCACAAGTTAATATAATTAAAACTTTAATCACCTGTACTTTTGCTTTTTGGCTGTTTGGGGGTCTTCTACTTTTTTTCGCTTGGGTTGACGGCTCTGGGGCCATTGCTGGGAAGGTCTAATACCGGATAAAACTGGTTTAAACAACATCCATGAGGAAAAAAGGTTTTGCCTTTTCTGACATTTCGCTCAATGTAGCGTTTTCAGGGGCCTGTTTGGGGGGCTTCCTGGTGTTTGTGGGTGGGTTTCGGGGTCTGGGAGCACTACTGGGTATGGATAGTTTAGATAGCAAGAGGTTTGAAGGAAATCCATGGAGGCAGAGGGGAGTTAGGGCCTAGCTGCAGAGCGCGCGCTGAGTGATTTTGGAAATGTTCACAAAAGTGACAAAGTCCACATTTTTGTACTTTTGCTTTTTGGCTGTTTGGGGGTCTTCTACTTGTTTTCGCCTGGGTTGACGGCTCTGGGGCCATTGCTGGGAAGGTCTAATACCGGATAAAACTGGTTTAAACAACATCCATGAGGAAAAAAGGTTTTGGTACTTTTTGTAACTTAGGGTTCGTTAGGGTTAGCCCTAGCAGCAGGATTGCATGTGTTTCGGGTTGTTCTTGATTTTTGCAAATGAGTTATGGGGTTTTAGAATGTGTAATTTTTGTTGCAAGTGACTTGAAGAAAATCCATGGTGGGAAAGGGGAGATCACTTACTCTGTGAGAGGCACTTAGTGTTGAAAAGATTTAGCCATTTACACTTAAAGGAAGAAAATGACACAGACTTAAGTTTCAGGGAAACAAACTTACTGTTAAACCACCACCCACCAGATTCAAAAGCAGTAGTATGGTGGGAAAGGGGAGATTTGGCATAGTTAAAGAAAGCCTTTGCCACTATTCTTAACTTAGGGCTTGTTAGGCCGGGTTTCAGTCTGTGCAATGGGGTAAAAAGGATGGAGTCAGGCTTCCCATTAGCGAGCCGCAATTCAGCATCCGCCAGGCAGGCAGTGGACAGGGTGTCTTCTGGTCACCAACATTGCTGGACGTAGCGTCAGCTGGAATGGAAGAGTGCCGCTAATAAGAGGAATTGTTTGCTGCATGCAACTTACTTACTTACTTGTGGAGAAGCGTGGCTCAGTGGTTAGAGGTGGCAGACCCAGATGCTGAGATCGGCCGTGGACCAGGGTTCGATTCCCCGCCTCGGCGGGTCTCGGGCTCAAAAATTCCACGGACTCGACAATTCGCGCTCTGGTGCCTACTCGACTCACGGGGTCACACTCTGCGACTCTGGGCAATAGCTTGCTTAATCTCCACTACGGCCCCTCGCGGCGGGATGCCTGGCTTTCACCTTGTGGATACCCTGCCGGGGCATCTCACAGAGGAATACCAGGACGGGTTCCCTAAGCAAGCGCCTTGATACCTTCGGGTGATACGTGCGCTATATAAGTCGCAATACATTTACATTTACATTTACCAAATTCAACAGGACTACTACAACAACATACAGATACAGTATCCATTGTTTTCTTCTCTGAGTGTGACTGCATTTCTTGGATCTCTCTCTGCTTCTAAATGGATCCCTACAGCCATTCTATAGGTTTTACTTCGGCTAATTTTTAAACCTAATTTAATGTAAGAAGTGTTTCTCTGAGTGCAGAGATAGGCAAGTGAAAACGCTGCAGCCCTGTACTGTCGCATTCTAGTACTACTTACTTTTCAGTAACAATGCATGCAGTAGGGCATGAACTTCCTTTATGTCACTTAAAAGATTTGTGGTTAGCTTTGTACCCAAAGATTTCTTTATCTTCAATTATTGTTTGTCCATGCTGTGCTTTTTTTTTCTTCTCTCAACAAAACCTACCCAAAAAGAAACCCCCATTCCCATCCATTTTCCAAACCCTAACCCTCTTCCCCCGGGCTGTGTGGTTTTGCTTGATGTGTGACTAAATGACATCAATAATTCCGCACACTTGCTGGGGAGGATAAGGTCATAGCAACAGGCTGGTGAAGGAATCCGAGGATATATTCTAGACTTACTCAGCTTCAGTACTATTTCTTGTAGTAGTAGCCAATGTCAAAGAAATTCAACGCAAGTACTAGTTATACTTGCAATACTTTACCATTTGTTAGGCTACATTTTGGCACTGTTCTAGTGTACTGTCACCTGCTATATTCTCTATCGTACCGTTGCAATGCTACAGTAAGGACAAACCAGGTTTCATTTTCTTTTTTTCCATAGGCATGCAACTGCCACTGTGTCACACCACTAGTACCACCGCAATGAGGACATTTCATCCGCCCAGGATTGCCAACCTTAATCCCCATTTCCCGTGGAGCCAGCCCTGGGCCTAGCCCTACTTTCAAACACAAATTACAGGTAAGATAAGCGTTTGGTGGGAGGTAGTATATTGGACTATTAGGACTAGACGAGAGATTGACGGTAGTTCTACTAAAGTCCTAGGACTCTTCAGGAAAACAAACTTACTGTTAAACCCCCACCCACCAGACTCAAAAGCAGTAAAAAACAGGTATGGTCAGATAAAGTTTCAAAAAGTATATTTATGTAGCCCTAACAAAATAATCTCCTTCAAGACCCTCCCTAACCCCAACGATTGTCTTTCAAAAGTCCCAAAAAGAACCCAACTCCCAAATCCCACCCCCCAAAAGTCTCTAAAAAAGGGGCAAGGGACACTAGGTGCTGTTGACTTTAGCGGCCAGGGCATCATACTCCTTGCGGAGGGTGGCATGGTTGAAGCGGAGGCCCTCCACCAAGTTCTTATAGCTAAGGACCTCCTGCTCCAGGTAGGACACTCTGAGTCCTAAGCGGCGCTGGCGTGCCTTGCAACTCCTGTGGGGGGCAGCTGGTGTCTTTGCTGCTCGGCGGTGGCGGTTGGCTTTGGTAGCCCGGCTCCGTACCGCTGGAGCACTGCGCTGGCTGGCAGCCCACGGGGGCACGGAGGAGGATGCAGCTGTCCCAGTGGATGTTGTTGTTGTCGTACCGGTTGACTGCGTGTCCTCCTACTCCAGGGCCACCAGCCGCCGATATTCGGCGACAGTGGCATCCAGCCTCCGTTGCCGGGCCATTCGAGCCTGCTCCCTCCGTGATGGTCTAGTTGATTTGGAAGGAGCAACTATATGAAGAAAGAAAGACATAGTCTGTAACCAATGCTCCTTAAGATTAATAACACAAAGTGATTGAGCACAAAGTTGTGTCACAGTACAAGTAGCAAATTGAAAGCACAGTACATAACTATTGAGGACAGTATCTATCTAACCTCCCACTTCTTCATCCTTGCTCTAACATTAGTGGGAGTTTAAGGAACTAATTCTACGAGCACTATGGACTTCCATTACAGTTGACTATGACAGTACACCACCAGTCTTATTCTTCTTCTTCTCTCTTGTTTAGGAAAATTTGTACGTTATCTTATGCAAGCCGGCATAATGCCAGCGCAGTGA
Source organism: Lissotriton helveticus (assembly GCF_964261635.1). NCBI lineage: Eukaryota > Metazoa > Chordata > Amphibia > Caudata > Salamandridae > Lissotriton > Lissotriton helveticus. The sequence goes on along the minus strand of NC_136057.1, from coordinate 798,184,091 downwards.
ACTTGCACCCGAGAAAAACAGACGCACACCATGATGAGTGAGACAGACTTGCGTTACTGTACCGGTCCAGTACATGCAGGTGGTGAAGCTCTTCCTTTTCTATTACGGGTGGCACTGAGAATACTCTGTTACAAGGGCTACTGCTTAATTAATTTAGCTTTCACCCTACAGTGCAAATGAGTACTAGAAAAGGAAAATGAAGAAGCTAAATAATTTGATTATGTATCACTTCACATGGGATGTATTTGATGACATATGGGATGACTTTAGGTGCTTTGCTTATTATTGAGTGAACAGTGATACACCCACACATGAATGACGTACTACTACTAAACTAAAGTTATTAAGAGAGGTAGGGAGTGTCCACCGTAAGAACCGGATATATGCTGTGCTTGCAGTTGCAATACAAACTACTGCTACTATTCATGGTAGTATTTGGACAAAATTACAACTTCTTTTCCTTGCCTTTCCTACACTGGAACGGACGTGCGGGTGCGGTGTTACATGCTCTTCAAGGTAACACTTAGTTCGTCCAGTGACCGTCTACTCTCTCAAGATACACATATGCTATCTAAGAGTCAGATAATACCATGATCCAGGCATCCATCCATTCAAAGTATATGCACACATACAGTTTCTGTTTCACCCACCCAGGATGTTCTCCTTCCACCCATCCTTGCTTCATCATTCACCCAGCCATGCACCATACCATTTTCTTTCCTTCCCAGCCACCTCGGGGACCAAGCAAACACATATCATTCTTCTTTGCCAGCCATCATTAAATTTCTCGTCCTTCTACACTTACTTACACCCTTCTTTCGCTTTTCGTTCATCCCATCCATCAAGTTCATCTCAGATCTTATTGGGATTCTTCTCGCCAAAAACTTCACAGCTAAGTCGAAGTACATTTAGAGGAGGCTACTACCTGGTTCATTTATAATACACCCGTGCAGAAAGCACACTATGCAGTCTTCAATCTCTTTTTTTTTTTTGGCAGAGGCAAAAAAGACATACAAAAACAAAGCAGTATCTGATCAACAACAATCATTCACATTATTTCTAGTACATTATCGGTATAAAAAAAATATCATTACAATAAACAATAATTATTAGATTTATATCCAATTTTCAATAGGGAACCATAAATTCCTAGCGAAGATCTTCTTTTTCTGTCCCTTCATGCAGTCTTCAATCTCAATAAGTAAGGAATATATAGCTTACCTCTTCCCGCCACCACCGTGTGAACCCTCACAGGAACGTCCGGCACTTGCACCGCCTCCTCCCCAGAGTAGTCCCCCTCGTCCAACACCACCACCTCCGCGCTGGCCCCGCCACCAGATGTTCCACCTACAAAGTACATTTAAGAATGTTAGAATACACCACTCACTACTATATAATATTTGGTCTAGGAGGAATAAAGAAATGTGAAAAAAACTAAATACAATGTAATAATTTATTGCATTATTTTGTGTCCATAGTTCTGTTTGTGCAGATTTGTCCCTGCAACAGTAGTAGAATGGATTGTCCTAGTATCCAAACCAAAAGTAAAGTAGTATCTTATTCTTTCTTGGTGGTCATTCACCTTTTTATTGTTGGCAATTGTCAAAGCATAAACATTTCGAAGACTTGAAAAGACATTATGGACAATCCCAGAGGACTGCACTCAGTGCATAGAGCTATTGCTGACTAGAATGGGAGTCCAATGGAATTGCCAAATGTGCAATCTTAGTTAGCTACAGGCAGACTATTAAGAATAATCTAGTAATACCACAGGGAGTCATAGTCGAGGCAGGATAAGAATTTAGATCCAGTCTACAAGAAGATCAAAGACGATTTAGAAAAAATCGAATGAGGAACGCTAGGAAAAAATAGGTACTCTATATTAAAATTAAAACTTACTGGGGCCAGCAAAGGAGCCCTCGCCTGCCCGATCCTGGCCTGCATCCTGAACAGCACCCTCCTCCTCCTCCTGTGTCCTCTTGCCCCTGGGGGGAGCTGATGTACAACATGAAAGAAAGAAAGACCAGAAAACATGGATGATATTTGTCAACCAAATCAAACATTTCAAAATAACAATAACAAAATATTTTGGCAAAATAGCAAATAGATAGACAACTATTCCACGGGATATATTGACCGATCTCATGTGGTATACTACGTTATTAGTATTGCTTGATTTGCGGACCGTTGACTTTGAAAGTTCCTATGTAACTCACTAAACAGACTACTAAAAAGGTTTACCTTGGCCTGGCAGGCAGCAGTCCGCAGCACGCGAAGTGACAGACAAAGTCCATCGTGCTTGCAGATCAGTGAATACTCAAACTATAAATCCACCGACTACCACCACTATTTCTTCTTATAGCCATGTGTCTAAAGGAAGGACTGGACTTGAGTCTGTAGGGGCTGATTTTGAAGCCCCTTGCGGCTCTTTTGCTCCATTATTGCGTGACTTTTGTGACGCAGCGGTAGAACAAAAGAGGCGCCATGGTGCGGCGTATATTAACAAAGTGACGCATATGGGAGATGCATCACGTTGTAAAGCCCTGCGCCATCAGGGGGCGTTCCGGCGCAAGGGAGGGCGTTCCTGCGCAGGAACGAATCCTAAAAGTGGCTGAGGGAAATCTATAAGATGTCAATCAGTCACTTTTAGGACAATGATGCGTGACTCAAACCCTGCGCCTGCTTGAAGCCGACGTACGGCTTGATGCAGCATTGGGGAGATAGGGCACCCCAGAGCATTGCTGGAGCTGCGCCATCGTTGGCACGCAACTCCAGCAATGCGCCGCCTTTACGGCACAGATGCGTAAGGCTTCTGTGATGTTTTGGGCCCATGGGTGGTGGTGGCATGGCGCACAATTACTGGCACATCCCTGCTACTTTGCAGGGATGCGCCGGTAATTGAAAATATGACCCTTAGTGTCTAGCATTACGCAGTTCTTTACACTACACTCATACATAATTTCTCAGGCCAATGAAATGAACACAAAATACAAAACAAATAAGCATAGTAGCAAGGCTACTGAGAAGGAGAGCAGTGCACCTGAAATGCATAGAAGATTTTGAAATATAATTTACCTACAATGTAATCGGCAGCATTATTGCTCTTGGTAAAAAACAAACATTTGCAAATAACAGAGCCGGATAAAACAGAGTAGAGATGAAATAGCTAGAAATAGCTACTACTACTCACCAAGCCCGGGGATCTCTACGCCAAGCACGTCCAGCAAGTCGCGTTCCCGGTCCATGACATCCGTCCAGCGGTGGGTGGCCTGGTTATAGGTGAGCCGGACCCCAGAGAGTTTAAACATGGCCCGGCACACCTTCTCCCACCGCTTCCGGCGCTCCCGGATGCCGTAGCCGGTTGCGATCTTGCCGCCTCCCATGATGGTCTTGGGGAGGTGGCGCTGGACGTGAAATATTAGTGCGGCCACCTCCTCCGCACTAAAAATCTCCCGAGCTATCACTGTCTCCCCCCTCAAACGCCCGCACGGGAGCCGGTCACGGGGTGCGGGACCCTTCCCCCTTGCGGGCTTCTTCCCGGCTCCCTTTGCCATGGTCTGGGCAGAAAGGAAGCAAAATAAGAAAGAAGAAATAGAACAGGGAAGAAGAAAAGAAAAGCGTTTAAAAAAGTAGTTCAAAATTAACAAAAAGTAGCAGAAAACACAAATATATAGAGCTAGAAAAATAGAGGGATAGATAATAAGTAAAATAGATAAAAAAAACTTCAAAAAAGCAAAGGATGGCAGAGATTAAGAAAGGATACAGAGAGCATGCCCAGAACCATAGCAATGAATGAGAAACAAGATGGCCGCGCCCGTTCACGACCGCGTGGGTAAGTTCGCGCGAGATTTTCCTCGCGATCACCCGCAAAATTGTACTAGCGAGCCGCACACTTTGAGAGATTACACATAGCGTCCGGAAACGGAATTACGTCACGCAAACAAGATGGCCGCGCCCATGTACGACCGCTAGGGTAACTTCGCAAACATAGCGCTACAAGCGCCTTGCGAACACGCAAAAAATCACGCGAACATACACGCCGCAAAAAAACCAAATCGTGTATTCGCACAAATTCGCGGCTTCCGAAATCGATCTCGCACAGATTCGCGCACCGCAAATTGCGCGAAATTGCAGAAAAACGATTTGTGCAGAACTGAAAGCAATCAGCAGGTGCAAAAGTTCAATCTTAACATTAGTAACCATTCACTCTAGTGCTTCCTGAGGGGCCCCTCCAGAGTTCAGTTGCCTATTTGCAACTATTCTATGACCCTGCTTTGACTCAAACAGCAGGCTCATAGAATAGCTACAAGTAGGCCATAAAGGTCCTGTGGAAAAAAAATTGCACTGCAACAGAAAGCAAATTACAGATAAGGAAGGAAGCAGGTGCTAGCCAGACTGGAAGTTTCAAAATCACTGACACATTAATCAACCCCAAATTAATTCATGGCAGTTGAAGCAGGGCAGGTGTGCTTGCTTTTTTTCACCCCCATAATTTACAGTGATAAACCAACCAGAGGGTGGCAGTGAGGATGTACCAGAGGGTGGCATGGCTGTACCAGAGGGTGGCAGTGGTGAAACAGAGGGTGCTGTGAACCTGTGATGATGAACCAGACGTAGAAACAACATAGTCGCGGCCGTTGCGAGCCGACAAATAAGTTCGCAATTGTGAACTGGTACACAAATCCTCGCAAACCCTTGCGAACACAAAAAACACAAAAATCCGCAAATTCGCGAGAGTTCGCGGATTTTGCGGATTGCGAATCCGTAAATACGCAAGTTCGCGTACGCCAGATTCGCTAAATCCGCCCATGCTTATTTGCTCCCATATGCTCTATTTTATCTGTAGCTTCCAGTTTCACTATCTCTTCATTTTCTAACTTTAACATTTTGTTGTTGAACATGCAACATTCTTTCAGAGTTGGCATCAAACATATGCCAGATTTCTTCTCGTTAATTTTCTTAAAAATATTCTCTGGAAGAATGTTTTCATTTGGGTACAAATTTGAAATTAATCGTCCATGTAAAGCTTCTTTCCCTTGCTGACTTACTTTTCCGATTCTTACATCTTGTAAAATATTTTTAAAATCTTCATCCTTTGCCTGCCGCATATTTTGAAGCAGTTCTGCATATTTGAAGTTTAACCATATATTAACGTTTCCAATGCTTCCTAGGCACTTCCTGGTATCTTCATGCGTGAGCATTTTGAACACAGGTTGTCCTTTCACTGGAGTCAACTGCAGTAGATCTCCAAAAACAATAATGTGTTTTCCTCCAAATAAGACATCATAGTCTGTTCTAAGAATTTCTTGCATTCTCAAATGCACAAAAGCAAACATTATATTTGACACCATGCTTACTTCATCAATGATAAGAAGTTTCATTTTCTTCAGGACTCTCGAAACTTCGGAACACGCATCTCCAGATAGCTTGTGATATTGCAACTTGTTATCATGCTCCACTGGCAGCATCAGTAAATGATGTAAAGTAATCCCTTTAATGTTATGTGCAGCCAGCCCAGTTGGAGCGGTAAAGACACAAGACAGCGGTGATTCAGTCCTTTTCTGCAGATAAGTTGCAATTGCTTTAATCAGAAAACTTTTTCCAGTTCCCGCTTCTCCACTCACGTACAGTTGGACAGGCTTAAATGATGTACATGAGCACTCTTTTTTCTCATGACTGAATCCATGTTCAATCTGTTCTGTGACTTCGTCATATATCTGTTTCTGCTCAAGGTTTAGTTGTTTCACCAAATCTTCTAAGTTAACTACATCATCTTGAGCTTGTTCCATAGCTCTTTCCACCTCATCCATGGCAGTGGCAGCTTCATTTTGTATAATTGGTCCTCCAAGTGGATCCTGACTCAATGAAGCAGAACTCTGACTGTCTTGAGAACTGTCTCTAGCAATCTCTGCAGCAATTGTGGCTTCTTGCTCTATTTCTTCGTTCAACATTTGCAGATAATTTGGAAAAACAGGGCATTCTATGGTATCCTTGATTGCATTAAAAGAATCTTTGTAACACAGAAAATCTCCAAGTAGTTCCTCTTCTGTACGCCATGGCTTAAAGAGTTGCAAAAGAGCTAAATAGTAAAATTCCCTTTTCTCTGGATTTTTGCAACTCAATTTTCGATGATTAATCAAATGGCCTTTTTTCTGTCTCACTAGACATCCTTCTTACCCAATGATAGCATATATTCCATTGTTAATATCTTCTCTGATGGTTCTCTTATAAATATAGTTTTACAGAACTTCATACAAACAACTGTTCTCAAGATGACTACTTCTATTTGGATAGTATGTATCCAACATGTTTGTCTTCAAAATATCTGTACTTTCTGGTTCTTTCTCCGCCAAATACTCTATGTCTTGTACAGATTTCAAAACTCGGTTTCGTGTTGCAGCAAGACCTAGACTCACCCAAATGATGGTTCTAGATTTGGCATAGAGACTTGCTGACGACAATCGATCAGAACATTCATATGCTCCAATTTCTCGATGCGGCAACATCTTCAGACTGTAACTGTATAATTTCTTGCTTAGACTCTTTTCATGTGAAATGTCCTCCCACATTTCCTTCAGTTCTGTCTTTTCTTTTTTTGTGATGTAAGACGTCACATATCGAGCCACAGCAATAGAGTTGTCAGCAACGAACTGAATATCCATGTTAGCATTCCACATGGACAAAATCACTGGGTTGTAGTCGTTGATATACTTGGACTCTTCGTTTCTTTTTAAATTGTATGTATTTTTTGGTGATTTCCTCGTCACAGTATGTCGCAGAGAGGACATCAAATTATTTACTCTTCCTTTAGAAATCACTGGTCGTGGAAAGCCGAAATGACATTTTGTGTAGAACTTGTCCTTGTTTCTGAATTTTCGACAACAGTACTTTCCACAACGATGGGATTGAAAGCGTAAAACTTGTTGCCTTAAACTGTTTTTCTCTGTAGTTTTCGGAACAGCACATGTTGAATACTCTTCAATGAAACTCATCACTGTTTCATCCGAATCTGTTCCAAATTTGGGTGCATCTTTAATCCACAACAACATATGTATGTGAGGAGCACCTCTCGCTTGATACTCCTTTCTCCAAAAGAAATCCAAAACCTCTCCAAGGGGAGGATTTTTTTGTTGGTAATAAAAGACATCATAGCTTCAAATCTATGATTGAAATATCTGCATACATTCACTGGATCCAAAGAACACAGTTCTCCAGGTGTTTTGAATTCTATATTTTGTATATTTGCATTTGCCTCTCGAAGAAATTGAAGTAAGTCGTCCCATGCATACTCGGCACAGCTAAGAGTGAGGAACCATGTAGGAGTTCCTAAGTTTCTTAGCATACATTTCAATTCCCCATGACGACGGTACCAATACTCATTTGTACCACGCTGACATGCCATGAGATTGATTAGATGAGATTCCAAAATATTATCTTGCAGATTCACTTTCTCCATAAAGTCCCTCGCCGAAAATTTTTGCAGATGTGGTCCACTTTGCAGTATATGGTTTACTGCATAAGAAAGCCCAGACAAGTCACTTTCATACAGTAGATGAAACAAATAGGGAATGCATTGACGAAACCTTGGATCTTCAGCATATAATCTTACAGTTCGATATTCAGATGCAGGAATTTGAAGTGGACGATCGTCATATCGTCCCCCTCGACCTGTTGGAAATAGCTGTGGAAAACAACGAGCTTCCAAACTTTCTTCCCATACACTAATGGGACTTCCTTTTGCTGCTTTCATTTGAAACAATTCAATTGCATTCCCCATTACTTATTTGGAATGCAAAGGATGAACAGTATAATGTTCATATATTTCTTCACTTCTAGACACATTAACTTTTTCAATTTGGCCGCCTGAACAATCACTGTCTTCATCTGCAGCTGTTTCCTCTGCTGCAACACATACATCTTTGTAATACTCATTGTTTTTGACTAAATACAACGTTGCCTTTTTGACTTTCCTAACATCCACTAAATCTTGCCAGATTTTCTTACTCTTTGTCGGAACCCCATTAACTAGAATAACTAAAGGTTCCTCTTCTACTTTTTCTATACCAATTGTACCAATATTGTTTTTGAAATCAAGAGGCAAATAAACAACTCTTCCCATTAATCCACTCTGCAAATCTGTAGGAGGCAATTTCCCTATCTTAGGCTCCATGCGAACAATTGCCTGAAAAGGGTGGACACATTGAATCAAAATAGACTCATATGTATTTAAATCCATCAATTCATGGGGAATGTCTACCAACTCCAGATTATTATGAACATCTCTAGCAGGCATTCTGTTTTGATTTAATTTATCATAACAATATTTACAAATACGCTGATCAGAACTCAAATCAAAACAATTCTCCACCCACAAATAAGTTGCAAAATCCTTCCACTCAAAATAATCATCTTTTCACTTTTTACGTATCAATCAACTAATCTAGTTTGATGCTTATAATGACTTCATCGACAACACACACAAGTAAAATTCGGCCTTTCGCTTGATTTCACCTTAAACCTGGTAATTTCCTGCTCAAACTTTTCTGTACTTGAAATCTGTACATTGTCTTCCACATTACCTTGGATTGCTGTGTCAATTTCTACACTATCCTCTTTTTCACCAAAATAACAAATCTCAATTTCTTCACAAATCTTCTTCACATCTAATTCAGTTCCATGCAAAAGAGCACTGTTTAATTGTTTAAGCTTAAGTGCTGGACTTTTTGCATAATACAACATTCTCACTAATTTCCTAATTTTGGTATGATGCACTGCTAACATCCTAAAATGATGAAAAACACTCTGACAGACTTTTCTAGAAAGACAATCCAGTGAATGCCCTTGCAAACCTGTGTTTTCTCTCACTCTGCAAGGATCTAAGTCTTGCAACAACTTCACTTTCTGCTTTAGACTTTTCTTACTATATGTACGTAAGAAATTACAAAACAAATCAATTGATTCCTGTCGCACACTACAAATACGACTGCACTTCCAAGTGTACACTGGACCCTTAGTACGTCTCCCTAAAACTTCATCAGTTAACACCTCTTCTGGTTCTCTAGGCACAAGTTTTTCAATCGGACAACCGTCTTTCACTTCATACGCTCGACCACTGGTGTCAACTGCATGCACTAAATCATTCTCCTGGAAGTAACTCTCCTCATTAAAAAATGGCTCACAACTTGAACTGTGCATCCATTCTCCTGAAACAACTTTACAAAAATTAGTCCGATTAATTACTCTTTTCCATCTATTGTTTGATTTGAAAACATCAATTGTCTTGTTATGTGTCCTAATTCTATTGATTATTGAAATAAATAATTTTTTCTTAATTTCAAAAGCCTGATCAACAATATTTTCTTTTTCTTATAAAAAGCAGCTCTCTGTTTACCTTTCCTAATGTTTTTTAACAAATTTAAAACCACCCTATTGCGAAACATTCGTTTACGAATGTCTCTAAACTGATTCTGCCTTCTATTCCTATACATATTATTCTCTCCTGCTCCAGTTGTAGGATTCTTTGACGTTCTCTCCTTCCTTTTCAAATTTACTCTCTCATTCTCTTTTTCTACATGCTGTCCAACAATTTTTTTTTAAGTACTTATGTTCCGTATGAAAGACTTAGTTGTCTTACCAGGAGCTTGGTTCCTTTTTTTAGGTTTCGTAACCTGGCGAGGGGCGAAGCCCCTCCCAGATCGAAATCTGTTGTTTTTAATAGTGAGGTTAGGACAGCCTCTGTTTCCAATTGGCTAGCTCCATAAATGGAGGCTAGCCATTGGGAGGCAGAGGCTGTCAATCGCGTTTTCTCTCGAAAACGCGATTCGGGGGCGTTTCTGGTGCTTTTTTTAAGCCCCGCCCCTTTGTCCCGGGCCGCGCTGCCATTGGCTGCCGGCCCGGGACACCCCCCGTGACGTCATTCCAGGGCCGCGCTGTGATTGGCTGCCGGCCCGGGACACCCCCGTGACGTCAGCCAATCACAGCGCGGCCCGGGACCTGACTTGTATAACGATGCTTTCTCTGCTGTGGTTCTCTACCAAGTGAGAAGTGGGCCGTGTCAGAATGTAGACACTCCGGAGGCCGGGAGGCTGGTTCTTGAAGAGCCTTTCCCTCCTGTAATCCTCGCTTGCAAAGAGTGATTGGGTAATTTAACTTGTCAGAATAGGTTGAGGCCGATCTTTTAAGCAGTCTGATCCACCCACCAGGCTGTTCAAATGCCCTGCAGCCACACTGTCGGAGTATAGCTTTATCTTGCTAAGCACTATATCGGTATTTCTCTATATACCCACTGAAAAATTGCTAGAGTTGACCTGAAGTTTGGGGATATCCCCTGCGTGCTTTTATCTACAATTGAAAATGCTGATTGGCGTTGAACTGGTGGTTTTCTTTAGGCCATTACCACGTTTGTAATCCAAGTTTGTGCCGAGATATATCGGTGCTTGTCTTAAGTACTTCCAGTTGAGCCGGGGCTTGCCGGTGCTTAGCACCGGCACCTAATTATGAGGGCCGGGTCTATGTCACGGCGGCCGCGGTATTGATTAAAGTCAGTCAGCTGTGTAAATGAAATTCTCCTGCTTAAGGCTGATGATGATGGAAAATACGTTGTTCTCCCCGGCGTAATCACCTGACCTGCTTGAAAAGCTGCGCAGCCCCCAGAGCAGGTCAGCCTTCTCGAAAAAGCACCTCCTCCCCCCACTCTCTAACTTCCGCCCGCCTCTCCGCTGGCGCTGCTGCTTCCTGCCCCTACAGTGATCCTGACGTCCTGACGTCACTCTGATAGCGGAAAAAGCGGGCATTTGATTTTCCTTTCTAGAGAGAGAGCATTTGAAAATAAATAATACAGTGGGTCACGGCATGCTCCTTCAGTCCTGAACCATGTCTGCCACAATGCCACCGGACTGCCCGTACAAGCCCCGGGAGCAACCACTGTAAGAAGAGGGGCAACACAGTGCAGCTTCTATATCATGTTTGATGTTTGAAGATTCGGCTGCGGCAGTGACTCCTTCCATCGCACAGGGCTGAGGCTGCCAGTCCACTCCAGTGCCGTTCGTGAAGGCGCGGAACGGCTGTGAGGTACGTTTTCTGTTCTATAATATTTAATCCACCCCCCCCGCCCCCCCCCCCCCCCCCTACGCACCTCGAGTATGGTGGAGTGGCACAGTCGAACATCACAGTGCTTGGCATTGGCAGCTTAAGGGAACAGATGAAAGATGACATCTCAAGTGCACCCACCAGTTAAATGCTACATCTTTTAAACATCTTTAATTAGAAGAATGTCAGCAGACATATGAACAACATAGATCATTAGTAAACCAACTGGCCCATGCACTAGGGAAGGTGACAGTATGTGGCAGCGATGCATATCCATAGATAGTCAATGCAAGCAAGCGTCCCCACCCCCCCAGCGCCCCCCAGGTGCGTGCATGGTTCTTACCGCTAGTCTTTTCGCCAGCAGTACAGGGTTTGATTATATCTCCAGCACAAGTTAGGACCCCCGTTCTTTGGCCCTAGAATAGACCCTTCCTATCTGAGGCAAGGTCATCCACCCTGGAATCAACATGTCCGTCTTCTCCCCGGGTCCTCCTCCGCCCAGTCTTCTCTTCTAACCACTTTCAATCGCAGTTCTTCCGCCACTGCCCATTCCAAGACATTTTTGGTCTTTTTTTTAATAGGAGGCCCTATATTTGACAGCCAATGAATCGCCAAAAGTGAGGCTAATTTTGCAAATTTATGATGCATATATCCCTGTCTGGGTTTAGCCCCAATGCCCACTAGGCCGTGCTGTATCACTGTCTGGAGATTGATGTGGGTCACCTGTTTTGTCACTGCAGCATCCCAAGAACCCCTCAGTATTCTACACGTCATGTGTAGGTCTGAGGCCTCTTGTTCAGCAATTCTTGGGCATCTATAGGTTCTATTGGGGTCTATTCATTGTACTGTAGTGGGTGCAGGCATGTGCAGTGAATGGAACTGAAGTGTGCCAGTTTAAATCTGGCATTGCTGCCCACTTCTTAGACTTGAGCACAGCCCCCCCCCCCCCTCGTCTGTCAAGGGGCTCTGCAGGTCTCTGTCCCATGCTGCCGTGCCTTCATCACTGCAGGCCTGTCCTCTATTACCGCGTTATACAAATCAAATGTGACACTAGCGCACTACCCTTCATGCCCTACGGGATCGATTCCATCCCTGAGGAAGCCCAGGGCACCTCCGGTAATACAGTCCAGATCTTTCCTGCTTTGTGTGCTAGTTTAGCAGGTTGTAAGAATTCCGTGTAGCTGCCAAGTTTCCATGTGTGATGTGCTTCTCCAGTCCAGGTTTTTTCCTCTGATTTACCGGACGTGCAGTCCTGTGTTATACTGAAATAAACAGGACTACAAGTCCCAGAATTCAAGGGAAAAAACGTGGACTGGAGCAGCACATCACGGATAAACCTGTGAAACTTGAGAATGACTCCTCTGCATGAGTTGTGACAATCAGCATTAGGCCTGCGTCTTCCCAGCAGCAGCAGAGTCCTGTGGATGGAACACCTATGACAGGCCAGGCTGTCCAGTGTGATGTCACGAAGACCGCACTAAGTGCAGAGAGAGGAGAGGCCTCCCCTGCAGCAGAGACAAGGACAGTCCCCCGACCTGGCTTTCGTTTAGGTTCCGAAAACAACGGAAGGCTGTTGTTACTTCTGGTGACAAAAAGATGTCAAATAGGATTTTAGAAGAACAAGGTAAAGCACATTTTTATTAACTTGGGTTTTTAAACTTGATGTGTGCTTCAGTTGAAGGCTCAAGTAGAATTCAATTGCAATCGCCAGAATGCATCTCGTATTTTTATGAATGTCTGCTTACACTGTGCTGTGATCGTTAGCACATTATTAAAACATTAATCAGCTATCGTTTAGGTGATTTGTGATGAAGATGAGAACATTCAGTCTCAGAGCGTATAATATAAAAGGGTCGAATATTGGCAGTGATTGTTTATTTTAAGCGGGATCCACTTGTCACCTCAAATGGCAGTGTTTGTAGTCTGTCGCAGGTGCTGCCCTCAGGGAATGAAAGGGTGTCTTAAGCTGTTGTTGAAATTGAGAAGATCTCAAACAGCTCTCCTACCAGTGGTACCCAAGAGGCTGGTGCGCTGCACAGCTCCCGTTCTAGAAGTTAGTAGCGCTAGCTCTTTTTCATTTTAATATCTGCGCTTTCTAATGAAAAGTCATGTTTTCTATCAAAAGACGTTTACTGTATATGTACCCAGTCTATCAGTGACCTTGCAAAAACACACGGCAAAGTGCATTTGGCGGTGTGTAGAGGTGCATTAGATGGCTTTGCTGGACTGTCATCTTGTCCATGCTGTAGGTGTGATAGGTGAGTTTGGTAGGTACATGAGTACTCCCCCCAGGGCACTAAATCTGTCTCTAGCAAAATCTAAAAACATGCAAAAAATGGATCCTTTAGTTTTGTTTTAACATTGCTTTCATCCATCAAGTAGAAGATACAGTAGACAATGACTGAGCCATCAACTCAGGCTGGGGTCATCCAAACCCACATCATGAGCTGAATCCCCTACCCCGAAACAGACATTCAATCACAAATATTAGTGCACTCAATAATACAATTGTGATGGTGCTAGTAATGCTCCCCTGGGCCACTAGGAAGCAGCAGGAACAGTGCAACAAGCGATGCAGACAGAATCTGTCCCATTACTTACATCTTCAAGCTGGAGAACCAGGTTCGAGCCTGGCGGGAGGCCTACACATCATGTGATTCTGAGCACGCAAATAATCACCCAATCTCACTGTGCCTAAAAATGAATGTGTCCCGTCCGTCTGTAATGGAGCTGGTGCTCATGTGAAGCGCCACTTGAAGATGTGGGTGGAGCCAATAAAGCGGGTGGAGCCAGTGTTGAGGGTGGGCGGAGCCTGAAAAAGTGGGTGTGGCCTCCGACAAATTTTTCAGCACCTGCACTTCATATTTTACAAATTAAGCACTGAGTACTTCGGAACAAAGCCTTCCAGGAGCTGTTTGTTGGCAAGCAAGCTGCTCGACACTCTCTCTTTCTTACACACGCCCTCTGAGGCGATCATTCACACACGTGCACATACGTCTCTTTCACACGCAAACTCCCGCTCAGACAGTCATAAAGACACACTAGCACACACTCTTTCATTGTTTCTCCCTCTCTCTTTGTTTCGCCGTCTCTCTCACTATTTCCCATGGTCATTCTTTCTTTGTTCCTTTCTCTCTATATGTCACATCGTTGCTTATTTCTCTCTTTCACACAAACATACACACACTCGTTCCCACTCTTCCCCTTGCTCTGCCTTCCACTTTCTCTCTTGCGATCTCTTTCCTCCTAGACCGTTTCTGCCTTTCGTAGTCTCTATCTACACTGTCTCTTCACGCTGTTCGCCCCTGACTCTGGGATTTGCTGGCTCGCGGTGTAAAATGTGCTCGCCTGCCCAGCCGTGTTTCTCCAGCACTTGCCAAGGAGAGTTTGGCAGTATGCAAATGACATTTCATCTCCGAATCCCTATTGCACCCATCTTGCACTTTCAGATACTTTCAGATACTCGGTAAGAATTGCAAATGAGAAGCTCGGCTCCTCTTTCCCTCTCCAGTACAGATGCTCCCCACAGCCCTACCAACCCAACTCTGTTTGGATTCCAGTGTCACTTCTATCATTAACACACAACTCGGGCACCAAAATAGACACAAGCTCTTCCCTACGCAATTCATTAATTCGTTTTGTTTTCACCACGATAATAATAAATACTCAATGTTGGTCATGCTAAAAGCATTTTCAACTAACTACTGTTTAAAGCAGACCACATCAACGTAGTGCTGTTCGTGGAAAGCGAGTGCAGCTGAGAGGGTGCTGCAAAAGATGCTCTGGGTTAGCGAAGAACATACTCCAGGCTACTTTAAGAGGGGCGAGGATGGGAGAGAGGATGTCTCAGCAGCATTGACACCAGTGTTTCTAACTTTAGAGAGGGCAGGGTAATGACCCCCCCCCCCCGACTGTACTTTTCTGGCATCAGATTTCTGTGTTGGCTTCTTTCTATCTCTGTCTCCCGTTTGGCACTGTACAAAGTGTTCTCATAAAATATTGATGGTTTGAACAGTATTTTTTTAATTTCCTAAACGATGCTGGTCTTGTTGATGCAAGAAAGAAATGTGTTTTGTAGTCTGTGATAGTTGGTATTAGAAAAGAAGCTTTTCAGTTCACTCTGTCCCTATTATGTCTTTTTGTGAGGCCGTTTTACGTGTAAAACACATAATTAAAGTTTTATAGATGGTGGTGGAAATAATTTGAGCATATTGGAATTTCTTATTTTAACGGGGGTGTTTGGCTTTCTAAAAGTACCATTATCACAGTTTTTTAGACCTGAAAAAGTATGTGATAGTAAAAATGATTTCATTTATTTGCAAATTGTTTGGAATACCTAGAAAATGCTGTTTGGAATATTTACTGTTTTAAATGGTGTAGATACATTGTGTTACACTCAGAGGATCTTTGGTCATTTACACACTAGCACCCATTGTGCTGCAGTGTTTGAACACTGATTAAGTGTTGCTTTGTGATCTGTGTTGTACGTGGGCAATCCTTTAATAATAGTAATTACATAATACCTTGTTATAGCTCTTCATGTTTCAACTCTGCCATTTTTAAGCTCCGTAAAAAAATAGGTGTTGTTGTCCAATCTAATGGTACTCAATTGAACTACCCCTGAAGAATGGAAGGCTGAGTTGGCCACCATTAAAACCTGTGACATGCAGGTTACTGGAGATGTTTTATTTTTAATTCACCACCACCGTGAAACTATATCAATTAATTGACAGAACTATGTGATTAATGTGACTGATTTCATCTGAAGGAGGGTCAAGGGATTGATCTGATTCACTTGATAAAATGTAGAACATAGTTAAGAATGTGTGAAGATCTGTTTGGGCTGCCAAGAAAGAATCACCTAGGGTACATTTTATTGGCAAGTGACCAGCTACTAGTTTGAACATGTGAACCGATATGCTGGCCTGAGCCTTTTTAGGTTTCGCCTATTATCATTCGCTTGCGAATGTAATAGGCGAAAATTCAAGGGCTCGATCGACTGGTCAAACCACTGCGGTTTTTCCACAGTGCATGTGAGTAAAAACGGGTCACGTGACCACACAAGCACGCGCATCTCCCTAATCCGCCTGCATTCCCGCCCCCCCCACCAGGCTCTCCCGCCCCCATCCGGCTTCCCTCCGCGCATCTGCCCGCCACACTTCTCCTCCCCTCGCTCGCATTCCCGCCCCCCCACCAGGCTCTCCCGCCCCCATCCGGCTTCAGGTTTCGCATTTGCCTATCCATAACACTTAACATTATCCTTTTCTTTCCCTTTCTCTTCGACCTCTCTACTTTTTCTGTCCCTTCCTAATATTTTGCTCTCTGTATCCACTCTGCCTCTCTCACTTTCCTCCCTTCCTTATTTCCTCAACACCATTCTTCACTCTTCCTTTTGCTACATTATTCCCTTTCAGCCTTTTTCGCTCTCATCCTTTCTTTCCTGTCGCTCTCACTTCATCCTTCTTTGACCTGCTACCGCCCTGGCTCCTTCTGTTGCTCTCCAGCTCTTTTTCCCTTGTTCTGTCAGACGCTGTAAAGTGCGCTCACAGAAGCATACACACTTGGCACTATACGACGCGTGTGCAAGTTGCGCTGACCCGCAATCCCTACCGATGTAACACGCTTGCGATGCTGCACGTGTGCACGGTCGCATGTCCTGCGGCAGAGGAAAGAGGGTGCATAGTGACGGCGGCTTCGAAAAGAAAATGACTGAAACCATCTGTTCGAGACCGCCCATTGGCCAATCTTTCTCCGATGCGCATTTAATGCCACTCGGATGTAATAAATAGGAAAGCCAGCGAGGTGCCACGGCCACGTGTTCCTGACAGGCCTCAGATGAAGAACCACGTGGCACCCTTTCACGGGGAATGTGTGTGAGAGTTTCACACATCTGTGCACATACATGTAGAGCACACGCACATGTGTACAGAGCTGCTCTGCACGGTGTGAACATTCTTCACTACAATGACATTTAACGAGCTGTGCAGTCCCTCCCAAGTCATTAAAATAAATGCGACATTTCACTGTTAACTTGTGATAATTTTTGTGGCTGTAGAGTCAAACAACCGGAGCGACAGGACATTCGTGGCTCTCTCTGTTCCCTTCATGACATAGATGGTGTTTTAAATACTATTTTTCACGGATTTTTTAAATCCCCTACGTGGAAATTGGAATTCAAGCGTATTATTGCCCGATTATAATAACATTCAGTTCATCAACCACACAACGAAGGGGAAATGAGTTGGACCAGCTTCAATTCCAATGTGTAAAACTCGCACGGAGTTGGTTATCCGCAGCGAGAGCAGAACCCGCGGAACTATCTCCCCACCAACGAACATAATGAAAAACATTTTCTCAGTTTAAAACATCTGTACAAATATAAAATGTTTCCTAGAGAGACAGCTGACAAAAATAAAATACGAAATAGCACCTGAGGTCTTCAAAGTCACATTTTTGACAAAAGCTCAGCTGAAAAGACAAACCAGTGGAAAAAAAAAACAAGCACTGGCGTTGCCAATAGGTTTCGCATTTAGAAAGTTGGAGCTATTGGTTTTGTAAATGACATTTTATATTTATATATCGTTATTGGCATTGTCAATAACAATATATAAATATAAAATGTAATTTACAAAACCAATAGCTCCAACTTTCTAAATGCGAAACCTATTGGCAACGCCAGTGCTTGTTTTTTAAGTATTTGTTGTGGAAGAGTGCTGTAATTCCGTTGCTGTTTTTGTTTTTTGGCAGTTATGTTGTTTTCTTCTCCTTTCCCTTGAGGGCATGTTTGCTTACTCTTGAAATCTTGATTTTAATCTGTGTTAAAGAAAAAAATAGCACATTATAGACCACTATTACCAAACAACAAAGCAATGACAAAAAGCAACTATCTATTCAGGGTTACATATCAGGTGAGGATTCTCCAGGGGTGCACAAAAGGTGAGGCCTGTATTGAAGAGTATAGTGGAAGACAGCTCTGTCCACAGGTACAAAGAAGATGAGACCTGTGTCTAAGAGTCCAGTAGGGGATAGACTTCATGAAGTCTAGTCCACTGCACTCTTATACACAGGCTTCACCACCTATGCTTCCCAGGAAAGGCCTCTCTCCCACTACAGTCTTGATCATAAACCTCACCTCCTCTGTCCCTCTGGACATGTCTCACCTCATCCGCACAATCTACTTCCTAATCTCAGGTAACACAGGTGACATAATTGTGAAAAGGTCAAATTTTTTTATGTAATCATGCACACACTATTTATTCTTTCTCAAAAATGTAGAATTCATTGATTAGTCCCAAAATCGATTGTTCAATAACATTTTAGAAACACAGTGCAGGTCCTACTATTTAAACTTTCTCAAAAATGTAAAACTCATTAATTTGCAGCAAAAATATTTTAGTAGTGTAATGAAAAGCTTATACATATGACCTTTTCATTGTTTTTCAAATGTTATTCTGAAAAAAAATTATAAGGCCTAAGCAGGAATACTCATGTGATGAAGCCTGTCCAGGGGAGCACAAAACGTGAGGCTTGTGTCCAAGAGTGCAGTGGACATGACTAAACTGGAGTAGTGTGTAAGAAAAAGATGAGCCTCATTTATAAACCCCTGCATCAGTTTTGCGCTACTGATGCGTCATTTTTTGTGACGCATTGGCGGCATAAAACATGTGCCTTGTTGCGCCATATTTAAAAAGTGACGCATGTAGGTAGATGCGTCATTTTTTAAACCTCTGTGCCACATTATACCTCTGTCAAGTGTAATGTACACAGAGGGGTCATTTCTCCGCAAAAAGCCTCGTAATAATGACGCAGTGAAATCTATGAGATTTCACTGCGTCACTTTTAGGACACTGTTACGTCAAAATCTTGCACCTGCCCCACAGCAGGGATAAGACTGAGGCAAACGCTTCCACATGGGGCTTTCCCCATGTGATAGGATTCTGACACCTAAGCAGGAGAACAGATGAGATGAAGCCTGCCAGGGGAGCACAAAAGGTGAGGCTTGTGTCCAAGAGTGCAATGGACAGGACTAAACTGGAATAGTGTGCAAAAAAAGATGAACCTCATTTATGAGGCCCTGCGTCAGTTTTGCACTGCTAATGCGTCACTTTTTGTGACGCATCGGGGTCATAAAACATGTAGCTTTTTGCGCCATATTTAAAAAGTGACGCATGTAGGTAGATGCATCACTTTTTAAACCTCTGCGCCACATTATACTTCTGTCAGGTGTAATGTACACAGAGGGGGCATTCCCCCGCAAAAAGCCTCATAATAGTGACACAGTAAAATCTATGAGATTTCACTGCATCACTTTTAGGACACTGTTACGTCAAAATCTTGCACCTGCCTTACAGCAAGCGTAAGACTGAGGCAAACGCTTTCACATGCAGCTTTCCCCATGTAAAAGGATGCATTGCTGGAGTACAAGCATTCCATTTCATTACTGAAAACTCACTATTTTACAAAATACATTTCCTCTCTCTTGCAAACAATGCTAACAAGCATTACCCCCCAAAAAAATTTGTAGGTAGATGTGTCATTTTTTAAACCTCTGCGCCACATTATACGTCTGTCAGGTGTAATGTACACAGAGGGGTCATTTCTCCGCAAAAAGCCTCGTAATAGTGACGCAGTGAAATCTATGAGATTTCACTGCGTCACTTTTAGGACACTGTTACATCAAAATCTTGCACCTGCCTCACAGCAGGCATAAGACTGAGGCAAACGCTTTCACATAGGGCTTTCCCCATGTGATAGGATTCTGACACCTAAGCAGGAGTACAGATGAGATGAAACCTGTCCAGGGGAGCACAAAAGGTGAGGCTTGTGTCCAAGAGTGCAATGGACAGGACTAAACTGGAGTAGTGTGCAAAAAAAGATGAACCTCATTTATGAGGCCCTGCGTCAGTTTTGCACTGCTAATGCGTCACTTTTTGTGACGCATCGGCGGCATAAAACATGTACCTTTTTGCGCCATATTTAAAAAGTGACGCATGTAGGTAGATGCGTCACTTTTTAATTCTCTGCGCCACATTATACTTCTGTCAGGTGTAATGTATGTATTGTATATATATGTAATGTACACAGAGGGGGCATTCCCCAGCAAAAAGCCTCATAATAGTGACACAGTAAAATCTATGAGATTTCACTGCATCACTTTTAGGACACTGTTACGTCAAAATCTTGCGCCTGCCTTACAGCAAGCGTAAGACTGAGGCAAACGCTTTCACATGCAGCTTTCCCCATGTGAAAGGATGCATTGCTGGAGTACAAGTATTCCATTTCATTACTGAAAACTCACTATTTTACAAAATACATTTCCTCTCTCTTGCAAACAATGCTACCAAGCATTACCAAAAAAATAACACAAACCAACAGCAAACAAGCTCAGTGTGCTTCCTAATCGTTTTCCAATTACCATTTTATGAACAGAACACAGGTCCTATGTACAAGCATTCATTTTCACTACTGAAAGCCATTAATTTACCCTAAAATCGTTTTTTATTTAATATTTTATGAACAGAGCACAGATCCTATTTACCATCATACATTTTCACTACTAAAACCCATTGTTTTGCACTAAAATCGTTTTTCAATTAACATTTTAGAAACACTGCACAGATCCTATATACAAGCATTCATTTTCACTACTAAAACCCATTGATTTGCACTAAAATCGTATTTCAATTACCATTTTAAGAACACAACACAGGTCCTATGTGCTTCATATACAAGCATTCATTTTCACTACTAAAACCCATTGATTTGCACTAAAATCGTTTTTCAATTACCATTTTAGGAACACAACACAGGTCCTATGTGCTTCTTAATCTGACCTCTCTAGCTAAATGAATCATAACTCACCTTTACAAATGCTTTAGGAGATTCAGAACAGTGTCAGATACACACACCAATATTTCTTTAGCAGAGCAAAAGGTATATTCTCCAGGCACTGCAACCATTAATGGCACAGAAAACCTCTAATTCTACCCACATATTGCTCATGGTAACCAATCAAAACTCTTCCCTCTGTATTTTCAAACCAACACCCTTCCCCCCTCAGCCCTTTCTACCTGTTACCATAGCAACTCCCTCCTCACTGAGCTCTCAGGTTTAAAAGTTTATTCTACAATGTTGCAAATCACCTCAGCAAGGATGTTTGACCTGCGAATACACCAGCTTATCTGGTGCAATGTTTCTTTTTGACTTTTTTTTAACCATTCAAATTACTTCTTACACAGAACACAACCATGCACCCTAACTTACAGTTTTCAACTATCTCAATCTACCAAGCATTGCTTGTGATTCAAGAGCACTGAAACTCCACGTTTTTTTTTTTTGCAAACTCCTACTGTTCCAACTGCCATTTTATTCCTACACTTCATCTGACTGCACCAGTACCTCCTCTACCATGTATTCTGTCTGGATTATTGGACATAGCTATATCCACTGGGCTCAAAGGTATGCAGCTACCAGAAATTTTCACAACCTTGATTTACCAAATGTGAACATTAAATGGATTGGCCAGAGAGGATTGAGATGTTACCAATTGATACCATTGGTGAAAACCTTTTTGCATTTGCCACACCCTAACCTCATAATTCTGCACTGTGGTGGAAATGACTTAGGCACTTTGACTGGGGTAGGTCTGGAAATGCTTTTAAAGGACACCTTTGAACAATTGATGGCACTTTTTCCTCAAACTGCCTTGGTATTTTCCAATATATGCCAAAGACAGAAATGGAACTGGTCCAACCAATTTTGTCCACAATTTGAGAAAGCACGGAAACATGTGAATAAATCTGTTTCTGCTTACATGAGAGACTATGGAATGGGTTCAATATACAACAACAACTTGCGTTACAACATGCAAGATATCTACAGAGGAGATGGTGTGCACTTCTCAGATGAGGGTAATAGAATATTCATCCTGAATTTAAGACTTTGCATTGGTACCTACTTGTAGGTACCTAAATCAGCCACAGAACCCAAAAGCTCTTTTCAGAGCTACCCTACCTCTGATCACTCCAAATGATTATCTTTTTCTAACTTTTTTCACTATTTTTCACCAAAGTACGCTCCCCGGTACGCTTCCCGGTGCGCGTACCGGGCGCTCCCCCCGCGAAAATTTATTATTTATTTTTTTCGCCTATATGGGCCTCCTAAGACCCCCTCAGAAAACCTAGAGGGTCAGGGAGTGCCTACCATGCCCCCTTATACCCATTCCCAATGTTGTTTGTCCTCCATCTTGTGTCTCAATTCTTCCGAAACACAAGATGGAGGACTCCCGTAGCGCTGCCGGTACGCGTACCGGGGCGCGCACCGGGAAGCGCTCCCTACATTTTTTACAAGTTAATTTACATAAAAACCTCTGTAGAGATGTTCACCAAATATAGAATAGGCCATACTACATACCAGTCCCTACCATTTTCCCAAGTTTGGTGGAATTCCATTGAGCCATTTGCCCTGTAGCCCTGTCTTAAATATCCTGAGGTAAATTATTTGACAAAATACATATGAAGAGTTTGTATTTACAACCAATTAAAACGTTACTTTCATTTTCTACTTTTTTTTCCTGACATTTGATTGGTTATGTACATGAATATAAATGAAAAATGAATGGGAAACACGGCCATTTTGACTAGTACTACCTGAGGTACATTTATAAAAGATTTCCTCTGAAAACATCAACTCCTTTCTGAAAGGTAAGTTGTTCATTTGTAAGGGGAACTATGTTCTGCACTTTAACTTAAATTGGAAAAACGTTTTCTGATAGTTATTTACTGTCCCTCTGTTATAGTTATAGATTGAGATAGGCTTCTCTGTTATACTTATGGATTGAGTTAGGCTTCTCTGGTATAATTATGAATTTACTTAGGCTTCATCACATGCACTTTTTTATATTTCTACTTCCTGCCTGATACCATACACTGCCCAAAAATAGCTTCACTGTTAAAAACTCAGAAGTACCTGTCTGAACTTAAACCCAACAATGCCCTAACTCTACTGATATAGTTATTTATTATGCAATTTACAGCAAAAATGGAAGGTAAAGAGGAGAGCAATACAATTTCTTTTGAAATTATGGATAAAGATATTCTTAACGAAGACTTGGATTTCATGGATGAGTCTGAGGATCAACAACTAATTGTGGAGAAGTGTGGCTCACTGGTTAGAGGAGGCAGATCCTGATGCAGAGGTCAGACCCGGGACCAGGGTTCAATTCCCGACGCGGCAGGGTCTTGAGCCCAAATATCCACGGACTCGATAATTCTCGTTTCGGTGCCTACTCGAATCATGGGTTCACACTCTGCAGCTCTGGGCATTAGCCTGCTTAATCTCCACTACGGCCCCCCTGCGGCGGGATGCCTGGCTTTCACCTTGGGGGAAGCCAGGACGGGTTCCCAAGGCAAGCGCCGAGATGCCTACGGGTAATCGAGCGCTATATAAGAACTAATAATAATAATAATAATAATAATAATAATAATTGACTGTCTTGAATCATTTGAATCATGTAATGAAAATTTGGAGGACATTCCGGATGATGTAATGTTAGAAGTGTTATTAAATTATGAACAATCTCAACAATAAATTTGTATTTAATAATTAAAAATTGTTCGAGACAATGTTCATTTTTATATGTAATTCATTAAATACTACCAACATGATTATAATATAAACTGAGACTTACAGTGCAACTTTTTTGTGTTACATAGTAAATTTGCTCATAGTTACTTCCTTTCTTCCACTATATTATCTCCAATGTGTTTTTCACATCTCTTTTTCATCTCCTGCCTCCTTTCTCTCACTCTCTGTCTCTAATGCACCATATCACTGCCAATTTTGTGTAGATTCAGAAGAGAGTAAAATGTAATACTTGAGAACATCATAAGGGAGCAGGGTACACTACCATGTGTGGTGGGGGAGGTGTGTGTGGGGGATGGTGGGGTGTGTCTGTGAGGTGTGTGTGTGTGTGTATGTGTCTGGGGGGTGAGGTGTATAGGTGTATGTAGGTGTATGGGGTATGTGGGTGTGGGTGGGGGTGTGGGTGTGTAAGGTGTGTGTGTGGGTGTGTGGGGTGTTTGAGTGTAGGTGGAGGTGTGGGTGTGTGAGGTGTGTGTGGGGGGTGTGTGGGTGTGGGGGGTATGTGTGTAAGATATGTGTGTATGTGTGAAATGTGTGGGTGTGTCTGTGAGGTGTGGGTGTGTGTGTGTGTGTGGGGGGGGGAGGTGTGTCTGTGGGATGTGTGGGGTGTGTCTGTGAGGTATCTGTGTGTGCATGTGTGTGTGTGTGTGTTGGGGGGGTGGTGAGGAGTATGCATGAGTGTGGGTGTGTGGAATGTGTGGGTGTGGGTGTGGATGTGTAAGGTGTCGGTTTGGGGGTGTGGGGTGTTTAGGTGTGGGTGGAGGTGTGCGTGTGTGAGGTGTGTGTGGGGAGTGTGTGGGTGTGGGGGTGTGGGGTTGTGTTTTTGTGTGGGTGTGTGTGGGACGTACTTGTAGGTACCTAAAACAGCCACAGAACCCAAAAGCTCTTTTGAGCCCAAAAGCTCTTTTCAGAGCTACCCTACCTGTAATCACTCAAAATGATTATTTTACACTATTATTTTAACAATTTTTCACCAAAGTACACTCCCCAGTACGCTCCCCGGTGCGCATACCGGGCGCTCCCCCCGCGATAACCGAAAAAAATGTAATTTTTTTTTTTTTTACCAGAGGGACCCTTTTATGGCCCCCACATCAAACCTAGGGGGTTGTTTTTACCACCTCTTGTGTCTCGATCCTACCGAGACACAAGATGGCGGCCGCTCCGGACTGTTTTGAATGTTTACAGACACCCGAGAGCCAATCATCTTTCCGTGCGCAAGTCGCGTGGCGCGCCCGGAGCGCTCCCCGGTGCGCGTACCGGGGCGCGGCTATAGATATATAAATGTTTTTAAACCTAAATTACTCAAAATCCTCTGGAGCACATATCTTGAGACATAGCAAAGGCACATCGGGCTACCAGTCCCTACAATTTTGCCAAGTTTGGTGAAAATCTATTCAGCCGTTCGAGCTAAAAGTGCGACCGACCGCCCTATGGAAATTAACATGGGGAAAACACGTTTTGGGACCCCCCTTTTATCTCGGCCCCTGCATGACGAATCCCCCCCAAACCTTCAGGGATGGACCGGAGCGCCGCGAGGCAAAGTTGAGGGAAATTTCAGGCAGATTCCTCAACCGGCGCCAAAGTTATTCCCAATAGAATGTTGCGATTTCCCTATGGAAATCAATCCTAACTATAACTACCTACTGGCGACCGCCAGTAGGTAATATATATATGTACATATACATTACCTACTGGCGGTCGCCAGTAGGTATATATAGTTAGGATTTTTTCTCTATGGGATTTTTGAAAATTTAATGTCGAATAACTTTGGCGTTTGAGGACGGAAGTGGCTGAAATTTACAGGAAAATGGCACGTTTTGTTTCTGAGCAGCCCCTGAAACTTTGGGGGTTTTTTGTCAAGGGGGGGCCGAGAAAAAAGGGGGGTCCCAAAACGCGTTTTTCCCATTCATTTTTCCATAGGGCGGTTGGACTCACTTTTAGCTCGAACGGCTGAATGGATTTCCACGAAACTTGGCAAAATTGTAGATATTGTTTGCCCGATGTGCCTTTGCTAGGTCTCAATATATGTGCTCTAGTGGATTTTGATAAATTAACGTTCAAATAAATATATATATCTGTAACAGCGCTCCGGTTAGCGCCCCGGTTCGCGTACCTGACGCGTAACGGAACTTCGCGAAGCGAAGCTGATTGGCTCTCCGGTGTCTGTCAACATTCTAAACAGTCCGGAGCGGCTGCCATCTTGTCTCTCGGTAGGATCGAGAGACAAGAGGAGGCCAAAACAAAGGGGGAAATGACCATAAGGGGGCATAGTAGATCCTCCCTGACCCCCTAGGTTTGATGTGGAGGCTTTAAAAGGGCCCCGCGGGGCAAAAAAAAAAATATCGTTTTATTTGCGTGGGGAGCGCCTGGTACGCACACCGGGAAGCGGTCCGGGGAGCGTACTATGAGGAAAAAAGAATGATAGATTTTTCAAATATTGTATGTTTATTGATTGTTCGTTTTGTTGTTTTTTTTTGTTTTTTTTTATTTAAGTAGCAATATGTAGGTACCAATGCAGAGTTAAAAAATTAATATACACCGTCTCCTTCTTAGATATCTTGCATGTTGTTTCAGAAGTTATTGTGGAATATGGAATTCATACCATAGTGTGTCAGGAAAGCAGAAACAATATGGAGGCAGGAGATGATAAAGAGATGTTAAATACACATTGGAGATAATATAGTTGGAGAAAGGAAGTAAATATGAGCAAAATGACTATGTAACATAAAAAAGTTGCACAGTATACTATAATTCTGACTTTACATTATAATCAATTTGGTACTAGTTTATGAATTACATATAAAAATGATTAAAGTCTCGAACAATTTTTGATTATTAAATATAAATTTATTTTTGTGATTGTGTTTCAAAATTTAATAGAACGTCTAACATTTGACTGTCCGAAATGTCGTCATTTTCAGTGAACATAACTTCCAACATTTGAGTGTCCGAAATGTCCTTATTTTGAGTGAACATAACTTGCAACATTTGAGTGTCTGAAATGTCCTCATTTTGAAGGAGGAAATATACAGATTGTACACATTGTAGTAGTTCATGGTCCCGTGATTCATCCATGAATTCAATGTCATTTGGTTCAATGTTTTCTTGATTGGTCTCGCAAGGACAATTTCAAATGACACTTTTTGTTCTCCTTCCATTTTGCCTGAAATTTGCATAAAAAAAAATATATATCAGTAGAGATAGGGCACTGTTGGGATTAATTTTAGATAGGTAGTTTTTAACAGTCAATTTATCTTTGGGCAGTGTATGGTATCAGACTGGAAGTAGAAATATAAATAAGTGTATGTGATGAAACCTAAGTAAATTCATAATTATACAAGACAAGCCTAAATCCATCCATAACTATAACAGAGAAGTCTATCTAAATCTATAACTATTACAGAGGGATAGTATATAACTATCAGAAAAAGTTTTCCATATTAACTTAAAGTGCACAATATACTTCAGTTTTCAAAATAACATCTTACCTTTTAAAAACAAGTTTAAGTTGTCAGTGAAAATGCTCTTGCAATGTACTTCAGGAAGTAGTAGTCAAAATGGCTGTGTTTCTCTCTTTTTCTTTATATATATTCAGGTACATAACCAATCAAATGTCAGGTAAAAAAAGTAGAAAATGAAAGTAACATTTTAATTGGTTGTCAATTCCAACACTTCAGATGTGTTTTGTGAAGTAATTTACCTCAGGGTATTTAGAGAGGTCTACAGGCTAAATGGCTAAATGGAATTGCAATCAAATTTGTGAAAATGGTAGGGATTGGTATGTAGTATGAGCTAATCTATATTTGGTGAAAGTGTCTCCAGTGGTTTTTCTGTGAATTACTTTCCCACCTTTTTTAAGCGAGCGCTTCCCGGTGCGCGCCCCGGTACGCGAACCGGCAGCGTTACGGGAGTCCTCCATTTTGTGTTTCGGTAGAATTGAGATACAAGATGGAGGGCAAATAATGTTCAGAATGGGTAGAAGGGGGCACAGTAGACGTATCCTGACCCCCTAGGTTTTCTGAGGGTGGCTGAGGAGGCCCATATGTGCGAAAAAAAATATTTATTTTCAAATTTTTGCGCAGTTAGCGTCCGGTGCGCGTACCGGGTAGCGCTCCGGAAAGCGTAAATTGTGAAAATTAGTTAAAAAAAAGTTATATTTAAAATTTGTTTATAGTGATCATAGTTAGGGTAGCTCTGAGAAGAGCTTTTGGGTCTGTGGTAGATTTAGGTACTTATAAGTAGGTACCAATACATAGTCTTAAATTCAGGAAGAAAACTCTGTTCCCCTCATCTGAGAAGTGAACTCCATCTTCTCTGTAGATATCTTGCATGTAGTAACGCAAGTTATTGTTGTAGATGGAGCCCATTCCATGGTCTCTCATGTAAGCTGAAACAGACTTATCTACATGCTTCCTCGATTTCTCAATTTGTGGACAAAATTCGTTTGACCACCTCCATTTCTGTCTTTGGCATATATTTGAATATACCAAGGCAGTTTGAGGAAAAAGTGCCATCAATTGCTCAAAGGTGTCCTTTAAAAGCATTATCAGACCTACCCCAGTCAAAGTGCCCAAGTCATTTCCTCCACAGTGCACAATTAACAGGTCAGGTTTTGGCAAATGCAAAAAGGTTTTCACCAATGGTATCAATTGGTGACATCTTAATCCTCTGTGGCCAATCCAGTTGATTTCCACATTTTGTAAATTGAGGTTGTGTAAATTTCTGTTATCAGCATACCTTTGAGCCCAGTGGATGTAACTATGTCCAACAATCCAGACAGAAAACATGGTGAGAGGAGGTTCTGCTGCAGTCAGATAAAGTGTGGCAATGAAATGGCAGTTGAAACAGTAGGAGTATGTAATGAAAAAAACTGTGGAGTTTCTGTGCTAATGAATCAGTGGCAGTGATTGGTGGATTTTGATTGCTGAAAACAGAAAGTTAGGGTGCATGGATGAGTTCTTTGAAAGATGTAATTTGAATGGTCAAGAAAAAATCATTTTATGAAAGATTGCACTGGATACGCAGGTGTACTGAGAGTTCAGAGTTCAATTGAAACATTGTTGTGCGAACTTGTAAACATGAGAGGTCTTTCAGGAGGTGGTTGCTATGGAAAAAAGGCAGAAAGGGCAGAGGGGGGAAGGGTGTTGATTTGAAAAAAGTGAGGGAAGAGTTTTGATTGGGTGACATGAGAGATATGTGTGATGAATTACAGCATTTCTGTGCCATTGTTGGTTGCAGCCTCTGGAGTGCATACCCTTTGCTCTGCTAAAGAAAAATTGGTGTGTGTCTGAGACTGTTTTGAAACTCAAAAAGTATTTGCTAAGGTGAGAAAAGATTCATTTAATTTAGATAGAGAATAGTATGCTTTAGGGATAAATTTATGAAGAAAGTTGTGTATTTAAAATGTTGCTTTGTGTCAAGTGTTTTACAAATAGATTTAGTTTCTTTGAGTTTCATAGCCATGTTAAAAGTGACGCAAAAGTGGCGGAAGGGCCTAAAAATACGCTTTCATGTGTGTTAGGGCATTTTAAGTCACTTCCCCATGAATGTGGGTAAATAAGTGATTTACTTGATGTGTTTAAAAACGTTTTTTGAAATCAATTAGGTTTCTTGATATGTACTGCTAGAGTTTCATAGGCTGCTTGAGGCATATTTACAAGGCCTTTGAGTCACTTTGATGTTATTTTCCCCATTTTAATTTAAGACATTTCCCCGTGGTGCAAAGTCCTTGTAAATACGCCCCCTTGTGTGCTTGGCAAATTTAGACTTTGTTTCTTTGAGTTACATAGCCATGTTAAAAGTGACGCAAAAATGGTGCAAGGGCCTTAAAAATACGCTTTCATGTTTGTTAGGGCATTTTAAGTCACTTCCTCATGAATGTGGGAAAATAATTGGTTTATTTGATGTGTTTAAAAACGTTTTTTGAAGTCAATTAGGTTTCTT
Source organism: Lissotriton helveticus (assembly GCF_964261635.1). Taxonomy (NCBI): domain Eukaryota; kingdom Metazoa; phylum Chordata; class Amphibia; order Caudata; family Salamandridae; genus Lissotriton; species Lissotriton helveticus. The sequence continues at coordinate 798,154,418 of NC_136057.1, read as the reverse complement.
GATATGTACTGCTAGAGTTTCATAGGCTGCCTGGGGCATATTTAGAAGGACTTTGAGTCACTTCGATGTTATTTTCCCCATTTTAATTTAAGTCATTTTCCCGTGGTGCAAGGTCCTTGTAAATACGCCCCCATGTGTCCTTGGCAAATTTAGATTTTGTTTCTTTGAGTTACATAGCCATGTTAAAAGTGACGCAAAAATGGTGCAAGGCCCTTAAAAATACGCTTTCATGTGTGTTAGGGCATTTTAAGTCACTTCCCCATGAATGTGGGTGAATAATTAGTTTACTTCATGTGTTTAAAAACGTTTCTTGAAGTCAATTAGGTTTCTTGAAATGTACTGCTAGAGTTTCATAGGCTGCTTGGGGCATATTTACAAGGCCTTTGAGTCACTTTGACGTTATTTTCCCCATTTTAATTTAAGTCATTTCCCCGTGGTGCAAGGTCCTTGTAAATACGCCCCCATGTGTGCTTGGCAAATTTAGATTTTGTTTCTTTGAGTTACATAGCCATGTTAATAGTGATGCAAAAATGGTGCAAGGGCCTTAAAAATACGCTTTCATGTGTGTTAGGGCATTTTAAGTCAGTTCCCCATGAATGTGGTTGAATAATTGGTTTACTTGATGTGTTTAAAAACGTTTCTTGAAGTCATTTAGGTTTCTTGATATATACTGCTAGAGTTTCATAGGCTGCTTGGGGCATATTTACAAGGCCTTTGAGTCACTTTGATGTTATTTTCCCCATTTTAATTTAAGTCATTTCCCTGTGTTGCAAGGTCCTTGTAAATACGCCCCCATGTGTGCTTGGCAAATTTAAGTACTGACAGGGTGTGCTTCTACATAGGACCTGTGTTGTGTTTTCAAATTATGACCAGAAAATCGTTTTTTTAAAAAAAGAAATGCTTTTCACATTTATGACAAGGTCATATTGGTGTCTGCTTCTTTAAATAAATATTTCACTTTCCACCATGAATATGTGAGAATAATTTTCCTTGTTTGCTGGTTTAAAAACACGTTTCTTGAAGTCATTAAGGTTTCACAATATGTTCTGAAAGAGTTTCATAGTCACTATGATGATAATGATATACATTTAGAACTGTGTAGGAGGCATGGAGAAACTGAAGCTTCTGTAAGTGTCAAGGGAGGTGAGTAATGTACATTGCTCTGTTGCATACAGTCCTCATCTTCTGCGTACTCTTGGATATGCTAGACTACATCTGCACAATGAGATACCTAAGCTGAGGAAACACAGGTGATGTGATTGTGAATTGAGCATAAATATTTGCACGTTTTTCAATGACATCACCTGTGTTTTCTAACATTACGAATCACATTGTGCAGATGAGGTTTAGGTCTGTCCAGGGAGACAGAGGAGGTCTGGCCTTTGTTCAAGAGTGCAGTGGACATGACTCACTTCATTGGTAGGCCTGCACATGTATTATCTCCTCTGTACTCTTCAACAAGCCTAAATTTCATCTGCAACCCTGAGTAGGCCTCACCTCAAACAAACCCCTGGATAGGCCACACCTTATCGTCATCCAGAATCAATCATTTAAAATGTTAGGGGCAAATTTATGATGGCCGTGCGCCTCTTTTGCGCCGCTGTTGCGTCACTTTTGTGACGCAGCAGTGGTGCAAAAGATGCACCATGTTGCAAGATAGGCCTCACTTCATCTGCAACAAGATACCGTCACTTTAAACTGTATACATTTAGGACTGTGTAGGGGGCATGGAGAAGCTGAATCTTCTGTAAGTGTCAAAATTGTTGCATACAGTGCTCACCTTCTGCGTACTCTTTGATATGCTAGACTACATCTGCACAATGAGATACCTAAGCAAAGGAAACACAAGTGATGTGATTGTGAAATGAGCAAAAAAAATTGCACGTTTTTCAATTACATCACCTGTGTTTCCTAACATTACGAATCACATTGTGCAGATCAGGTTTAGGCCTGTCCAGGGAGACAGAGGAAGTCTGGCCTTTGTTAAAGAGTGCAGTGGACATGACTCACTTCATTGGTAGGCATGCACATGTATTATCTCCTCTGTACTCTTCAACAAGCCTAAATTTCATCTGTAACCCTGAGTAGGCCTCACGTCAAACAAACCCCTGGATAGGCCACACCTTATCAAAATCCTGAACCAATCATTTAAAATGTTAGGGGCAGATTTATGATGGCCGTGTGCCTCTTTTGCGCCGCTGTTGCGTCACTTTTGTGACGCAGCAGCGGCGCAAAATATGCGCTTTGTTGCGACATATTTACAACTTGATGCATCTAGGCAGATGTGTCACGGTGTAAAGTCCTGTATCACATGAAACCTGCGTCAGGTGTCATGTGGGCGTTTTGTTGCAGGGTGGGCATTCATTTGCATGAAAGCCCTGTAAAACTAACACGGTGAAATTTAGAAGATTTCACTGAGTCAGCTTTATGGCATTGTTGAATCAAATCCTTACGCCTGTTTGAAACAGGCATAAGGAGTGATGCACCATGCAATGTGTGGCTTGCCCCTGTGCATTGCAGTAGACATGTCACGCTTACGACGTGATTCCTGCAATGCGCCGCTTTTGCGGCACAGATGCGTGACGCATCTGTGCTATTTTTGCTCAATGGTGCTCCACATTGTAAATGCGGCACATCATGGGTGGCAGAGCAGCGGCGCACGTTAACTGTTACATCCCTGGGGATGCGCCAGTTAACATAAATCTGCCCCTTTACATTTAAGTATGAGCAGGGGACACAGAGTTGGTGAGGCTTATCCAAGGTTAAGAAGAGATGAGTCCTGTTCACTGAAAACTTGGACATAGGCCTCACCTCCTCAGCATCGCTGGACATGGTTAAATAATATCTGCAAAATGTTACTCTTGTTAAACAATTTTACTGTTATAGTCTCTGAGATGTGTCTCTTACTCTGCAACATCTCATTGTTGTTCTCTTTTTTTAAAGATAACGACAACATCAAGCATGAGTGATAAGGAGCAAACTGTTGATCTCGATCTTATCATTGAACTTGTCATTGAAACATCAGTGGAAGTAGATCCCTTGGATGATTTAAATCCTGTGGATGATGAAGAATATGATGAGGATGCCGATTTGTCAGAATTGTATGACATAGGGTGGGAAGCTGACCTGCTCGAGCCTATGGAACTATAAAGAGTTATTTTTAAAAGTTACTGGAAATGAAAAGTAACCATGTTAACCGTTTCATTTAAAATTAAACACAACTTCAAAAACAGCTTGTGTGAAGTGTCTTTAATAAAATAGTGAAATATGCTAATAAAATTAGTTCAGATTCACATATAAAAGAGCACAGGTCAAATGTAGAAGCATTCCATTTCTTTGCTACTATTTGTGAGTTTTAAATTTTCCAATGCACTAAAAATTATTGTATGTAGAATTGACAAGTAGTGTGTTAATTTTTTGACGACTGTTATTGATTTACTGTTTGGTAATAGTGGTTAATAACATTTTTTATTATATTTTACCACAGATTCAACTGCAGATAATTTCAAAATTACACAAAGCCTTCGAAGCAAAGAAGGAGAAAGGCTACAAAACGTCAAACACAGCAGCTTACTACATGCTTGCAGCAGTCCTCTACAATAAAACTTGTCAAGTCACCAAAAAAGGTCCGGGTAAGAGAACGAAATCTTTCCTAAGAAACATTTCCAGAAAAAAAAGTATCACTACAGAACATGTTTTAGTCCAGAAAAAGAGAGCCAATTTAAACGGAAAGGAAAGGCCACTCAAAAATGTTACTGCTAGAGCAGGATATAACTCTGTGGATGGTAGTAGAAGGAAAAATCAGTTTAGGGACATTCGTAGACGAATGTTCCGCAACAGGATAATTGGCAATTTGTTAAAAAATGTTAAGAAACGTCAACAGAAAGTGGCTTTTTATAAGAGAAAGAGAAACATTGAGAAAATAATTGATCAGGCATTCGAAATTAAGCGAAAGTTATTTATTTTGATAATCAATAGAATTAGGAAACTAAACAAGGTAATTTATGATTTCAAAACAAATAGTAGATGGAAGAGAACAGTTAATCGTAGTAATTTTTGTGAAGTTTTTTCAGGAGAATGGATGCATAGTTCAAGTTGTGAGGCATTTTTTAATGAGGAGAGTTATTTCCAGGATAATGATTTGGTGCATGCAGTTGACACCAGTGGTCGAGCATATGAGGTGAAAGATGGTTGTCCGGTTGAAAAAGAAAAACGTGTGTCAACAGAGGCAGAAGAGGTGTTAGGTAATGAGGTTTTAGGAAGACGTCCTAAGGGACCAGTGTACACCTGGAAGTGTAGTAGTATTTGCAGTGTGCGACAGGATTCCATCAATTTGCTTTGTGATTTTGTACGGACATTTAATAAGAAAACTTTAAAACAGAAAATGAAGTTGTTGCAAGAATTAGATCCTTGCAGAGTGAGAGAAGTGACAAGTTTGCATGGTCATTCACTGGCTTGTCTTTCCAGGAGAGTATGCCAGAGTGTTTTTCATCATTTCAGGATGCTAGCAGTGCATCATAATAAAGTGAGGAAATTAGTTAGAATGTTGTATTATGCTAAGAGTCCAGCAATTATGCTTAAACAATTATGCACTGCTCTTTTGCATGGTTCTGAAGTAGATGTGAAGAATATTTGTGAAGAAATTGAGTTTTGTTACTTTGCAAGTAAAGAGAAGAATGTTGAAACTGACCCAGAAGAAGAAGGTAATGTGGAAGAGAGTGTACAGGTTTCCAGTACAGATAATTTTCAGAAGGAAATTGCCACGTTTCAGGTGAAATCAAGTGAAAGGCCTAATTTCACTTGTGTGTGTTGTCGACGCACGTATTATAAGAATCAGACTAAGTTAGTGGATTTATATGCAAAAAGTGAAAGGGAAAATAATAGTGAATGGAAGGATTTCGCAACATACTTGATGGTAGAAAATTGTTTTGATTTGGGATCGGATCAACGTGTGTGTACTTATTGTTGTAACAAACTTAAATCAAAACCAGATGCCTGCTAGAGCGGTTCATAATAATCTAGAAATTGGTTGAGATTCCTTCTGAATTGAAGGATTTAAATACTTATGAATCTATTTTGATTCAAAGTGTCCATCCCTTTCAGGCTATTGTACGAATGGAGCCAAAGACAGGGAAATTGCCTCCATCAGATTTACAGAGAGGATTAAAGGGAAGAGTTGTTTATTTGCCTCTAGATTTGAAGAAAAACATTAATACAATTGGAGTAGAGAAAGTGGAAGAGGAAACTCTGGTTATCTTAGTTAATGGGGTTCCAACAAAGAGTAAGAAAATCTGGCAAGATTTAGTGGATGTTAGGAAAGTCAAAAAGGCAACATTGTATTTGAAGAAAAACAATAAGTACTACAAGAATGTATATGTTGCAGAAGAGGAAGTAAGTGAAGAAGAGGACAGCGATTTGTGTGCTGGACAAATTGAGAAAGTAGAAGCCTCAAAAAATGAAGAAATATATGAACATTATAGTGTTCATCCTTTGCATTCCAAGGAAGTCATGGTGAATGCTATTGAGTTGTTTCAAATGAAACAAGCCAAAGGGAGTCCCATTAGTGTTTGGGAGGAAAGTTTGGAAGCTCGGTGTTTCCCAAAACTATTTCCAACAGGTCAAGGAGGAAGATATGATGAGCAACCTGATCAAATTCCTGCTTCTGAATACCGGACTTTACGATTGTATGCAGAAGATCCTAGGTTTCGTCAATGCATTCCCTATTTGTTTCATCTACTGTTTGAAAGCGATCTGTCTGGACTGTCATATGCAGTAAACCACATCTTGAAAAGTGGTATACAGATGCAAAATATCTCAGCAAGGGACTTTATGGATAAAGTCAATGTGCAAGACAGTATTTTGGATTCACACCTGATTAATCTCATGGCATGTCAGCGTGGTACTAATGAGTACTGGTACCGTCGACATGGAGATTTAAAATGTATGCTGAGGAACTTAGGAACTCCCACATGGTTCCTCACTCTCAGCTGTGCCGAGTATGGCTGGGAAGACTTACTTGAATTTCTACGAGAGGCAAATGGAAACATTGAAAATATTGAATTCAAGACACCCGGAGAACTGTGCTCTTTGGATCCAGTGAATGTATGCAGGTACTTCAATCATAGATTTGAAGCTATGATGTCTTTCATCATGAACAAGAAAAATCCACCTCTTGGAGAGGTGTTGGATTTCTTCTGGAGAAAGGAGTACCAAGCAAGAGGTGCTCCTCATATACATATGCTGCTATGGATCAAAGATGCACCCAAATTTGGAACAGATCCGGATGACTTAGTGATGAGTTTCATAGAATAGTATTATACATGTGCTGTTCCAAAGACAAAGGAAGACAAAAGCCTAAGAGAACAAGTTTTACGCTTCCAAAGCCATCGTTGTGGAAAGTACTGTCGTCGTAAATTCAGAAACAAGGACAAGTTCTACACAGAATGTCGTTTCAGCTTTCCACGACCGGTGATTTCTAAAGGAAGAGTGAACAGTTTGATGTCTTCGCTGCGACATAATGTGAGGAGGAAATCACCCAAAAATATATACAATTTGAAAACAAATGAAGAGTCCAAGTACATCAACGACTACAACCCAGGGATTTTGTCCATGTGGAATGCTAACATGGATATACAGTTTGTGGCTGATAACTGTATGGCTGTGGCTCGGTATGTGACGTCTTAGATCACAAAAAAAGAAAAGACAGAATTGAAGGATATGTGGGAGGACATTTCCCATGAAAAGAGCCTCAGTAAGAAGTTGTACAGTTTCAGTCTGAAGATGTTGTCGCATCCAGAAATCGGAGCTTACGAATGTTCTGACCGGTTATCTTCAGCAAGTCTCTATGCCAAATCTAGGAGTATCATTTGGGCGAGTCTTGGTCTTGCTGCAACATGTAATCGAGTTCTGAAATCTGTACGGGAAATTGAGTATTTGGCGGGAAAGGAGCCAAACAGTAGAGATATTTTGAAGACCAACATGTTGGATACATATTATCCAAATTAAGTGTGAGCGTTACGCCCACGGATTTTTTGGATTTTTGGGAAATCCGCAATCCGCGTATTTTACGGATTTCCCACAAAATCCGAAAAAAAAATCCGCGCGGACGTAACGGGTTCAAAAGTTGAACCCCCACAATTTACAATGGCGCCAGCAAGCTGCCAGCGCCGTTGTAAAATAGTTACAAAGTTAGCTTGCACAGGAACCACTAGATAAAACGAAGCAGGTGCTGCTTTATTTTATCTAAGTGCTTCCTGTGCAAGCTAACTTTGTAACTATTTTACAACGGCGCTGGCAGCTTTCTGGCGCCATTGTAAATTACAGCAGCAGCTCACCCAAGGGACCCCTGCGCCCTTTGGGCCGATTGCATAGTAACACACACATGGTCGCTGTAGACAACTCTCTGGCACTTTAGGAAGCTGTAGTATAGTAAAAGCACTATACATTTACCCAACGAGGTAGCACTTACTGATTATCCAGTAGAAAGTACTCCAGTTGAGTAGAGGTATGGCACAAAACGGTGGCGTCTTCTTGAATAAATATGAAGGGCAGGGTTCATTCTGGCACGATGGTCCTGGCACAAAAATTAAACCTCAACAGGAAGCACTTACAGATATCAATAAAGCATGTGCCCTAGTTGAAGCTTAAATTCAGTGACTCATTCATCAGCCCAAAAACAATCGTAAGCGTTGTCAAGGCTGGGCAGATGTGCCTTCTTCCCAAACCTACCGTCGAAAATCAGCTGTGATGCTGGATAGACTTTGCATCCTTGACTTTCACGAGCGCAATACCCAGGCACATTGTGTTCGCACGGGTTTCTGCACGTTCGCGAGCGTTTTATACAATAAAACCCTCGCGAACTTGCAGAAACCCGTGCGAACACAAAAAAAAAAAAAACGCTAGGATCCGCGGATTTTGCGTAATTTTCGAAATACGCAAATACGCAAATCCGCAAATCCGCTGATTGCCAATACGCAAAATCCGCTCATGCTTAATCCAAATAGAAGCAGTCACCTCGAGAATGTTTGTCTGTATGAGGTTCTACAAAATTACATATTCAAGAGGAACATCAAAGAAGATATTGATAAAGGAGTGTATGCTGTAATTGGAAGTGAGGGATGTCTGGTCAAGCAAAGAAAATGCCAATTGGTAAATCATCGAAAATTGAGTGGCGAATCTCCTGAAAGAAAAGAGTTTTTCTATTTAGCTCTTTTGCAACTTTTCAAGCCTTGGCGTGCAGAAGAGGAACTGCTTGGAGATTTCCTCTGTTACGAAGACTCTTTCAATGCCGCCAAGGAGACCATAGAATGTCCTGTTTTTCCAAAATATCTAGAAATGTTGAATGCGGAAATCGAGCAGAAAGCAACCATTGCAGCCGAGATTGCTAGAGACAGTTCTCAGGACAGTCAGAGTTCTGTTTCATTGAGTCAGGATCCACTAGGAGGACCAGTTATCGAAAATGAAGCTGCCACTGCCATGATTGAAGTGGAAAGAGCCATGGCACATGCTCAGGAGGATGCGGTTAACTTAGAAGATTTGGAAAGACAACTCAACGTTGAGCAGAGGAAAATATATGACGAAGTTACCAACCAAATTGATCATGGATTAAGTCATGAGAAGAAAGAGTGCTCATGTATGTCGTTGAAGCCTGTCCGACTGTACGTGAGTGGAGAAGCAGGAACTGGAAAAAGTTTCCTCATTAAAGCAATTTCATGTTATTTGCAGAAAAGGACTGAGTCATCGCTGTCTTGTGTTGTCACCGCTCCAACTGGACTGGCAGCACATAACATTAAAGGTATTACTTTGCATCGTCTACTGATGCTGCCAGTGGAGCATGATAACAAATTACAATACCACAAGTTATATGGAGATGCTTGTTGTGAAGTTTCAAGAGTCTTGAGGAAAATGAAACTTCTTATCATTGACGAAGTAAGCATGGTTTCCAATGTCATGCTTGCCTTTGTGCATTTGAGAATGCAAGAAGTTCTTAAAACAGAGTATGATGTGTTATTTGGTGGCAAACACATCATTGTTTTCGGTGATCTTCTGCAGCTGACACCAGTGAAAGGACAACTAGTGTTTAAACTACTTACACATGAAGATACCAGGAAGTGCCTAGGGAGCATTGGCAACGTTAATATATGGTTAAACTTCAATTATGCTGAACTGCGTGAAAATATGCGTCAAGCGAAGGATGAAGATTATAAGAATATTCTACAAGATGTTAGAATCGGAAAAGTGACCGAGCATGGGAAAGAAGCTTTACATGCACGATTACTGTCAAATTTGTATCCAGAAGAAGACGTTGTGCCAGAGAATATTTTTCGGAAAATTACTGAGAAGAAATCTGGAATATGTTTGATGCCAACTCTTGCAGAATGTGCCATCTTCAACAACAAAATGTTGAATTTAGAAAACCAAGAGATTGTGAAACTGGAAGCTGTTGACAGAATAGAGCATATGGGAGCAACAATTATTTTGTCTGAGAATTTGAAATCAAAATTGGATTCATTAGAGAAGACTATATCTAAAACTGCTGGTTTTGAAAAGACTCTGAATGTGTGCTTAAATTGCCGTATCATTTTGAGAAGGAATTTACATGTTGAAAGAGGTCTGGTAAATGGATCAATGGGTAATGTTGTTGATTTTGAGAAATACAGAAATAGAGATGGAATTGAATTTTTAAAAATTACATTTGATGGCATTGAGGAAGTACAGTTAATTGGTCGTTGCTCTGCTAGATTTTTGCTTGTAAAGGACTTATATGTTCGCCGTAAGCAGTTTCCTGTTTGCTTGGCATATGCGGTGACAATCCATAAATCGCAAGGTTTAAGTGTAGACAGTGCATTGGTGAATATTGGCAGTTCTGTGTTCAAGGAGGGAATGGCATATGTGGCATTGTCACGAGTCAGAACTTTATCGGGATTATACTTGATTGACTGTGATGTCACAAACATTTGTGCGGATCTAGATTGTGTTAAGGAATACAATAGGTTAAGAAGAGAGTATGCGCCACATTTGCCTCAATATCCTTTGTTTGAGAAACGTGTGGTAGGCCGGAAACGAAGAAATGTGACCAATAGTAGGGAGGTTGTAGCAAAAAGACGAAAAGTCGATGAACCCGAAATTATAAGCAGAAAGAAAATGGATTCTGTTGAAGATGTTGTTGGTTTTCAATTTGAAAATAGTTCTGGTGTCAACTGCTATGCTAATGTAGTGGTTAATGTTGTATTTTGTCTAGAAACTTTAAAAGAACAGATTGTGATCAATTCGGATCAAAGTTTTTGCTGTTTACTGAACTCTGTGTTAGAGAAATGTAGCACTGATAGAACAAAAATAGAAAGTGTGTCTGAAATTCGAAATCTGTTAGACAAATGTTGAGGTGAAACGCAATTCTCTCAAAATATTCAGCAAGATTGTCAGGAGTTTTTAATGTATATTCTTGATGTATTGCAAGATGAAGGTGTAGATGTAGATCATCTGTTTGGCCTTTCTTGTCAATGGCAGCATGACTGTGAGAACTGTAGGGTATCAAGTACTACTAGTGTAGACTCAGAAAGATTTATATATTTAACTTTGCCAGACAGTAAATCAGTGTCCTTTAGTAAGCTAGTAAAAGCAGCCGATCACAACATGGAGTGTAGCCAATGTAAGTCTGCAATGTTGTCCACATTATTTATACGAACATATGGCCAGTATGTCATTTTAATGTTCCAACGATGTAGGCCTGATGGAACAAAATTGACAACTTTAATTAAAAATTTTGTGGCTTCGCAGTTGTCAATATCAGGAAGGACTTTTGTAACTACAGCAATTATATATCATGACGGTCCTTCAACAACATCAGGACATTACACAGCTTATTTGAAGTCTAGAAACGGCTGGTCATTCTGCAATGATTCTGTTTTAACTTTAAAAAAAAATTTGCCTTTTGACCTTAAAAATTCTTATCTGGTGTTTTTACAACCAAAATTTTAGGGAAAGAATCTCGGGATTTGCTCTGAGGAATTTCAATAGGTTCTAATGGCTCCTACACTATTTGGCCTTGAGGATAAGTGTAGTACAGAGTAAAAAGTTATTTTTGAGTTTTAAGTAGTTCCTGAAAAAAAAGAAGGATTTTCTTACAGAAAGTGGTGGGCACGGATTAGTTAAAGGACAACAGAGTATTTCCCAAAGCAAACGGTGTTCTTACCATAACACTTGACGTCATGGAAAAATAACTGCACTTTGAATGAGTTCAGAAAAACTGTTTCTTTTAATAAGCTAATTCAAGCAGCCAATCAAAACATGGAGTAGAGGTAATGTAAGTCTGCAATGCTGTACACATTATTTGTACAAACTTTTGGTTATAATGTCATTTTAAAATACCAACTATATAAACCTGATGAAAGTAAGTTTTCAACTTTAATTACAAATGTTGTGGCTACACAGTCGTTGATTTTAGGAAGAACATTTGTAAATGCAGCTATTATATGACATAATGGTCCTTTGACAACATCCGCTTATTACACAGCTTTTTTAAAATGTAAAAAAAGCTGATGTTTCGGAAATGATTCACATTTGACTATGAAACAATGTTGCCTTTTGACTTAAAAATATTCTTACTTTCTGTTTTCAGAAGAGAGAATTTTGGGTAGGTAACAGGCCTATAATGATTCTAGGAGTTGATATAATTTTATGTACTGTTTTAAATTGCTTTGTGATTAATGTAGAGAATTAAATAATTGTAGTAGTCATAGAGGTAGTGTAAGTGTGCCTCATAGTAAGCAGTATCAGTGTCATAGGAAATGTGGAACATGAGTGAGCAAGAAGGGTGAGATATTACTAGTACAGGATTGTGAAAGTGATCTTCAACGTTTTCTTTCTGAAAGTTGCGGAAAAAGAAAATGACGGGATTTGATTAGAAGAATTCCAAGAGTTATAAATGTCTCTTACACGATTTGGCCTTGAGGAGAAGTGTGGTAGAGAGCGAGAAGTCATTTATTGTATGTAACATATTTGTCAAAACGATGGAGCTTTTCTTTCAGAAAGTGGCAGGCTAAAAAATAATAACAGCACAACAGAGTATAAGCTGTTCATAGGACATCCTTCAACGTCATGGAAAGTAAGTTACTTTTAAGGAGTTCTGATTTCTGATTGGTTATGTTATATGGGTTTTTTAAACACAATCATTTTGATTGAGTTTTTTTTCCCCGCTGTTATATGATGAATACCTTCAACTCACTGTTTTTAGCGAAATTTGATATATTCTGTGAACAGCAAAAATAAACCATTTAACATGTATAATTAATACTGTACTTTGTATAGTGAATTTTAATTTGTACTCGTCTTATCTCATGCTCACTCATCTTTTACTACCTTCTATCAATCCTCCTTACATACTCACATTGCCTTTTGTTTTATTCTCTTTCACCCTTGCTATCTAACTCCACTTATCTTTCAACCTTTGTTTCCCTAATCCAACTCTGCTTTTTTCTTTTCTCCCTTGCACCATTTTTCAGCTTTTAGACCTTGTGCTTCGCTTGTCTTTTCCATCTTTCCTCCCTCTGTTTTCTAAATTAAATATTTTTGGGTTCTCCTTTTTTGGTGCAATCAGTTAGTATAACTCACCCTCACTCATTTATCTTTCTTTGTTGCCTCACTCAGTCTGTATCTGACACTCTTTCCTTCACTTCCTCTGTCTCCTCTCTCCCTCACTCTCTTTTCCTTATTCACCCTTTCCTTATATAGTTTACCTTACTCACTTTCTTTTAGTAGCTTACACAACTTCAATTTAGTTTTCTCTTTTATCCTTCTTTTCTGTCACTGAAAGTATCTTCCTTTTTTTTCTCTTACTAATTTACTCTATTACAATTTCTTTTTGTCTCTGTCTATCACTGTTTCTTTCTCTTTTTTTCTGCATGTTTATCTCTAACTTTATTTCTTTGTAAAATTGGATGATTTTTAATCTTTTCCCTTGTCTTTTCTAATTTTTAAATACATGTTTTAATATTTTTCAAATTTTTGTTCTTTCTTTCACAGATTGAAAGTATAAAAATAACAAGTGACTAAGTTAACGACAATTATAAGGTAAGTGTTTTGTACTCTTTTCGTTACATTTCTATCACATTTAACTTCTATTAGTTCCACTGCTTCATTTCTTTAACCCTCAGTTTCCTGCCTTTGCAACTTCCCTCATTCCTTTCTCTATTACTTACTTACTCTACTCCTTCCACTCCTTTTCTCAGTCCCTCTGTTCTCATAGTTCCTCACTCCTGTTCACTCACTCCGTCTCTATTACTCTTACTGTCTCTGACTGATCACTCTTTCACTACTTGTTCATTATGCTTTCTCCCTGTAGTTCAAGCACACTATGTCATTTACATTTCTTTGCTGTTTCAATTATTCCTTTTCTCTCACTTCTGCTTTTCTGCTTTCTGTTTTTTCTCTCTGTTATTCCACATGTTTTAACCTTAGTCACTGTCATACATCTTGTTTTATTCCTATTTACTTTCACTCACTCTTTTCTTAACACTTTCCCTCAGGGTTGTTCTTTTAGTCCGGTTCTATCCCTACCTCTCATTCCACATCCTTTACTGTTTTTCTTCTTAATTTGAACATTCACTCATATTCTCCAAGAAACTCTTGTTTATTATTCTTCTACTCTCCTTTTTTTCTTTCACTTCCTTATCTATTTTGTGTTTCTCAATTATACCCTCTTACATCTTTTCTTTGGTAAATAGATGTATTAAACAGTATCTCTGTGTTACTCCCTCTAGCTATCTTTCTTTTAACATTACTCTCTGTTTCCTTCCCTTATACTCACTCTTCCTTTTTAAAAAAAAACATTTTTTGTTTCGCTTCCGGTACGCGTACTGGCGCGCAAACCGGGAAGCGAATCAAAAAGAAATAGAGGTTGCCAGAGTGCTAAACATTCTAGCAATTTTTTATAAAGGGGAGGTAGTTCTGAAAAGAACTTTTTTTAAAATTATTTTTGTTGTTTTATATTTTTTTATTATTTTTCTGAACATTTTTTTACTTTTTTTGTATTTTTTGAACAGTTTTATATTTTTTTAGTTTTTTTGGGGGGGGAAACAAAAATGATTCATTATAAAGGGCTCAACAGGAGCAAAAAAAAAAAGATAATTTATTTTCTGGGGCGTTTTGGACAATTATGATTGTCAATAGCAACGTTGATTACATTTATGCTACTGTCCCTGTAGCAAATCAATTGGCCGCAATAAACGCACACTTGTTTCACATTTCCAAACTTCAGCTGGATATTTGAGACCGTCTCCCTCGCCTCTGGTCCCGTCACTGCCTCTTCATTTGATGTTCTGGCCACAGGAGGGGGGTTATCCTCCAGGTGACGTACCTGCGCAGCACTATAAATAATAGGGTGCCACCTCTCCATGTGGCGATGTATGGTGAATTTGCCATAGCTGTATTTCTTATCAGTCCCTCTGGACAAATCATTTTTGCAGATGAGACAATTAACATAGCGGGCATTTACTTTCTTTTGGCCCCGGGGAAATGAATAAAATTGCCAGATGTAATCCTCTTTTACATGGGACCTCCTTGGTTCTTCAGGCAAAAACTGCCTCTCCACTTGCTCCTCTTCCTCTTCTTCCTCTTCTTCCTCCTCTTGCTGAAGGATAACCTGAGGAGGTGGTCCTCTCTTCCTAGGAGGTGGTGGTGGTGGTGGGGGTGCACCAGCTGCAGCTACTACTGAAGCCATTTCTTAGTAAGCAAGATAGGTCTTCCTCTCACAAAGTTGAAAGTCAGAGTAAGAAAAAAGGTGTGGGCTTTCATCATTTTGGAAAAAAATTGTTCTAAACCAATGAAAAGTGTTATTTTTAGGTCACATGACCTAGCCTTACATCATTAGGAAACCAAAAGTGAAATGAACCAATGAAAAGTTTTAATAACAAGTCACATGACCTGTTACGCTTACGTTACGCGCTGCGCGCCTCGGTTCACGCTCCGGAGCACTTCTGGGTGCACTAACGCGGCACGTCATAAGACGCATTACGCGAGAACGCCATACGTCGCGCTTACGCGACGCGTCACGATGTTGTTTTCTAACGCGGCATTTGCGCAAACGGAACGTTTACCGGTTCGTGGACCGGGTCGCGGCACCAAATTGAGCTAACGGGAAGCTACCCGGTTCGCGGACCGGGAGCGAAACAAAAAAAAATAATTAAAAAAAATACATAAAAAAATTGTATTAAAAACATATAAAATATATTTTTCTAATTAAAAAAGAATACATTTTGAAGCTTTTGATATGTGCTATTAAAAAACCATTGAAATTCACTGAAAAAAACATAGGTTATAGACCATATATAGTTAGGAATTAGCATTTACAAAACCTTGAAAATTCACTGAAAAAACCATAGGTTATAGACCATATATAGTTAGGAATTAGCATTTACAAAACCTTATTTTACTCACACAAAACCATTGAAATTCGCATATATAGTTAGTTGTACTAACTATATATCGCGCACCCGCAATCCACTGCTGATCATGTCACATATTACATCATTCATGACATGGTCAGTGACATCACTGATGACATCACTGATGACATCACTGATGACATCTCAAATGACATCACTGATGACATCACTGATGACATCTCAAATGACATCACTGATGACATCACTGATGACAACATCCAGTGACTGTGCATTTCTGTAAAGTTAAAATATGTCTTACATATTGAAGAATGAGTGGATGTATAAGTGTCTGGATGAAGGATTTAGTAGGTGCATGACTGACTGTATGAGTGAGTGATTAAATGTGTCTCACTGAGTGCATGGGTTAGTGACTAAACTGTCTTAATTTGTGCATCATTATGTCTGTTGTTCTGTAAACTGCTACATGTGTTGATCAGTAGCTATATGAGTAACTATATGGGTTATTGATTGGTTGCCCAAGTATTTGTATGGGAGACTGAGTGTGTGTGTGGGTGGCTGGGAGGGGTTATGACTCTGTGCATAGATGTGTGAGCAGTTGATTCACTAGATGTATGGGTTCAAAGGTGCATGTGGAAACAGCTGTATGGGCGGTTGACTGTGTGCATGAGTGTATTGGTGAGTGAATGGATATCTCAGTGCTACATGTCAAAGTAAGTACATATGTAAAACACAGTACATGTGAGAGTTGACATATATAAATAACTGTGCATAAGAGCTAGTGAATGTGTGAGTGTCTGTATGGATCATTGTGAACTTGTATCAGGGATTGTATAAGAGAGTAAATATGTGTTAGTATATGTTTCAATAAGTAAGGTGTGTATAACTGTATAGTTGAGAAAATGGAGGTGTGATTGATTCTTTGCATGACTGAGTAGGTGTGTGAGTAACTCCATGGATGAGTGACAGTCTGTGAGTGTCTGTTTACACTGAGTTTATCTAAGGTTATATTGGAGTCTGAAGAGGTTCATCGTATTATCACATGAATAATGTCATCAGTGATGTGCTCAGTAATGTCATCAGTGATGTCATCAGTGATGTCATTTGAGATGTCATCAGTGATGTCATCAGTGAAGTCATTTGAGATGTCATCAGTGATGTCATCAGTGATGTCACTGACCATGTCATGAATGATGTAATATGTGACATGATCAGCAGTGGATTGCGGGTGCGCGATATATAGTTAGTACAACTAACTATATATGCGAATTTCAATGGTTTTGTGTGAGTAAAATAAGGTTTTGTAAATGCTAATTCCTAACTATATATGGTCTATAACCTATGGTTTTTTCAGTGAATATATATATATATATATTCACTGAAAAAACCATAGGTTTTACAGACGTCATAGTTAGTAATTAGCATTTACAAAACCTTTGGAATTCACTAAAAAACCATAGTTTTCAAGGACTTTGTAGTTAGTTGGACATTTGACTCATATAAAACCATAACAATTCACCCATTTAGTTGAGCTAGCTATAACTGACCACATTCAGTCACATCTCTGTCTCATTTTAAAAACCTGCTGGACCATACTGTAGGCCTGAGCCAGCGAGCAGCGCTGCCCTACAGACACGTGCCGTTGGCTTTTGGGGCACTGTAGTGAGCTGATTACTATGTGTACATGCACACAGGCTTGAGCCACTGCATTACACACGCACATTATGCTTCTAGCATGCGCTCTGTTCCTTTGTATGTGAACATTGGTATAACATAATAATATTTAACCTTGTGTATTCTCGTACACTCCATCTCCTCTTTGAACCACGATTACCACTAACAGTTGGTAGAAAGTAGTTCAAGAAGGAAGGATGCACTCAACTGGTGTTCTCTATTAAGCTTGAAATAAACCTTAATTTACCTTTCCAGCATTATATTATTTCTCCCTTTCCAGACACTGAGTTGGTTGAGTGGGTGCTCAGCCCGTGGTGATGCCCTGGGCATTCTGAGTCCTTCCATCATGGTATCAAGACACCGTCACCGTCCCCGACCAGAGACCTGCTGTGTCACCCTGAGAGAGGCACCCCGGAGTCGTAGTTCATACCAGCACGTCGTTAGACACACCGGTGGTGGCAGGTGAGCAGTGAAGCCAATAAGGCACTGCCTAGGGCCACCGAGGCTTCAGGGACTGGCGAGGCCCACCCAGCATATTTAAGTAAAGCCCCGGAGGGTGGCAATCCCCGGTCTTGAGTTGGCCTCGTAGCCCCCCGAACAGTTAGTAAACAATACCCAGGGAGGTGGTGATCCCCTAGGCTGCGAAACATCTCTGTGCCCTCCCGTGCCTAATTTACATGTGAGATTAAGGTCCCCAGTGCTGCAGAGACCCCGCAATATAATAATAGGATTGGCCCCGGAACATTACCTACCAGGGGACTCATTTAAAAGAATGGGTGAGACCACTTTTTTCTCCATTTTTACCATCCAGATCCACTTTATTAAAGCAATACAAGATTTTCCTCCTCTCGCTTCAACGAGGCAAACAAGAATTTGCTATCACAGGGTGGAAGCCATACTTCCGCCCTGTAATAGCAAACATAAATGTCCCGTGGATGCACACCCCGGGACATTGTACGAGCTACGCCTGGGAGGTGGTGCTCCATAGGGCCATGATGCATTGGTTACTGCATAACTACAGAATTAGTATAAACGCATACTAACACTACTTGCACACGTGCAGTACAGCAACCAGAGTGTAGTGAAGAGGCAGAGGAAGCCCAAATCAAAAAAATATAAATCCTTCCAGAGGTCAGATGACATAGTTCAATGAGCTGACGACCCTGGGATGAGTAGAAACAGCTTCACGAAGTCGCCAGTAGGTAGTTTTAGTTAGGATCAAGTTTCCATTGGAAGAGCATTTTTTTTTTGCATATCACTTTGGCATTGTTTGATAAATCTTTATGAAATTTTCCAAACTAATTCTTTGTTCATATCAGCTCCTATGCTAAACGTTTGGGGGTGATTCATGAAGGGGTCGCCGAGAAAAAAGGGGTCCCATAACGTGTTTTCTCCATGCAATATTGATAGGAAACTTTAGACAAGGCTACAGGTCGAACGGGTGAACGGATTTACCCCAAATTTGGCAGGAAGAAGGGTCTTGGTCTTGAAAGCACACTTTTGTTTATTTGGTGTAAATCCATCCAGTAGTTTTGGAGAAATATCAAAATCTACAGAGATCGATATTTGGGAATTCTTCCATCTGATTGACTGAGGCGTTACAAGCACGAGCTTGCTTCTTATTGGCTGTGAGCTGTTGCAGCTAGGAAGTGTTGGTATCCATTTTGTGATTCCGTTGAAATGAGTAAGTGGAAAACAGGGCAAAAAGAGTAAGAAACAGGAGGATAGGAGCACTGTGGCCTCTGTGGGGGCGTGAGAAGCGAAGTACTCACTCCTACCAGTCTGAAAGTGCAGTGTTGCTCAGAGTGACATGGTAATGAGATGAGATGTTGCTACACTCGGGTATGAAACCATGAGCCTAAACCGTGAGCTCATTGCTGTAAAGTGATGTGCTCTGGTCTTTGTAGCATACCTGTGCAAGTAGTGTTAGTAGGCGTTTATACCATACAGGGAGTGGCAAGCGAACTACTGAAAAAAACATAGAGTTAGTTGGACAATTGACTCGTACAAAACCAGAGAAATTGGGCCATTATAGTTAGTAGAGCAAACTATAACTCGCGTCCCCAAAATGCACTGCTGATGACGTCACATATTACATCAATCATGACATGGTCAGTGACATCACTGATGACATCTCAAATGACATCACTGATGACATCACTGATGACATCCAGTGACTGTGTGTTTCTATAAAGTTTATTTATGCTTTATATATATATATATGCCAAGGTGTATTGAAGAATGAGTGGGTGTATAAGTGTCTGGGTGGAGTATTTAATAGGTGTGTGACTGACTGTATAAGTGAGTGATTAATTGTGTCTTTTTGAATGCATGTGTTTGTGACTAAACTGTGTAAATGTCTGTATCAGTTTGTCTGTTGTAAGCTGCTGCATGGGTTGGTGAGTAGCTACATGAGTGTCTATATGGGTTATTTATTGGTTGTGGGAGTATCTGTATGGGTGCCTGAGTGTTTGTGTGGGTGGGGGGGCTGTGACTTTCTGCATAGATGTGTGATTTGGTGATTCGCTGGGTGTATGGGTTCAAGAGTGCATGTTTAAATAGCTGTATGGGTGGGCGAGTATGTGTATGGGTGTGTTGGTGAATGAATATATATCTCAGTGGTATATGTGTGAGTACATATGTGAAAGGCAGTAAATGTGAGTGTTGGAGTATATAAATGACTATATGTGAGAGTGAGTGAGAGAGGCTGTATGAATGAGTGTGTGCTTGTGTCAGTGATTGTATAAGAATGTAAGTATATGTTAGTATCTGTATGACTAGGTGAGGTAGTGAATGTATACCTGTATGGGTGACTAAATGGCAGTGTTATTGATTCTTTACATGACTGGGTAGGTGTGTGAATAACTATGGATGAGTGGCAGTGTGTGAGTGTCTGTATAGGTGTATGAGTGCATATGATAGTGCTAAATTGATGAGTGACTTCATGTATGAGTGACTGTATGGGTGAAGGAATGAATGTGTGGTATACCTAGTAATCAGTCAGTGGGTATGTAGTAACTGCTATTGATTTTTCAATTGTTTCAAAAATGGTAGTCTGTATTTTAAAGTGGGTGTATCAAAACTTATATTAGGGTGTGGGGAGGTGCATACAATCATCACATGGAGGATGTCATCAGTGATGCCATCAGTGATGTCATTTGAGATATCATCAGTGTGTCATCAGTGATGTCACTGACCATGTCATGAGTGATGTAATATGTGACGTCATCAGCAGTGCATTGCGGGGGCACAAGTTATAGTTAGCTCTACTAACTATAACAGCTGAATTTTTCTGGTTTTGTAAGAGTGAAATGTCCAACTAATTACAACGTCCCTGAAACCTATGTTTTTTTCAGTGAATTTCTAAGGTTTGTTAAAAGCTAATTTCTAACTATAATGTCCCTGAAACCTATAGTTTTTTCTGTGAAATTCTAAGGTTTTTAAATGCTAATTTCTAACTATAACGTCCCTGAAACCTATGGTTTTTTAAGTGAATTTCCAAGGTTTTGTAAATGCTAATTTCTAACTATAACGTCCCTGAAACCTATGTTTTTCTGTGAATTTCAAAGGTTTTTTAAATGCAAATTTCTAATTATAATGTTCATTAAACTTATGGTTTTTTCAGGTATTTTTAATTTTTGTGTGATATTTTGTAACTTTTATATCTTAAAAATTGTTTTTCTAATATTTTTGTGTTTGTTATTAAAAGTATATAATGTCATCTTTTTTATTAAATACTAAAATATATTTTTTTGGGGAGAAAAAAGTGGTCGCGCACCCATCGTGCTCCTATCTTGCTGGGTGCGCAGATTCAAACCCCCATATTGGTGAAGTTGTAAAGGATGTGCATTTCAGCCAGCCTACTCCGCTTACGCTTACGCTTACAGGGAAGGAACAACAACGCTACATGTCCCAGGTCTTCCCTGTAGTGATCTTTTGATCACAGGTCTTGTTGCCAGCATGCCACTGCGACTCCCTCATGGCTGGTTTACACCCACACCACACCATGTAGCAGGGAGGCCATTTCCATTCTCTCCAATGGCTTGAAGTTCACAGAGTTGGTGGCAGCTGAGGCAGCCGAGGCACGTTGCCCGACACGGGCCTACCACCATGTGGTGATGACTTGAGATCCACTGACTTAGTGCCACCAGACCTGAGCGGGTGTGCAGCCTGCAATAATGCATCTGCTTTGATACACCATCCTGGCAATCAAGACCCGATTTGGATTGTGAGCTTGGCTGTACCACATGTACGCCATACAAAGATTACTCCTTGGCCTTGTGCATTGATACGTTCTGGGCCATTGCGACATCAAACCCCAGAATCCCCGGCCTTGGAGCTCATTTGAGCACATTGTGGGCCCTCTTGGACACACACCAGTGGCGGAAGGTGAGCAGGCTGGGTGCGCAGGGACAGGCAGACACCTTTGGGCGGTGGGAGTGGATGGTGTGCAGCAGCCTGGGTACGCAGGGGAAGGCAGTCATCTCTGGGTGGTGGGAGTGGATGGGGTGCAGCAGCCTGGGTGTGCAGGGGCGGGACAGCAATGAAGGCATGTCCAGTTGTATGTTCTCTGCCATTACTGATTCTGTACTATGTTACAGAAGGTTGAGCTTGAGGGCTGCAGTATGTCCTGGCACGTGGTTAGAGACACACCAGTGGCGGAAAGGTGTCGGCACTCACTCTCCCTCTCTTCCTTTTTCTCTCTCCACTCTTTCTCTCTCTCTTCCTCTCTCTCTCACTCTTTCTCTCTTTCTCTCTCTCGTCCTCTCTACCACTCTTTCTCTTGTTTTCCTTCTCTTCCTTTCTCTCTCATTCTTTCTCTCTTTCTCTCTTTCTTCCTCTCTCTTGCACTCTTTCTCTTGCTTCCTCTCTCTCTCACTCTCTCTCTCTCTCTTTCCTTTGATGGGCGCATGACGCACAATCTTATCTTACTATTTGTCTTGCAGGCTGTGATTCACAGATTGTCGAGGGATGACACGCCATGGCTGTACCTACTTTTATTTTGTTGTTTTTGTTAAAATAAAATGTTTTATATGTAAATCTATAGATGACCATGGTTCTCATTTGTCTAACCTCACATGCATCTTGATTGATATAATTGTGCGACATCAACCAATTTGTTACGTTCCAGATTTCGGAAGGTTGCTGTCACATTTGTTTGTCGGGGGGTCACGGGGAATGGCAGATAAGGGGGTGGTGTTTGGGGGTATTGGGGCACTATTGGGTGTCCAAGCTGCATGATCGTTGGCTCCATGGCATCTGTTGTCAGGTGTGACTATGTGGGCTGGGCTCCCTTTCATGTTGCAGGTTGTAGTCCGACTTTACACCAGGTCAGAGCAGGTATAAACTTCCTGTTGCCAATGCAACTTATTGCCTGTTTTGTGTTCTCTTCGCCGATTTTGCATGTCTTTGAGAATGTTGCGAAGTGGTGTGTTCGCTGCTCTTGCACAGGATCGCCTACTCTGCATCTCATTAGCGATATTTGCCGGGGTCAACCATGACGATGTTTTTTAAGGCTGCTATCTCTGCTAAACTGGTGATATGGGCTGTTTGCACCAGCTTGTGAATGGGGCGTTACATTTTCACCATTTTGGCTGTGATAAAGTGCTGTTAACTCGGCGATGTGTCCTTGAAAATATGCCCCTCACTTTTTTAAAGACCTGAGAAGTACTCGAGTGCCTCGCTGAGAGCTGCGCACCCAGCGCATTCACACTAGGGGGCCACATTGAGAGCCACGCACCCTTTGTGTTCACACTAGGGGGCCACGCCAGGGTCGCAACTCCAAACTTAAAAAAAAAAAATGTTTACTTTAAATAATTTACATTCGCCTCTGGGACCCCATCCTCCGAGGCATGCCAACATCACCATGATTGTATTTATTTTTTTAAAGGGGAGGGGGCCGCATGCCCCCATCTCTCAGGCCACTTCTGGCCCAGGCACCTCTTCCCCCGGGGCATGGCCTTTTTGTTGGGGACCGTGGGGGGAGCACCAATGCCCCCACGTCCCGCCAGCACCCCGCCTCCTGTGGGGCCGGCATTGATTTTGGGCAACAGGAGCTGCTAACATGCAGTTTCCCTTGCCCAAAAGCAATTCTCTTTTTCTTTATTGAAGTGAGAGGAGGTATTCCTCCTCGACCTTCAATGAAGCAAACCAGTGTCTGCTATCACAGGGCAGAAGCCATGCTCCCGCCCTGTCATAGCAAATGGCAATGTCCAGGGGGTGGGCACCCCGGGACATTCCAGGAGGGGGTGGGGCCCTGGAGGTGATGGTGGTCATGTGCCCTCCCACACCTAATTTGCAAAGCCCCAAGGAGGTGGCAGTATAATTATACGATTTCCAGCACCTAGCACGCATTCGGACGTTTAAAAAAAAATTGGGGGGGGTCCTTGTGGAACCCCCTGAGCACGCCTAGGGGGTCAGGGTGTTTCTACCCTGCCCCCTTTTCTTCAT
The DNA here is from genome assembly GCF_964261635.1 of Lissotriton helveticus. NCBI lineage: Eukaryota > Metazoa > Chordata > Amphibia > Caudata > Salamandridae > Lissotriton > Lissotriton helveticus. Next base: position 798,130,896 of record NC_136057.1, on the reverse strand, counting down.
TTTTCACTTTATTTTACTTGTTGTTTAGTTTGGAGTGTTGGCAGCCAATTAGAATGAAGCTCATGGGGTTTGGAGGGTTTGCGTGCATAGATTTTGATATTTTTATTTTTGGATTTTATCAGCATCTCCTGCACGGATTTAAACGATTTTAAAAAAGGTTGCTTTCTGAACCAAGAACTACCTTTTTGCCACTTTTGATGTAATTCCGTTCAGCAGTTCGGGCTGTAGCCTTGGCTAAAGTTTCTATGGAAATTAACATAGAGAAAACACTTTTTGGGACCTCTTATTTTCTCAGTCCCCGCTTGACGAATCACACTCAAACTTTCAGGATAGGAGCTGACCGAGATAGACCTTTTTTTGTAGAATTTCGCGAAGATTTGTTACACGACGCCAAAGTTATTAGCATCAAAAAATGCTTTTCCTATTGAAACTAGGTTCTAACTATAACTACCTACTGGCGACCGCCAGTAGGTAATATATTTATATATATATATAGATATATATTCACCACACAACAGGAAACCCAATTTGAATGAAGCCACCACAGGAGTTTGCTGAATATGCTCATCTCTTTATTTCATCTTGCTGGAAGGCCCCCGATCCAGAGCCCACACCCAAAGTTCAAAACGCCAGACGCGTTTCAGGAAATGAATCCCTTCATCAGCGGCGAATGTTCTCAGAGGAAACTGCAAGCGCCATCGGAAATGCACACCTTTATATTTAACGCATCCGCCCCAGTGGGCGTGGCCATACCTGTTGGCTTCTGGGATGCGTAGTGTAAGTTCCTTTACCCGCGTGGGTGCACCGCAATGTCCTTAATTAGTGAAGATAAAAATAAAATCCCCGGTGGGTTGATGTGTGATACTGGTCGGGTGCCCTCCTTGCTCTGTAGATGGAAATCGAGCGTCAGGCTGACACCCCCTGCAAGGCATCAGCTTGTCTCCCGTCCCTGTGCAAACACCGGATGGTGCTTGCACCGATCCGCCACAGCAGCGGGCTTCATTCACGACCCGGGCAGGCCGTCTTAAATTCACCACACAACAGAAAACCCAATTTGAATGAAGCCACCACAGGAGTTTGCTGAATATGCTCATCTCTTTATTTCATCTTGCTGGAAGGGCCCCGATCCAGAGCCCACACCCAAAGTTCAAAACGCCAGACGCGTTTCAGGAAATGAATCCCTTCATCAGCGGCGAATGTTCTCAGTGGAAACTGCAAGCGCCATCGGAAATGCACACCTTTATATTTAACGCATCCGCCCCCAGTGGGCGTGGCCATACCTGTTGGCTTCTGGGATGCGTAGTGTAAGTTCCTTTACCCGCGTGGGTGCACCGCAATGTCCTCAATTAGTGAAGATAAAAATAAAATCCCCAGTGGGTTGATGTGTGATACTGGTAGGGTGCCCTCCTTGCTCTGCAGGGGGTGTCAGCCTGATGCTTGATTTCCATCTACAGAGCAAGGAGGGCACCCTACCAGTATCACACATCAACCCACTGGGGATTTTATTTTTATCTTCACTAATTGAGGACATTGCGGTGCACCCACGTGGGTAAAGGAACTTACACTACGCATCCCAGAAGCCAACAGGTATGGCCACGCCCACTGGGGCGGATGCGTTAAATATAAAGGTGTGCATTTCCGATGGCGCTTGCAGTTTCCTCTGAGAACATTTGCCGCTGATGAAGGGATTCATTTCCTGAAACGCGTCTGGCATTTTGAACTTTGGGTGTGGGCTCTGGATCGGGGGCCTTCCAGCAAGATGAAATAAAGAGATGAGCATATTCAGCAAACTCCTGTGGTGGCTTCATTCAAATTGGGTTTCCTGTTGTGTGGTGAATTTAAGACGGCCTGCCCGGGTCGTGAATGAAGCCCGCTGCTGTGGCGGATCGGTGCAGGCACCATCCGGTGTTTGCACAGGGACGGGAGACAAGCTGATGCCTTGCAGGGGGTGTCAGCCTGACGCTCGATTTCCATCTACAGAGCAAAGAGGGCACCCTACCAGTATCACACATCGACCCACTGGGGATTTTATTTTTATCTTCACTAATTGAGGACATTGCGGTGCACCCACGCGGGTAAAGGAACTTACACTATGCATCCCAGAAGCCAACAGGTATGGCCACGCCCACTGGGGCGGATGCGTTAAATATAAAGGTGTGCATTTCCGATGGCGCTTGCAGTTTCCTCTGAGAACATTCGCCGCTGATGAAGGGATTCATTTCCTGAAACGCGTCTGGCGTTTTGAACTTTGGGTGTGGGCTCTGGATCAGGGGCCTTCCAGCAAGATGAAATAAAGAGATGAGCATATTCAGCAAACTCCTGTGGTGGTTTCATTCAAATTGGGTTTCCTGTTGTGTGGTTAATATATATATATATATATATATATATATATATATATATATATATATATATATATATATATATATATATATATATATATATATATATATATATAACCTACTGGCGGTCGCCAGTAGGTAGTTATAGTTAGGACCTAGTTTTTTCCATAGGAAATCCACAACATTCTATTTGGAATAACTTTGGCGCCGGTGGACGAATCTTTGCGAATTTCTTAAAGAAGATGGCCCGCTCCGCTCCTTCCCTGAAAGTTTTGGGGGGATTTGTCAAGTGGGGGCTGAGAAAAAAGGGGGTCCCAAAATGTGTTTTCCCCATGTTATTTTCCATAGGACGATTAGACACGGCTACAGCCCAAACTGCTGAACGGAATTACAAGAAATTTGCCAAAATGGTAGAGTCTGATTTGCAGATCACGCTTTTGCTTAAATGGTGTAAATCCCTCCAGTAGTTCCTGAGAAAATCAAAAGAAAAAAATATATATATCTAGCATTCCGAGCACGAGCTGCATGATGATTAGCTGTCAACTGTCTGTCAACACGGGGGGCGCTAGAGGGCGCACTGCGGAATGGCTGGCTAGTCAGACAGCTCCGCCGGACGGTTCCGTTTATCTGCTAAAACAGCGCGTATGGGGTCACGGAACCTGCCTGCACGGCAGAACCAGACAGCGGAAGATGATCGGCGCACATTGATATAATTTTCTTCGATCTGCGAGCTGCTGGAACGATGGACTCCGTCTGGTAAAGATAGCCGAGGTTCGCGACCTGTGCGGGCAAGATGGCGACTGCCTGTGACCGGTCGGAGCAGTAGACACCGGAGGCGCATGAAGCACACACCACGGAGCCTTGTAACAACCCGGCCACGGACCCGTGAGTAACTGTACCAACACAATGCACTATAGGAGGCCATAAAAGGACTAGTGGGTTCAGCTGCGGTGAAAACACTGTTTGTATTAATCGCGGAGACTCGTCACTGGACCCACGCCGCTTTCTGGGTGTATGTCACGAGTCGGACTATACGTACTGTATCTGGGCTCATTATAACACATTGCGGCGGGGGAGGACACTGCCATAACTGCCGCTACACAGCGACTCAGCGGCAACGCGATCTCAACCTGATTTGGAACACCATTGCTGTATGAAGCTGAAGGCGCGAAAAATATCACCCAACATGGCGGCGCCCGTCCTGGAGTACTACGATTTTGGCGTCTGATCGCTCCCCGAGGCGCCGGATTGTGGTTGCAGAAAGCGCACACGCACAGAGAGGTGTGTAAACCCATGAGCCCCACTGGCATATCCTTGCGTGCGATCTACACAACATATGCAAAACCGACCATGCTGATCACACTGGTGTGGCAGTTGTAACTGTGCAGATTGGTGTACCCTAGTCGTCCATCTCACCACGCAATACAGCTCTTAACTACCAGACTGATGTCAGTGCAGTCCCCGCGGCTGTCCCCACTGTAGATACTCGGTAATTATTTGAGTTATACAGCGGGTCTCTGTGCAGCGGAGACATTTACATTCATGCCTTAATTCCGACAGCATAGGTCTAAATTAACTACACACAAGACAAGTGCTGTGACTGCTGAGCCTCTGCATGGTGTCAACCAGCCTCCACTCAACTTTACCGGAGGACGCTGATGTACCACGTGGCAATGGAGTGCATCGATCTTCACACGACTGGTAAATAGGGACTTTCACTGTAATAACCGAAGAACGAAATTGGGGAACTAAGTGCACAAATGCCTAGCGACACTTGTTTGTGCCACAACGTTGATTCTTTACCGTGATATACACCAAAGTTAGCCAGTGAGTCATCATCCGTGATCATGCATGCCGCTCTCTTGAGACAATAACGGCCGGGTGTGTAACCTTCACGTCCTCTAGCCCTGCAATGTCCGACCCTACTACTTCGCACCACCAACGATGCTGAGTCTGCCACATTGATCACGACCCTACACGCAGACAGGACGCCATAGCTAAACGCGCCTGCTCTACGAACCTGTAGTAGCAGAGTATACTGTCATCATAGCATAGTAAGGAGCAGATACCTTGCGAGATGGGGAAACCGGACAAGCAACAACCCAAACTCAACTTTGAACAATGTCGGACAGTGAGAGGATCCCATCCCCACTCAGACACAGAGACTGAATCAGAGCGCACACCACCCAAAAGCATGGAGGTGATGTTGAAAGCAATACAAGACAGCCTGCAGGATATGCACTGTAAAATTGACCATCTAACAACACGGTTGGACAACATGGCAGCCAAAGTAGACCGACATGGAGAGCGGCTGGACGAAGCAGAGACAAGATTGTCCGCTGTAGAAGATGAATCACGTGCAAGCATCTCTAAATGTTCAGGATTTGAGAAGGTTCTAGACGTCATTAAATCTAAGTCCGAGGATTTGGAAGCGAGATCACGCCGAAATAACATTCGCGTAGCGGGCGTGCCTGAATCGACAAACATTGGTAATATGGAGGCATATGTGGAGGAAATGTGCCTTTCCCTGTTCGGCAAGGACAAACTGTCCCAAGTTTTCATTGTGGAAAGGGCGCATAGGACACTGGCACCACGACCACCTCCAGGTACGCCTCCGAGACCAATAGTTGCCCGCATACTAAACTACCGCGACAGAGATGCGATTCTACGTATGGCACGTGAGCACAAAGATCTTCAATATCAATCCAACAAACTTGCATTCTACCCCGACTACACGCAAGCAGTCCAACAGGCCAGAAGGGAATTCAATGGAGCGAAATCAAAACTACGGGAACTCCAGGTGGAATACGCCATGCTCTACCCGGCGAGGCTGAAGGTCAACTGGGAAGGCAAGTCCACTCTGCTCACCTCGCCCAAAGCAGCAAATGACTTCATAAAGAAAATCACGAGCCACCGGAAAAATGATCAGTGACGCCAGCAGGATCAAGAAGGGGACTGATAACGGAGAGAGGATATGGCGCACCGACTGACCGATCCGCTGGATACGACACAACTGCAGGTTGGTGATGGCACAGGCTCCTAGCGGGTGCCAGAAAACAGGTCAAAACATGGCATCAGCGGATGGGGTTCAATTGCGCTGCAATATTAACTGTCACTGCGTGCTCTACTCCCTTCACCAGGTATGTTGGAATATGCAAACTGTTTGGTGTATACGACATAACGAGTCTGGAACGCAGAGTAAGTCACGGTCAGACCGCCAGCTCTTTACTAAAAACTATAATATATTGTTCGTCTGCACCATTTGAGACTAATGCATTCTTTGTTGCAACTGAACATAAACTGACCCAATGACACTCATCTACATAGCAGAGTAGACATTGGACCTACAAACTTCTACTTTATAGTCGGTATCGATGTGACTGTTGACGTCCGCTGCTGATATACAGTTGTGCCAAAAACTAATGGTTTCCGACCCCTACAGCAGTGTGATAAAGCAAAAATCTGTACTGCACCGCTTCTCGGTCGCATAGCCCAGGTAAAACAGGGTTAAATGTTGATGCATCATATAGTCCGCATGGAGCCGCTCCTGCCGTTATTGTAACTATACAGCCTTCACAAACTACATAGCTTCACAAATCTGTGGTGAAATGTATACTGCATACTGAACGTAGTTACACTAGATATATACGGAGATGCATGCAAGTTATGTTATAGTTCTGTTTATACGCCTATTCACATTTCGGGGGGGCTGTGTGGAGATATTGCTGCACTTTTGTTGGCTCCTTGTAGCAGTGTAATTATTATGCATCGCTGTAGCAGTCATTGCAGGTATATTGTGACCTTATAAGTTTATGTAACCGTCCACGTCCGTTATTTCGGACGGTGATGTGCAGTCCAGGCGGGCCCCCACATGGGTGACCCCCAATACAGTTCGCATATTAATGGGATGTTCGTTACGGGTATGGCCTCAGCAGGTTTGGGCTGCTGTTGTGGGGCGGAGGGAGGGCGGGGGGGTTGTTCTTGTTGTTTATAGATCGGACCGCTTGAGATGCATTGCCTATAGCCAGTTGTACCACTCTCATCACTGCAAAAATGGAAACCACTCGCATTACACTTACGAATCATCAAAGTTCTCCCTGGATGGGTCACGGAGGACACATGCATTCAGACACGACCCCTATCATGGCTAATCCCATGTCTCAATCCAGAGCCCTGAACGTCCTCTCATGGAATATTAGAGGGTACACAAACCCAAAGAAAATTTGTCGTATATATTCGCCTGTCTAGACAGATGGAATACGGACATAGTCATGTTTCAGGAAACACATGAATCTCCACACACACACGCCCACGTGGGGCGCAGATGGGCGGAATCCATACACTGTTCGAGATATTCGTCCTATGCTAGGGGTGTTTCTATATTGGTAAAAAAAAGGCACAAACTTTAAAGTGAACACAACGAAACTAGATGATGGTGGGAGATATGTCATAGTTCAGGGTGACATTCGGGGTAGGCAAATCACACTAGTAAACACATATGGTCCAAACACGGATACACCGGAATTCTTCCGTGAAATTTGGCACTATCTAAACACTGATACTGCTCAAAAAATACTGTGGGGCGGATATTTCAACATTGCTCTAAATGATGCCCTCGATAGATCGGAAGGCACAATGGAACACCACACACGTGCTAGAACTGAATTGCTAGACATTATACGAGATCTATCCCTACAAGATGTCTGGCGGGTACGACATCCTGGAATTACTGAAGCTACGCACACATCGGTACATCACGCTGGCTGGTCTAGGATAGATTATTGGTTGGGGACAGCTGACATTTCGCTATGGACACACGAAGTAACTCACATGCCCAGGACGCTATCTGACCACAGCCCTGTTAAACTGTCATTAATCATCCCAAATTACATACCGCCGCCATACAGTTGGCGTTTCAATTCCGCAGCACTTACAGACCCACTGTACGAAGATACCATTGGTAAGGCTATTAAAGATTACTTCAGTCTCAATGTTGACACCACGGAAGACGCGGGACTTTTATGGGAAGCATTTAATGCGACCATACGAGGGGTCTGTATAGGTACAACCGCTGGTATACTAAATACATCAGAGTACAGATTGCCCGCTGTGAATCTACACTCCGAGCTCTAGAACGGCAATATGAAATAACTCCGACACAAAACATACTAAGCGACATCAGAAATGCACTCACTGAACACCAAAAATTCACCGCTGACGAAATCAAATATCTAAACAAACGACATGTGGCTAGAACATACGGGGAAGGGGGCAGACCAGGTAGAGCGCTGGCTACTAAAATATGCACTGGGCACAAACGAACCATCATTACAAAGACTGTTGGAGAGGATGGGCAAACTTGCACCGACCAGGCAGGCATACTCCAGAGCTTTGTACGCACCTATCAGGACCTCTGTACATCACGACCCATTGCCACACAACGCGATACACTACAATACATTGATGATATTGCTATTGGCTGGTTGTCGGATAACCAGAGACAATATTTGGCCCAACCACTGACAAAGGAGGAGATTGCTGAAGTAAAAGCAACTTTACCGAACGGGAAAGCACCTGGACCCGACGGATTCACTTGTGAATTCTATAAGACTTTCAGCGAATTACTGTCTCCATATCTAGTAGATATGTTCGGAGAGGCACTAGAGGCCCAAATTCTTCCGGCCACACTACGTGAGGCGGTGATTATAGCATTATTAAAACCAGGTAAGGATCCCGAGACTTGCGCTTCCTATCGCCCTCTGTCGCTCTTAAATGTCGACTCAAAAATACTAGCTAAAGTTCTTGCCACCCGATTGCAACCGCTAATGACCACACTAGTTCTCCCAGACCAATCGGGATTCATCCCATCTAGAAACACCACGCACAACACCAGAACTTTATTTGCCACAGCACATTATCTTACACCATGCACCAAGGCAGCAGCAATCATGCTTGACGCTGCTAAAGCGTTCGACTCGATTGAATGGTCGTACCTTGTAACGATATTGCATAGAATGGGTTTTCCTCGAGTCTTCGTCCAGTGGGTACAACTACTTTACACCAGGCCAGTGGCTAGAATCAAAATAAATGGTTATGTATCAGAAACCATCGTCATAGAGAGAGGGACGCGACAGGGTTTTCCCATGTCCCCTCTCCTATTTGCGCTCGCGCTCGAACCTTTAGCCTGCATAGTTAGACAGAAACATCACCACCTTGCACTTCAATTCCCGAATAGGCCTCTGCATATATCCCTATATGCAGACGACATGTTGTTATATGTCAGAGACCCAGCTGTTAATCTGGACCCACTCCTAAGAGTATACATCCGATTCGGTGGATACTCAGGTTTGCACATCAACTGGGATAAATCCTCCATATTTCCGTTGACCGACTCCACCCAACAGCATACGACGGAATACCCACTGGAGTGGCAGACAGACCCTATCCGATATTTAGGTATTTGGTTCCACCGAGACCCAGAGGTGGTTATTAGAACCAATTATGGTAGGGCGATTGACACACTTGAAGATAAAATCACAAGATGGATCCAACTTCCCCTGTCGCTGGCCGATAGGATGGCGATTGTGAAAATGGTAGTACTCCCTAAATTGCTTTACCTTTTCAATAACATTCCGATACAACCACCTAGAGAGGTGTTCAAACGCATCACGTCCATGATTTTGAAGCTAATTTGGGCAGGTAAAAAAGCACGCATAAAACTAGATACGCTAACGCTACTGATTCATAAGGGAGGTTGGGGTGTACTAGATTTTTGGCTGTACTACCTATGCGCACAGGCCCAATTTGCCACACATTGGTATCACGCAACACCATATCTGACTCATGTGGCAGTGGAGGAAGGCGATGCAGCCCCGATCCCATTGGACGCTATCATAACGCATACCAGACCTCCACTCCATAATAAATGTAAATGTAAATGTAAATGTAGTATACTTGTAAAGCGCACAGCTGCCCCAGCAACGGGGCGTCCCGGCGCTGTATAACTCTGGGGAACCCGTCCTGGCTTTCCCTGTGGGATGGTCCCTTGCTGGGAGTCCCCAAGGTGGAGCCAGGCATCCCCGGAATTGGTGGGGCCGTTGTGGAGATTAGGCAAGCTAATGCCCAGAGTTGCCGAGTGGAACCCCTGATTAGAGTAAGCACCGAAGCGAGAATTATCAAGTCCGCTGACCAAGGTCCACGACCCTGCCGCGTCGGGAATTGAACCCTGGTCCCGGACTGACTTCTGCTCTCAGGCCTGCTGCCTCTAACCAGTGAGCCACACTACTCCGGATAAGGATATTAATACAATAGACACCACCAACGCTGCCTGGAGAACTCTGGGCCACATGATGCATAAACTCCCACTTTACGCTCCAGCACTACCATTACATCATCACCCAAATCTATCTGTCACTAGTGAAAAAGTAGGCATGGGCCTATTGGAACAAGTGGGTCTCTGTACGATGGGTGACGTCTATAAGGACGGGGTCTTTCTAACAGACCAGTACTTAGCTTTTACTCAAAATCCAACAACACTCTTCCGCTTTACTTTTTACAGACTTAAAAAAGCGATGAAGCAACACTTTCCCACATTCCCGAACGAACCCCAGACGATGGACACCCTACAACTATTGATCACCTCCAAAAACACTTCACACTTGGTCTCGCGGCTGTATATTCAGGCACAGACAGAACTAGATCGCAGGGCTACCAGGGCTCTGGAAAAATGGAATACGCTTTTAGACGCCCCTCTCACAGACAAAGACTGGGAAACCACATGCACACTCACGAAAATGCTAACGCCAAATGGCAACCTGCGTATAATCCACTTCAAATACCTCCACCAGGTCTATTACACTCCTGCCTAATTATATAGATACGGTCTACGCGAGGAAGCACGATGTAAAAGATGTGGTCATGACCAAGCAGATTTTATACACTTGGCTTGGAATTGTGAAAAGGTACAGGCTTACTGGGCAGAAGTGACGGAAAAACTGACCGAAATGGTGGAAGTACCGATTGCATGTACAGTTACAGGTTGTCTACTAGGCCTGCTACATAACGTGAAAGCAACGCGACGTAAATTCTGCGTCATAGCATTATTATTTGCCAAACGCAGACTCTCACTGTGTTGGGATAGCTCACACACACCCCAAGTCAAACATTGGATGCAAGATATGGCGTATTGCCAAGATACACTAAGGACATACGAGGAGTCCCTCCCACTCAGATCTAGAACCAGAGACTACTGGTCATACTTCACAGCATACTTAAACGCACAACTAGAGGACTAAGGGATACACATCATCACTGGTATTAAATGACAGCTAACATGTGTCTTACTGAATAGTGGTTTCATGTATATCGTGTTATCGCAATGTGGAGCTGGAGTTGGAATGCGGTAGTGGTCTGATTAAGTCATGTTGAATCTTTTGTTATTTAAATAAACTTAGACAAAAACTGAGACCAACTGAGTTTGTAAACGCGGCCGGCCCACAGTGGTTGTAGGCGACTTGCTGTGTACTTTCACGTATGTTATGCATGCAACTTGCTTATGTTTATCTGCTTCAACAACACGCCGCCGGCCTTCTCTTGTAAGGTTGTGGGCGCTAAGCTGTGTAACTTGTGTGCATACTGACAATAAAGGTCTTGGAACAAAAAAAAAAAAAACAACTGTCTGTCAACACTCCAAACCAGAAATTGTTGGCAGCCATCTTGGGACCAATATACATGATTGCACCTCATTAAAAAGCATTGCAGTTAATAGAAGGTTTTAATACTTTATTTACATTATAAATCATGTGTTGATAGTCCCATACTAATTTTAGGAATTGTGGTGTGTTCTAAGGTGATTTTACCAGGTGAAAAAGCCTTCTGCTGGGATATCATGAATCATGTTTTAGAGAAATTTATTTTCTCATGCTTTTCCCACAGATGTTTGGAAGGTGATCTATAAGCTAAACTGAGAGCATACTTTCTGTAAATTCACATTATCTTTCTCAGTCATGTGAGAATGAAGTCTGACATTCTCAGTAAAACATGTACATCAAACAAGAGCAGAGACTGTCAGTTGATTCCTTTGTGTTCTACTGCAGCTTTCCAGAGTGTTCTAAAGAACAACTAGAGCGCTAACAGTCCTACTTATGACAAACGTATGGCATACCTGAAGCCATGTTGATTGGAATAAAGTGGTAACTCTTAAAACATTTCATTTAAAAAGGAACAACATGAGGGGGTTCATTTTGCCATAGGAAGTATGATTAGTGCTGTAGAAAGAAAAATTAGGGCACATTTTGAGTGACTACTCAAATCCTCTTCTATTTCTTTAAGAAATTCTGACATGCAGACTGAAACATGCACTTTCAATACCAGCAGCAGACTTCCCTGGTGAGCAGTATCTTTACTACAGTGATCTAATAAGCAACTAGAGTGCTAACATTCTGAATTCATGGCAAATGTGTGACACATCTGAATGCCTCCTTTATGGAATCAAAGTAAAAAACTGAAAGTATTTCCTACTCAGGAGACTGTAGTAAATGGGGAAATTAGGAAACTTCATAACAAATACGTCTCCCAAGATGGCCACCAGAGACAAAAGAGCCCAAATGTAGCACAAATATCACCCAGATGTAGCCCAAATATAGCCCAATGACAGAATTGTCCCAGAGTGTTCTAAAGAACAACTAGAACGTTAACAGTCTTACTTATGACAAAAGTATGGCACACTTGAAGCCATCTTTATTGGAATAAAGTGGTAACACTTAAAACATTTAATTTGCAAAGGAACAAAATGAGGGGGTTCATTTTGCCACAGAAAGTATGATTAGTGCCGCAGAAAGAAAAATTAGGGCACATTTTGACTTCTCAAATCCTCTTCTTTTTTATTAAAAAATTCTGACATGCAGACTGAAACATGCAATTTGAATACCAGCAGCTGAATGCTCTGGCGAGCAGTATCTTTACTACAGTGATCTAATGAGCAACTAGGGTGCTAACATTCCGAATTCATGGCAAAAGTGTGACACATCTGAATGCCTTCTTGATGGCACCAAAGTAGGCAAGCATTGAAAATGCTATAGGTTTCGCCCTCGTTTAAGTAAAAACAATTCTGTTTGTAATTAGGTGGCTTTTTAGCTTTGCTTGTATTAGTGTTTTTCAAACTTTCATGTACATAACATGCATTTGTATGCGTATATGTATATGTATGCATGCATTTATATTTGTATTTATATAGATATACATTTTATATATATGTTTATATATGTATGTATATATATATATATATACACACACACATACATATATATATATAAATGCATATGCATATATATATGTGCATATGAGTGTGTGTAGAGAGAGGTAGAGAGGTAGAGGTTGAGAGGTAGAGGTGTAGAGGTAGAGGTGTAGAGGTAGAGAGGTAGAGAGTAGTAGAGAGAGAAGTAGAGAGTAGAGAGTGAGTATTAGAGAGTAGAGAGTGAGTAGTAGAGAGTAGTAGAGTAGTAGAAAGTAGTAGAGAGAGTAGCAGAGAGTGAGTAGTAGAGAGTAGTAAAGTGAGTAGTAGAGAGTGACTAGTAGAGTAGTAGAGAGTGAGTATTAGAGTGAATAGTAGAGAGTAGAAGAAGAGAGTAGTAGAGAGTGAGTAGTAGAGAGTGAGTAGTAGAATGAGTAGTAGAGTGAGTAGTAGAGAGTAGTAGAGAGTGAGGTAGCAGAGAGAGTAGTAGAGAGTGAGTAGTAGAGAGTAGTAGAGTGAGTAGTAGAGAGTGACTAGTAGAGTAGTAGAGAGTTAGTATTTGAGTGAGTAGTAGAGAGTAGTAGAAGAGAGTAGTAGAGAGTGAGTAGTAGAATGAGTAGTAGAGTGAGTAGTAGAGAGTGAGCAATAGAGAGTAGTAAAGAGAGAGAGTAGTAGAGAGTGAGTAGTAGAGAGTGAGGTAGTAGAGAGAGTAGTAGAGAGTATTAGAGAATTAGAGAATGAGTAGTAGAGAATAGTGGAGTAGTAGAGAGTTTGTAGTAGAGAGTGAGTAGTAGAGTGAGTAGTAGGGAGTGGTAGAGAGTGAGTAGTAGAGTGAGTAGCAGAGAGTAGTACAGAGCAAGTAGTAGAGTGTGTAGTAGAGAGTGAGTAGTAGAGAGTATTAGAGAGAGAATAGTAGAGTGAGTAGTAGAGAGTGAGAACTGAAGAGAGCAGTAGAGAGTGAGTAGTAGAGAGTAGTAGAGAGTGAGTAGTAGAGTGAGTAGTAGAGAGCGAGTAGTAGAGAGTGAGCACGCAAACAGCATCCCCGAACAGGAAAAACACATTGTGAACGGGCGGAACAAGCAATTCTACGTGCTTGCGGAATTCTGCGTAGCTCGCAGAGATTTTTTACCGTTTTGCGGGACATTGCGTTACGTGACTACGCAAATTCCGCCCACCCCTGATTATACGGTTTCAGGTAATGTACATTTATTACCCTTTTCGAGTTCCTACATGTGCCGAGGTCCATCATATAGATGACCTCTCCTTTCCTTTCCAGCATAGGGTAGGGTCCAGTCCATGTGCCCCTGAGGGCCCTAGGTGCCACAGGCTCCAAAATCTATACCTTTTGGCATGGTTGGAACTCTACCATGGCAGCCTTTTAGCCATGATGCCCAGCTAAGGGAATATCCAGGGCCAATTTTAGGAGAAATTTTCTGAATTGCTGCGGTGCTACCAATCGCCTATTGGCCCCAAGTTTGGGGTTTCTGGCCTCAGTGTATGGCAGTGCCTCCTCCCAATAGGTCCAGTGGGAACCACTGACACTTCCCTTTTCTTGAACAGCAGCTTGCTGCCTCAGGCTTTTTAAAGTTGGATAGTTTCTCTGCCCCTGGTACAGAAAGGGTCCGCCTTGGCCCAAGAGCTCTGCTGTGTACGGGCCAAGATCCTGGGGCTCAGTCCCCTATGGGGCTGACAAGTCTTCTCCATGAGGAGAGGGGACTTGATGGAAGCTGGCTGCATAGACATTTTGCCCTTTCTCTTTGAAGGTTGATCCATAATTTTAGGCTCCAACACCTCTTTTTCACCCTGGGTTCTACTCTGTGCTCTATTTTCATTCACACCCATTCAGGTATTCCCAGCATTGCTGCATGGGCTTTCTGTTCTACCTCAGCCCATGCTGAGTACTACAAATCATTGACAAGCAACACTAGAGTGGGATTGCAGATGATACACCACCCTTTAATGGTGGTACCCCTTCCCCATTCTATAGACAGCAATGCCATTGGATGCACCTTAGCCTGATTGTCAGCACTGAGAAATATGTACTTTTCCCCAGGTAAATACTGGCTTGAGGTCACCAGATGCTTAGCCACCATAGTCACATTGGCACCAGTATCTAGCAGAGCTTCATCCTTTACCACATTTGAATGTGGCTCTTGCCTGTATTTTTTCAATTACTGGTCCAAACAACTGGGTTGCAATATCAACTCCACCCTTCTCAGCAGTCTCTCTTACATAGTCAGGGCCCACCTGTTATCCCATCTGAAAACTTGCAAGTGTATCTACTGCAGTTTTGGTTGTGGCTCCACTTAAGTGTACAGTTGCCTTACAAACACCAAGCCTTTTTGGGATCACAGTTCTTACCCTGGACGCACCCTTGGACTGTGAAGAGTTTCTGGGTCCACCCTCCAGAGCAGATTTTTTGGGGTCTTTTTGGCGTCTTTCTTTTGGTCACCCCCAACAGTGGTAGTTTTGATATCCTTTGTGGTCTGCCTTCTTCCCCAACTCTAAAGGAGAAAGTGGACCTAAGTCAACCAGATGCTGATGTAACTTCTCATTGTAATATTTACTTAGAGGATGTCCTTTCATAATCAAATTGTTTAGCTCTTCATAGTTATGCACATTGTTACCTGTTAACCAACCACCTGGTGTTTTCACTGAAAAGTCAACAAATTCTAACCAGGACTGGCAATGAGTTTTTTGAGTCCAAACCCCTCAATCAGGGTACCCTTCATGAGGTCATAAGACTCAGAGGTACAACCCTTGTTTGCGGCCTAACCCCTTTGCCCATGCAAAAACAGCATGGGGAATGTACAAACCCTATTTTGCGAGTCACAATTTTTGCGACTCGCAAAATAGGGTTTTGCAACTCGCTATTAGGACGGAGTGTTCCCTTCCTAATAGCAAACGCAACCCCATGTACAAATGTTTTGTGACCGCAATTGCGGGTCCCAAAACACTTGCAAATTACCACCCTCTTCAAGAGGGTGGTAATGGGGTCGCAAAGGGGAAGGGGTCCCTGACGACCCCTTCCCCTTTGCAAATGCAGGAGAAAATGTGTTTAAGGGCAGGCAGTGTTCCCAGGGACCACTGCCTGCCCTTATAAAATCAAACAAAATTTTTCATTTTTTCTTTTTTTAAATGCATACCGTTTCCCTTTAAGGAAAACAGGTTGCATAAGGAAAATGGGTTGCATTTAAAAAAAAACTGCTTTATTTAAAAGCAGTCCCAGACATGCATGGGGTCTGCTGAGCCCAGCATGCCACCATACCTTGGAGGGCCTGTTATTCCCAATGGGTTCGCAAATTGCGAGACGCTCATTAATATTCATGAGTGTCTCAATTTGAGATCCCATTGAGAATCGCTGACAGCGTTACACACTGTTGTACATCCAAAACAGAGCCTCGCAAATTGTGAGTCACAAAAGACTCGCAATTTGTGAGGCGCTATTTTGGGCATCATACATATGGCCTCAAGAGAGGTGCAAAAAGGGAACAAAGAGGCAAGAGAAGTGCAGAAAGTGGCAAAAGAGGTGCAGAAAGAGGCAAAATGAATGCACAAAGAGGCAAGAGAGGTGCATAAACAGGCAACAGAGGTGCAGAAAGAGGGAAGAGCAGTGCAGAAGGAGACAAGAGGAATGCAAAGAGAAGCAATAGAGGTACTAAAAAAGGCAAGAGAGGTCCAGTTAGAGGCAAAGAGGTACAGGAAAAGGTAATAGAAGTGCAGAAAGGAACAAGAGACATGCAGAAAGAAGAAAGAGAGGTGTACAAATTGGCAAGAGATGTGCCAAACGAGATAAGGGAAGATGCAGAAAGACACAAGGGATGTGCGCAAAGAGATACGAGAGGTGCTTAAAGAAGCAATAGAGGTGCAGAAAGAAATAAAAGAAGTGCAGAAAGAGGTAAGAAAAGTGCAGAAAGAAGCAAGAGAAATGCAGAGAGAGGCAAGTGAGATGCAGAAACAGGGAAGAGGTGTACAGAAAGAGGCAATAGGGTTGCAGAAAGAAGCAAGAGAGGTGCTAAAAGAAGAAGAAGAAGTGAGGAAGAAGCAGGAGAGGTATAAAAAGAGACAAGAGAAGTGCATAAAAAGACTAGAGAGGAGTAGAAAAGGCAAGAGAGGTATAGCAAGAGGGAAGAGGGGTGCAGAAAGAGGCAAGACAGGTGCAGAAAGAGGCAAGATGGGGCCAAATGAAGCAAGCAA
The DNA here is from genome assembly GCF_964261635.1 of Lissotriton helveticus. Classification (NCBI taxonomy): domain Eukaryota; kingdom Metazoa; phylum Chordata; class Amphibia; order Caudata; family Salamandridae; genus Lissotriton; species Lissotriton helveticus. The sequence goes on along the minus strand of NC_136057.1, from coordinate 798,114,129 downwards.
GGTACCGAAAGTAGCAAGAGAAGTGCAGAAAGAAGCAACAGAGGTGCAGAAAGAGGCAAGAGAGGTACAGGAAGAAGCAAGAGAGGTACCAAAAGAAGAAAGTGGAGTACAGAAAGATGCAAGAGAAGTACAGAAACATGAAAGAGAGGTGCAGAAAGAAGCAAGAGTGGTGAAGAAAGAGGCAAAAGAGCTGCAGAAAGGGGGATGAAGGATACAGAAAGAAGCAAGAGAGGTGCTAAAAGAAACATGAGAAGTGCAGAAAGAAGCAACAGAGGTGCAGAAAGAGCCAAGAAGGGTGCAGAAAGAGACAAGAGAAGTGCAGAAAGAAGCAACAGAGGTGCTGGAGAGTCAAGAGAACTGTTGTGGGTAGGTGTCACTGGATTTTTATAAGAATTTGACCTTGACCAAGTGATATAAAAACACAAAAAGGGGAAGAGGAAATTAAATAAAGAAAAACAGTGGCAGAGTAAGAAAGAAGCAATGAAAAAGAACCTGCAAGAGTGAGATGCAGGGCAGATAGGGTCTATTGGGAGGATAAAGATGTGTGAGGTGGAATCAAGACTATGCAGCCTTGGGATTCAGCAAAGTAGCATTCAATAGTGAATGTCTTGGGCTGCTGATCAAAGCTTTGGGCCCCCACACACATTCTTTTACAAATGAAGCACTGTCCAGGTGCAAATGATTCCTCAAACCACATGATCTTCTTCACTCCCCAGTCACAGGGAGTGAGAGTCAAATAAACTGTCTGAAGTGGTTTTCAGTTGCTACGAGTCACATCATAGGTTACTTTAGATCCCTGGAGTAAGCAAGAGGCCTTTATGCTGAACTCTAGTAGCTCCTTTCCAGTCTTAGTGATACAAGTTAGATGTTCAGCTAAACATATCTCCACAGCCTCAATCAGGCAGTTGGAAATGTATCCAGCAAATAGCTTGCATCCTTTTTACTTCTTCTCTTCTTTGGTTCCGAGCACATCTTTGTTGAGAGTGTTAAAGCTGTGATTTTAAAAGGCAAGTTCAGTCTGTGATTGGTGGCATCTTCTAAAGAAATCAAAGTGTTCCCATTTACATTTAACAGCTGTGGGCTACTCTAAACGCCATGCCAAAATCCATTGGGTCTGCAGCCAGCAAACAGAAGTGTCCTCTTTCCTTCAATTCCTATTAAACTGACAGAAATCCACACTAGACCAGCCTATTTCCTGTCTCCAAACGATCAAAGAAAATCCCCACCACTCTATGGGTTACTTGCCCCTGCCTTTTGCTAGGCAACTCTCTGCTGTGGCTTATATGCCTCTTATATGCAGGACAAGCGTTATACTCTCTTTTGAGAAGGCCTACTTATGGAAGTGCACAATATTTCCTTTATTTGAAGCCATGTAGTTGGTCACTGCCCTCCAGGGAGATTTGGGTGTACAGTGGGATAATTATTTGCAGGTAACACATCATTTGTCCATGGAAATGGGATTAGCTCTTTGCTACACCACTGCTAAAGTTCAGACAACTTATAAAACGGATCCTCTTAAATGTATTTATCTACATGCATAGATTTCAAAATCTGTAATATTTTCCTTAAAGTCCACTAAGGTACAGATTCCTAAGTCTGTTTTGGAGAAATGGAATGATTGGACAGTATGACATAGTTAAGATGGTTGTAAGAACGATGAATGTTTTTTAGTGGCTGGTCAAGTAGTTCTGTTGTTTGCCTCTACTTGTTAAATGATAGACATGATGAACAGATGTGAGTAAATCCCCTTTCCTAAGGACTTTACTTCACTCATCAGACGATGGAGAAACCATTCACAGTGCAATTTATCAAGTCAGTCAGGACTACATTTTGAGCTATGTGGCCACCTAATTAGAAAAGATCGGTTATTTTGGAGGGATTTAATTTTAGAAATCGTCAGGATTTAGAGGCAACTTTTGAAGTTATGGATGTTAAGGATGTTGTTTGTGGGGGACTTCTAAAGCAGATTTCAGAGTTATCAGCAAATTGATAAATGGCCCAGTCTCGATTCTACATCACTATCCTCAGTGTTCCCACACACAGATTGAACGATTTAAGCAACAACATTAAGCCATGCAGTACACAACAAAAAAGGGGCTGTTTTGTAAGTGCAGCTTCCCATCCTGAAAACTGTTTGTGATTGGACAGAAAGAAGGCCTCATGGATAAGACTCTATGAACAACCAAAAATTTTAACTAGTTAAATGTTTAGATATAAGCGGGAAAATCACCTTTTCCATGCTTAAATCCCATTTTTTAAATTGGCATAGCTATGCAACTTTTTGCTTACATTTGCAGCTCTTACTGAAGAGCCAAATATTGAGTTTGAGTTTGAGTTTAAAATATTTCTTAAGCGCGCGTACACCGAGCGGTTTCATGGCGCTGTAAAGTACTGAAACCCTGAGGGGCAGAAAGACCGGAACACAAAAAGGGGCTTTATGGTGCGAAGGCTTGTGTAAAAAGAAAGGTTTTCAGTGCCTTACGGAAGAGTGTGTACTGGGGGCAGGATCTCAGGTGCGCCGGGAGGGAGTTCCAGAATGCAGGAGCAAGTGTGGAGAATTTGGAGCCTCCCCATTTTTTGCGTTTAAAGCGGGGAACTACGAGCAGTTGTTGGGTGGATGAGCGTAGCTCCCTGGGAGGAACATAGGAGTGAATTTCGGAAGTGATAAAAGCAGGGGCATTGAAGATGATGCAGCCCAGCTTGAACTGGGCTCGTTCCTGTATGGGGAGCCAGTGTAGGGACTTGAGGAGGGGCGTGACGTGGTGTGATTTGGGCAAATTGAATACCAGGCGGGCCGCCTGGTTCTGGACCAGCTGGAGACGTCGCACGTTGTACGCGGGCATGCCACAGTAGAGGGCATTGCCGTAATCCAGGCGGGAGGTAACCATCGCCAGGACTATGAGTTTGAGTGCGGAGGGAGAGAAAAACCGAGAGACTTTGCGGATAGTACGGAGGGAGAGAAAGGATGAGGATACAACAGAGCTGACTTGGGAATGAAGGGAGAGTTGGTCATTCAGTTTGAATCCAAGAGTTTTTACAGAGGAAGATGGAATCGGGGGGGACCTAAGGAGGGGGGCCAGAAGAGAGAAGACCAGGGACTGGAACAACCACCTGTCAGCACCAACTCCGTTTTATCGGGGTTTAGCTTCAGGTGATTGTGATTCATCCAGTCCTGGATGAAGGTCATGACAGACTGAAAGTTGGATATTGACTCGGGGGAAGAAGATAGGGAAAAGATAAGCTGGAGGTCATCCGCATAGTTGTAGACGGAGACCTCCAGCTGTTGGAGGGCGAAGATGAGAGGGGCGATAATCAAATTAAATAGCAAAGGGGAAAGGGAGGAACCCTGGGGAACTCAGCATTGAACCGCATGGAAGTCCGCCGAATAGTCACCCAATCGCACTGCTTGGGTGGGGTCGCGCAGGAAGGAAGACAGCCAGACCAAGGCCGAACCTTCGATTCCCGCCGCTCTGACACGGGAAAGTAAGATGGCATGATCAACCTTGTCAAAAGCGGCGGAGAGATCGAGGAGGACCAGGGCCTGAGGATGGTTGGTGTCCATACCCTCTCTGAGGTTGTCAAGGACTGATAATACTACGGACTCCGTGGAGTGTGCGGGGCGGAACCCAGCCTGCCTGGGGGCTAAAACCCTGTTCTCCTCCATGAAGGTACTCAGTGTTCTGGTTACATGGCGTTCCAGTACCTTCGCCAGAAAGGGTAAGAGTGAGATGGGGCGATAGTTAATAGGAACCGAGGGGTCAGCGCCAGGTTTTTTGAGGATTGGTAGGATGACGGCCGATTTAAGAGGTGAAATGACAATGCCCTGTGATAGTGAGCTATTAAGAAGGGTGAGGGGTGGCAAAACACAGGCAGAGTAGATCTGTTTCAGGATGTGTGCTGGGCAAGGGTCTATTACGATTTAACCAAAACATTTATGTTTCATTCCTTTAAAATGTCCCTTCCAGTAACATTACATTAAGCACGTGTTATCTTTTTACTGGATGTAAGAGGGAAACATATCTCCTTCAAAGTTACAACTCAGTTTAAATACAAAATGCATTGAAGTACATGAAATGCAACACAATAAGTATAAACAATTAAATTTTTCATGCAATTTGTAACAGTGAATTGATTAATAGTACAAAAATAATCAGGGGAAGCAGAGGGGTTGCATATACCAGAAGGGTTATAACAAATCTGAAAAGAGAGATAAACATAAAAATGGGGAGGGAAGGATAAAGCTATAATAATGTAATGTTAGCAATGCAGGAGTAGGAGAGTATAGGACATTTTAAAAATATCAACATTATTAAAAGTAATAGCTGTAGCATAAATTTTACAAGAGAAAAATAGATAAAACAATGTAGAAAAATATAATTTAAATTATGGTGGCTTGGGAAGTTCTTCCAATAGAGGGTGATGAAGGGACATCTTTTGAGAAGATTTGTGTAAGAAAATAAATATAGGTGACCACATATGTTCTCTTTTAAAAAGTAGTGATAAAGGAGAAACGTAAGCACGATCAAGATGATGATTATAGCAAACACTGTACCACCAAGTTTGAAAAGAAAGTTGCGTAGATTGTTTCCAATTTTTTGTTATTTGTTGGAATGCAACTGCAATTAATAGGTCTACAATAGTAGTGTAACATGTGCGGGATTGCTAGCAGTCAGCAAGAGTGCCTCGAAAAATATTCATAGGCGAAAATGGGAAATGGGTATGAAAAATGATACTAATTTGAGACCACACCCTGAGTCAGAATTGATAAGTACAGGGGTAAGAGAAAATCATATGAAATAAATCTTCATTTGCCGCATTATACAACCAACAATTAGAGGTGACTGTGGGATTGAAGTTATATAGTATGTTTGGAGTAATCATAGAAAGAAAAGAGTAGTACTAGCCGTTCTTGAAGTCTTGTGAAGTTTTAACCACAGCTTATCCCAAAGTTCCGAGGGTCATAAAGTGTGGAAGTCTTGTTCCCATTGCACTTCAATGTTAGTCTTAGTTCTATGATTTAGAATTTTATTGAGGAACTTATACATAGAGGAAGCACTTGGTTGGGTACTTAATAAAGGTACGAAGTTATTCTGGGAATGTAAAGAGGTAGAATACAAAGATAGTGAAGGCAAGGAATCTTAAATTCTTTGGAATATGTTTTGGGGGGCTTATAAAGTAATTGTGCTTCAGGAAAAGTAGGAAATGTATCTTTTGAATAAAGGTGAGGAAACCAAAGCAAAGCCTTATCCTGCCAAGTCTTCCGATAAATAGATTTATTTTTAATTCGTATAAGATGATTATGCTAGATTGAAGAATTAAGAAAACGGTCCCTATCTGAAAGGTGTGGAATAAGTACTGAGTAAAAGAGTTTATGAGCAGTTTTATGTATAGGTGAAGAAAGGTGTTGTGTCTTATGAGTGAAAGAAAGAGGTTCCTGGAAAGAGAAAGGAGAGAGAAAAGAAAGCTTAATGTCTTTCAAGAGAGGGGAAATGTCTAAATCTTGATGTAAACATTTAGAAAGTTGTTTATGGAGAAAGGCTTTATGATAAGTTTGAAAGATGGGAAAATGTACCCCTCCATATGATTTATTGTGTTTAAGCCAGACTAGGGACATGCATGGTTTCTTTTTATTCCATAAAAAAGAAGATAAAACAGAATAAATCTGTTTGAAAAAGTATACAGGAATAGTGAGAGGGATGGTAAAGATAGTAAAAAAGGCAACCGGAGCAAGTATAATTTTAATAGTGTCAAGTCTACCCCACAAAGAAAGATATAAAGGGTGCCATTTAGACATAGAGTTAGATAGTGTGGATCCAACTTTAGTTATGTTTAAGGATAAAGTATGTTTTATAGAAGGGGCAAAATACAATTGTAAATATTACATTTTTTGCAGATTCCATGCAAAATTAGTAGAAATGAAATTGTGTTTAAAACAGTAAACATTTAAAGGAAGGTTCCATCATTCATCATGATTCAATTTATAACCACAGAGTGAGGAAAAAGCATTAAATTCCTCCATGAATACTGTGAGAGAAGATTCTGGAATGGATAGGTATAATAAGATGTCATCTGCACAAACACTCAATTTAATATGAGTTTTGCCATGTTTAAAATCGTAAATATTTGGGTTTTGCATAATTTTAGCTAGAAAAGGTTCTAATGCACTAATGAAAAGAAGAGAAGAGAGAAGACATCCTTGATGAACTCCTCTTTGCAGGGGGAAGATAGATGAAATAGATCTGTTAGCAAAAATAAACGCTTTGGGTGATGTGTATAATAAATGTGTAAGAAATAAACTTAGAAATAAAGAAACCAAGAAAGTGCTTGGAAAATAAACAACCAAAGCTTTTTCTGCATTAAGAAAGATGGGTGCAAATGATTGGGGATATTTATTGGCTTTATGTAGTATTAAAGAAAATGTGAGTGTTATCAGAAATAGTTCTACCCTTCATTGAACCGGATTGTTCTTTGCAAATAATTGAAGGGAGGAAAGGCTCTAATCGAAGTGCAAAAATGTTTGGAAATAATTTATAGTCTGAGTTGACTAAAGAGATGGGTCTATAGTTTTAACAAAGATTGGGATCTTTTCCTTCCTTAGGAATAAAACAGATAAGAGCCTCTAGAAAGGTACCACTGGAAGCTTTAGATAAGATGAAATGGGTATATAAAGATTGAAGGTGCGGAATAGGAGATTTAGAGAAGTGGGTATAAAATCTAACAGTAAAGCCATCCGGGCCAGGAGCTTTCCCTATTTTAGAAAGTTTTAATGCATGAAAGTTTTCCTTTATGGAGATATCGTTTTCTAACAATGAAAAGTCAAGATCAGCAGGGAAGTGTTTTGGTAGCAAAGAGAGATAGCTTTGTATATCAGTATTGCTTGGGATGCTCTCCGGGGTATAAAGAGTAGTATAATAGTTTTTAAATTCTACTACAAATCTGAATATTTTGAAAATGGAGTACAGTCAGATCTTTAAATACAGTCAATATTTGTACGCTTTTTCTTGACTTTAGGTATGATGCAAGGAGTTTACCAGCTGTATTTTGGCCTCCATTGTAGCGAGCACTACCTTCAAGAAGGTAGGAGCTAGCATTTTCTGGAGATAACTTATTATATTAACATTTTTCTACAATGAGATTGTTAAGATTGTATATATAAATAGTGGTAATATATAATGTTTCTAATAACTTTAAGTTTTTAAGGATTTAAAGTGCTTTTTGGGAGTTACATTTTTTCTACATAGCAACATATGATATAATAAAATCTCTAGCTGAAGCTTTAAAGGCATCCCATACTGTTGACTATCAATTAAGATACTGAATATAGATTTCACGATTCATACCCTTATATAGGTACAATTCACTTTGCCCTTATTTAGGCGTAGAAGTCCAACCCTTATTTAGGCATTGCTCACGCTAACAATATACAGGCATGGTCAACTACATCTGATCCTCTTTGTCACAACGAGTTCTTGGAAAACCAGACTCTTAAGCCTTTAGGACTTCCCCTTGCCTGGATATTGATTTCTCCAAGAACTCATTTATTATGCATGAAAATCTATTCCTTAGGGGTTCATTCATGATGTTCTTATGCCCGACATGTACGTCATTACTGGCATACTTAAACACCTTCAAGGTATAAATATACCTTCACTTGCTATGGCAAGGCACAGTGCGGTTCGACTAACTACTTGCATGATGCGGCTCGCCACAGCAAGTCCCGAAGGAAGTCAACTCCCCAACTGACGAACTGACCAAACGCTGTCATCCTCCTCGACAAGAATCCAGCTCCAGTGTTTCTGACTCCCCTTGCGGGGTGTTAGAGATCGAGTCCCGGAAAAGAGATACCAACCTCTCTCATTCTAAGGTATGGAGCTGATTAGTGCCTAGAGAACCTTTTGGCAACTCTTGGCACAACTAAACTAAACTATAGCTAAACAGCACCTACTTCTACCCTCGTACTACACTTAGGTTAGGTACACTGGGGTAGGATCATTTTAGAAGCACCAGTTGAGTATTTTAGCCTGTGTTATTTATGTATGCATTTCTTATATATGGCATAGCTACAGGCCATGCTATTGCAGTATTATTTTATAGTACTGCTAGCGCTGTACATATTATATTTCGCATTCTGTCTTACGATAGTAGCAGTTCATATCTCTTTCATGAGAAATAAGACTGTTCAGTAAACACTTTTATTGAAATGCCCGTCTCCCTAATTCTATGCATCTCTGTAGAAACAAAGCATGCACGATTGACTGAGTGAAACTGTAATCTATTGTTTCCACAACTCTGAAGATATTGTTCCGACTCTAAGGGAAACAAAGTTGTCATGTTTATGCGGTTGTCAGAAACGAATTCCTTCTTGTTCATTTGAGAAGTTTCTAGTGACCTCTGAGTTAGCTGGCATCCGCGATAGAGACATACTGACCTCAGTCCTATGTCAAATCTATAGTGTATATTATTCCAATGCACAGAGCCTATCACGCATATAGGAATCCACACTACAATACGACTTGAAAAGAGATAACTGAAGAGATGTTACAAGTAAAGAAAGTGGAGGTGAACATTTGATCAATTAATAAAGAAGTGTTAAAATGCCATCTTTTGTTATTCATGGTAATAGCGAGTAATTTTAAATCCACAATAACTGGAAACAAATACATAATCAATGCGAGATTGAGAAAGCTGTGTAGGTGAAATGAAGGTATATTCACGTAGTTGGGGATTACATAATCTCCATGAATCGACAAGAGCTCTATGAGTAATTAGGTTGGTAACGTGTTGATGCATTGAAGAAGGGACATAGGATAAATTAGAGGTACAATCTATATAAGGATCTATGACTAAGTTACAATCACCACCAGAAATAACATATTGTGTAGAAATGGACATTAAAAGAGTAGATATAGATGGCCAAAAATTATTGTCAGGTTTACTAGGCACATGTACATTAAACAACTAAATATGTATATTATTAATTTTAAGATGAACAATCAACCAAAGCCCCTCATCATATGATAAGAGAAAATATTAAGCTTTTTGTTACATAGAACTATAACCCCATTTCTTTTACCCATACTCGGACAAGAAAAAACATTTCCAACTTATTGAAGTTTATGTTTTAGAACTTCTGAAGCAACTAAGTGAGATTGTAGTAAAAATGCAATATCTGATCTAAGATTAGACAAGTGGGTACCCAAACCTTTAACATTCCAGGAAACAACCTGTAATGTAATTTGTCGAACAATAAAAGAGAAGATAGGAAAAACTACAGCATAAACAATGGAAAATTTGAAATAAGGTGGATAATGGACAGTAAAGCTCTCATGTAGAAATAAGATAGAATTAAAATAAAAGTAAAAGAGGGAATGTTGAAAAGAGGATAGGAGGAAAACAGGAGGGAAAAAAAGAAAGAAAGCAATAGAAAAATAAGGAAAAAAATAGAGACACCAAATAAAGTGAACAATAAAACATACCAAAAACTCAAACATGAGGTGGAGGGTGTTGAGGTCATAAGGAGAAGACGGAACAACTAGTCACAACTCTGGAACAAGCAACGAGGAGGGGAATGATCCAGGTGGACTATACAATGATGGGTGGAACAGTGCAATGGTACCCAATGAGAAAAACATAAGGGAAAAAAGGACAGTTATTCAACATGCAGTGGAAGCGCATACAATAAAAACAGTAGAAGTAATGTATAATTTCATAAAAGAAGTGAAGTGTTATTATCAAGTAGCAGTTGAGAATCTTGCAATCTCCAGGGTTTCTTCTTTACAGTTGAAGCAGGGCTCCTCATGTGTAGTTGTCTTATTTTTATAAGTCACTTTGAAGAGGCAAGGATTGATTAAGCCGAATCTAGCATTTAAGTCTTCTAGTACTGGATGCAAAACTCAGAAACTTTTCCTTCTGTCAGCCGTGACTTTAGCATAATCCTGTGAGAAGAATAACAGAGAACCCTGACAAGATATACAGCATTTAAACGTAACTGCCTGTAAAACCTTCAACAAATCAGTGTATTTTGGAAAGTATAAAATGACACCTCTCGGTTTGCGTGAGGATGATGAGGTTGAAGGAGCATGACCAAGTGTGTGTGCTCTTTGTATATTTAGTTGCGGTGAGTCAGGGAACTCAAGGACCTGAGGAAGAAAGGACTGAAAGAAAGAAATAGGGTTGAAGCCTTCAAAATCTTCAGCTAGACCATAAATGTGTAGAATATTACGTTTGCTACAGTTTTCAAAGTTTTCCACTTGTTTCTGAATCTGAGATATCTCTACCTTCATAGGATGAATCATCTGAGAAGACGTTGTTGTCGAATGTAGAACATTTATCCTCTAGACTGTGCAAACGTAAATTTGTTTCTTCCATATAGGGCTTGAGAGCACCTATCTCATCTAAGAGTAAGTCTAGTGATGTTAGTGGAAGAGAAATGGTTGGTGAACGAGGATCCTTTTTGGCTTATTTATTAGTTGACGATGTTGAGGGAGTTGTAGGCTTAGAAGTATTTTTCCCATTTGATAAAGAGGAATGCAAAGCATGGGAGGAAGTGGAAGCGGAAGGTGATGGGGATGTCCCCACAGGTGGGGGAGAGAGAATCTGCTCATGGTCTTCCATGTTGTTTTCTAATAATGAAACAGGATTTGAGGTTGTCAAAGTGGGAGTCTTAGGGCGTAAAACAACAGCGGAGGTATTACTCGTGACAGGTTTGATTCTTCCCATGACATGAAAGTCACCTCCACAAAAAAACAAATTTGAGGAAAAGTTGAGAGAAATTGCACAACACTGCAGTTGAATTAAACAGGGATTAGAGTTGTGGCTAGTCGAAAATGCAGAAATGCTCAAGTGCAGTTTTATATTGGTTTACACATTTGTATAGCATATTTGTAGACTCAATTGCCAAAAACGAAGTTTACGTGCCATAAAAGTAAAAAAAAAAATTGCCGAGTAGCATGTAGATAAAAGAAGCAAAATAATCCAGGAACATACTAATACTTGTAGCAATATTCGTTAGCAGAAGGTTGTAAAATGTTGGCATTAGGATGATTTACACGGAAAGGAGACAAAAGGGCGGACGTGAATCCAGTCACGGAGACGCGCCACAACCCTTAAGGTGAAACAGGCAGTGTCAGCTCCTTACCACGATGAAATGGAGGCATCCTTTGATGCAGCGTGGTTTCATCAACAATGTCCTCGGTTCCGTATGTGTGCCGAGATGCTGCTGTCGCTCAAATAAAGAACCCTATCGGAGTTCGGCGTGGAGCTGCGTTAGCCGGCCACCATCTTCTCTCAGCACAAGACTACGCCCCCCTCAAACTTACAACTCAGATCTGAACTTTTGTGAATATCAAATATATGAATGCATCACAAAGGGATGCCATTTGTAAAGGAGAGGATTAGTGGGCCACGGAAGATCTAATGTCTGAATAACACATGTCCATGGACAAAAAATGACAAAATAAGAAAACTAATTGAAGGGCTCCAGTTCAAAGATCGATTTCCTGCAGCATTTCATTTCGTGCTAGTTACCGTTTCAACTGCAAATATGCAGCTTACAAGGATCATGGGGCTGCTTATGTTGTGTGGTGTTTTTGAATTGTGCAAACTGGATCTCATTTCGTAAAATAATGCTCTGTGTGAACTTCCTGGCTATCCACCTATGGCTTTATAGACTGTAAAGTGGGTATGTGCTGAGCTCCAGTGTCTTCTCCGTATTTGTTTGCCCACCATTGTATGCAGCAAAAGGTTATCATAGGTCTACTCTTGTTGTACATTTTATTGCTATATTTTATAATGCTGCTCTGTGCAGGACGCTGGATTCTCATTTCTGCCACTTTGCACGAAGAAAAAATAAAACCTATCCTTATTATGGAGCAACGGCTCTTTGGCATAACAAGACGTATTGTTTGCATTTTTGCCCTAAGATAATCTTAAACAGCTTGCAGGGGTTCTGTATGAACATTTATGTATGGTAATGTTCTTGTGCACATTGCTGTTTTGTTCAAATAAAGTAGGCAGGATCACTAGGGTTTGCTACGCATCTACCTTTTAAGAAACCTCTTATGAACTGGCTCTTTCACTAATTAGATTATTTTCAGTTTTGACCACAGACCGTTGCCCTCAATGATAGCACTAGGAGGCTCTTGGGTGACAGAGTGCTATATCAAATGCCCAAACCAGAGTAAATTTGCTGTTTTTTGTCAGACTATGCTCAAGTGAGTTTTCTTGTAATGATGTGTGCTGAGCTTCACTGTCAGTTTTAGCAAAGTGAGCAAGTATGGGCACTTTTCAGCTGCCTTGTCATGTGGCTGGTTTAGGCCCGGGGAGAAACACTGCCATTTTACATACACATGTTTCTTAAGTTGCCTTCTTTTTTGTATGTTGACTTTTGACACTCATTTTATTGTATGTCTGTGCAGGATATGGTTCTTAGAAAGCACATTTGCTTACATTTCAGCTTCGTCTGCACATTATCACAACACCTTGAATATTTAGTAAAGCAATAAAGCTTATTGCGCAAATGTTGTTGTTTGTTGATCATCCGGTAGGTGACATAGTTATCAAAAGAGGATAAACAATGACAGCCTGACTGAGGTCTTGGGATGGTAGCATGGATTCCCAGAGTGGGGAATAGAGTGATACCAAATTCAGGCCACAGGTTAGATCTAATCTTGGCAGAACATGAGGGTCTTGCATCTACTCATGCAGGGGTGGAGGCTACAATTTCATTATTGCAGCAACCCTTTTGGTGGCCAGGTCTCTATAAAGAGACCAAGGACTTTGTCCCTAAATGTGACATCTGCCAGCAGGAAAGGGATTCCACTGTAGAGTGCCCACCATAGACACCTCTACTGATTTCAAACAAGCCGTTTGCTTGTGTTTATTTGTATCACTGCAGTCCTTTAACATCAGATGGGGCTTACAAGTACATAATGGTGGCAGTGGATTCCTGCTCTCAATTCCTATGGGTCTAGCCACAGGGATCGGCTGATGCCTGAACTGTTAGAAAAGATCTGTAAGTCGTTCTTGGGCAATATGCCATTGGCATATTCCATTCCGACCACTGTTCGATGTTTGCCTCCAGGGCTTACAAAGATGCCATGGGATGTTTAGGAGTGACGCTACGGTATTCCTCACTGTACCATCCCAGGGTAAAATTGTTATTGTAGAGGAAAAACAGGTACCTAAAGCAGCCTTTAACAGCAAGGGTACTAGGTTCGGCTCGCAGTTGGGTCCATCACCTATATGGAGTCCAGAAGGCATTGAATAACAGAGAAAATCCCTGGGTGGTCGGACTCCCTATGAGATATTGTTTGGTGCTAAAATGTGGGTCCCAGACCTCGACAGTCACAGCAGCGGCAGAAACATTGGCTATAAATGAACATATGGCTGTTGTACAGGAACTGAACAGCTTCCAGGACACCCAGAGCAAGGTCCAAATAAAACACACATCCACTGGTGAGGTGAAGGAAGCACCAGAGACTCCTGGTTAGATTCCCAAGTTTGGAGACCTGGTCAGGGTGAAAATTGTGGACAAGAAATAATTTGGGTTATCCTACTGACCACCTGCACCTGTCCTGGCTATTGAAGGTACCGGAACTGTACTTCTCCCACCCCTCGTAGTTGCAAGAACAAGAGATTTGTTTCAATTAATCTGATTAAACCGCATCAAGTGGCCGAATCTCCACAGTAGGCCACATGGGATCCTGGGTAGTTACCTGCCTCCTCTCACTAGCATACAGGAAATCCTCATGAAAACTGCGTTCAGTGATGATGCTTCTACTCACCGGCTAGGGGCAGTAAACAACAATGAAGTATCCCTTCTGCCTGTTTCTACAAGAACTACTTTACAATTGGCTTGTACATAAACATAGATTTCAATTTGGAATCTTGACACGAATGCTATTTATGTCAATGTACCACGGATCAAGTCATCTCCCAGTTCTACACAACTTGCAGAGCTGCCAAACATAGATCAGACTGCCTCTGGCTACTTCATCAACATTGATGATGTCTCTTTGGATTCATCAGATGTGCCTGCACCTGTGTGCTTTCTATCTGTGGCCGAGGAAAACTTACATTGTTCCTCAATGGCTATACCTTTGGATTAAAATGTTGCTACTTTTCCCGGTCCTTTGTATTAGATTTGCCACTCTTTTTTTTGCCTCTGAATGGAAAGTACCTGCCAGAACGCTCTGCTCTACAACTGGTGAACTTGGTTCTAACACCATATTCTTACTCACCTAAAGTGCGAGAGACCTTTACTGGGTGAACATTTCAGCTGTACTGCTTCCTGATGGAAATGTTTGGGGTAGGGTATTGTATGATGTATTTGGTCCTACAGAACTCTTGTAAATACTATATGTATTTCGTATTTCTCTAACTGACATTATCACATCTAGTTAATAGTCCACATTGGAAATATCTGCCCTACTCTATCTCAGGGTAGTACAAAAACATTTGCACAGAAGTTTGCTTATTTTTCTGGTTATGAAACAACTGTCCCTCCATACTATTATTATAAGCTTGCACCATCACCTGCAAAGAAAAATATGCCAACAGATACCAAACTGATATATTTTGTATCTTTTCTTTCTCAGCTGTTAACATAAGGATTTGACTTTTGAAGGGATACAATAGATTTAAAATCAATATGGGGAACTTAGGGATGACCAGTTCAGGAAAACAAGGCTTAGTTTTAAGCATGCCTTTTTCTGCATCAGATGCTTTTCCTAAACAAAACTCTGTAACAAACATCAGATTTTGGTTTAGCTAACATCAAGGATTTTAACACACTATGCATTCCCACATTTGCACATTTTGCAGACTGGCAGCAGTTTACAAAATATAAGGATACACTCGACACTATGCTATCCAATGGTTTGTAAAATTCATCAGATACCAATTGACAAGGATGGTTAGTACAGTTGTTAAGGCACTAAAGGATGTTAGGCATGGCTCCTGGGTAACACTAAAGGTTTCAAGATCAGCAGGTCTGACCCGCGTTTCGTGCAGAATGAACAGTCAGGAGTGGTAACAACTTACAGTGCTGGTAAGTTATGCCTTGATTGGCTACAAACCTCAACATTGTCCAGGTGAAACAACACTTGTCTCTTCTGTCTGACATGGGGCTGCAGGATTTTTTACCAGTTTCCCGAAAACCATGTCAAAAGTGCTTCTTGTATGCAATATACAGGAAGCTGCTGAAATACTACCCAGGATTGACGGGGCTAAATTAGAAAGGGCACTAGCAGTGGTTGATAATGGTATGACTACCTTGTCTTCCAGGATTTCTCTCTGGGTAACATTGTGTCATCAGCAATAGACATTATACAACAGGGCACTTAATAAGTATTAAGTGTTAATTTACCATCAGTTATGGAAGGCTCCAGAACCACTTGGTCATTTCAGAGGAATTTACTATTTGAGGAGGATTACATACAGTATATGACCAAAGTTATTCAGGAGTTTTTCCAGATCAATAATGACACTGCCTCTGTCCCAATTGTGTGGGACACATTCAAATCTGTAATAAGGGGAGAGACTCTTAAGTATTCGAATCTCCAGCTAAAGAATAAACGTAATAAGTTCAAAAACGACTGTGATATGTTTTTAAAGGCAGAGAAAAAACTAGCTGAAAATATTAAAGCTAACAAACATATAGAGGAATCCCAATTAGATCTGTCTATTAAACGTAGCACAGTCTATTCTCATATAGCGGATCGAGTGGCTTCCCAATTCAGACAATATAGGACAGAAAGTTACGAATTAAACGAACAAATGGGTAAAGTGCTAGCGCAGAGATTACGACAAAAAACAATGTCTAATGAAATTCCTAAAATTCAAGATCTTAGTGGGGCTATTAGGACTTCTACAGGGGATATATCAGCCGCATCTAGTGAGTTCTATCAGGCACTATACCATCAACCCGACAATGTGACGGATTTATGAACAAAAACGTCACTATACTTGGAAAGTGTCAATAAAACTGGCCTGCTGGAAGAACAGAAAAAAATACTTAGTGCTTCAATCATTTGGGAAGAAATCGAGACAGCAATTATGGGGTTGGCTACCGGGAAGGCAATGGGACCGGATAGTGTGCCTTTAGAATTTTATCGAGTATTTAGGAATGTTTTAAAACCTGAATTGATTAAGGTATTCCAGCTAGCTTTTGCAGGTAATCCTCCTGATTCATGGTCATTAGCAACTATAGTTATATTTAAGAAGAAAAGGAAGGTCAGCGATGAACTAGGGTCATATAGACCCATCTCTTTCATCTCAGCCGATAGTAAAATCTTTCCTAAAATTCTTGCGAACAGACTGAATGAGTTTATGCCGACCCTTGTCTCCATAAGACAACATGGTTTTATAACAAAGAGGGATACTACGGACCATGTGAAGAAAATTATAGCTCTTTTGGGGGAACAAGGCAAGGTTGTCCTTGTTCTCCCTTGCTGTTCGCCTTATATCTAGAACACTATCTTTGTAAATTAGAAAATGAAGTTGATATTGCTCCGGTTATGATCCTACAAAATGAATTCAAGGTATTTGCATACGCAGATGACGTTGCGATCACCACCTCAGATATTAAACGGGCGCTGCCAAAAAATAACTGATCTTGCTGAAGAGTTTGGATGCCTATCGGGCTATAAACTAAATATTACAAAAACTCAACTGATTCATTCTGATAGTGGTCGGCCTAATGATCTAGCTTTCGTTTCCGAGGCCCAATATCTCGGGATTACAATATCTTCAAAGATTGATGATATAGTGCGTCTCAACATAGAGCCAGTGTTAAAATCTTCAAATAACATTTTAGGAAGGCTAAATAATTTACATTTCTCACTCTATGGCCGTGCTAATATATTAAAAATGTTTATTTTTCCCAAATTTTTTTATTTATTTCGAACAATACCTCTTTTGTTTTTGTCTTTTTATTTTATTAAAATTGATAGAATGGCATCCAGGTTTCTCTGGGGTTATCACCGAACCAGACGGGCCCTGAAATGGTGCTCTCTTCCGAGAAGGAAGGGTGGCTGGGGGATCCCCAATTTCAGGCTATATTATTGGCTTATTTTATTAAGATATATGGGGATATTAATCTTTCCAGACGTTATCACGGAAGATCCGATCCACCTTTCAATTTATGAAATGCTATTAGGTGAAGAAGTCTCTCAAAGTTTAGTAAGAATTGTAGAGCCCAGCTACTATAAAAGACCAAGTTCAAAACTTTGATAGCAGCCTCGGTAATCTGGAGGCAGATAAAAAAGAAAATTATTAGTTTTGGTGATCTAAACTATTACTCTCCAGTTTTAAATAACCGTATGTTACCTGAGATTTTAAATGACCAAATTATGAAAAGATGGCATCTAGCTGGGATTTGTTTATTGGGGGACTTCTATCAAGGCAATCAAATTGTCTCTTTCTCTATTCTACAACTAGAATATAAAGTGTCTAGAAATGATTTTTTCGGAGCTTTCTGGAATCCAAGGGTCTTCTTGACCATAAATGTATGAGGAAAAATAATATTCTAGAAATCAGCAGAAGGGTAAAGAAAATAGGTTCTGTTTATCAGATGACTGTAAATCAATTGGATGACGACTTGAGTTTGATTGAGAGTAAATGGCAGAGGAAACTTGAAATTGAAAAAGTTGATATATGTAGATCTATTGAACTATCGATTAGAATGTTATTTAATGGCTCCCTTCAAAGCCAGCATTTCATGTCAATTTATGATTTATATTACTCTAAATGGAAAGTCAGTAATGGGGATAAATGTAAACGATGTGATGCAGTAGCTGCTGATTCTATACATATGTTTTTCAATTGCCCGAAACTTTCTCAATTTATCTCAGAAGGTGAATTTTTCTTAAACAATAGTTTGGGGATTACTATAAGATTAACTGCCGAAATGATTATTTTTGGTCTCCAAACGGATCATATAGGCATAAGATCAGTCGCTGAAGAAAGCTTATTATTTATTTGTATGTCAGTTTTTCATTTTTGTATTACTTCTCGCTGGTTAGATCCTGAGCCTCCAGCTTTTAATCATTGGCAATTAAAATTGTTATCCATATACCAACCAGAAATGGTGATTTATAAATCTAAAGGTTTAAAAAGGTAGACATTTGGTCAAACAGTTTGGGCTCCTATTTCAAAATGGATATGATTGGGTTTGTTCATGTTATGTTATGCCAAGTGCTCTCTGTAAATATATAGTTATTATTTGTGTATTGACTGTATAAACCACTATGCTATGTACCATGCTCAATTCACAACTGATTGCTGAATGAAATCAATAAAAAAAAATAAAAAAAGACATTATACAACAGGGCATGTCTACATTACAACATAGGCAATTACAGCTTAGATACATCATACTGCTGAGTTGGACACTTCAAACACTCCATTCTGGACATAATAATACCACCAGGCTATGTTCCCCATACAACCTTACAAAGCAGCAAATACTCATGGCGGGCAATGATGTGACATACACTATTTTACACATAGAGAAGCTGGAAAAGTTACCATTCACTCTTGCTGAAACTCACTCCATAGATCGGATAATCCACAGCTTTAATACTCTGCCAATTTTGATATTTCACTTTAAATACTTCTAAACAACACCATTAAAGTGGGTAGATATGAGGCACTTGTTGGAGAGTATGTTTATGAGTCATAGGTGTTGCCTTTTAAGTTATGTTGTTGGAATAGGGGGACTGAGATCTTTCTTAGCGGTTGTGACTGTGAAATCACTTTAAGTCATTCCTTACTCTGTAAGGACGTTTCGCATCATGGGACTTGTAATGCGTTCATGGCAAATGTATCTTGCTATCTGAAAGGTTCCCCAGCAGCTGTGATCTGCCTGGCTTTCAGATTGCTCTCTACTGGGAGTTATTTGATGTTGAACGATCAAGGTTGCTGTGGCATGAAACCGGGCACAGCCTTTCTTCCTATGGTTTCTTCCATTGTGACTTGATGTACACAAGTACAATTTCTACCTGCCCATACCAAGCCAGTATGCAACACTTTAGCCTTCGATAAAGCTTTCGGATGTACACATTGACATCTTGAGCAGACTGAAATTCTTACTGTTTCAGAAAGATGTGGCCTTAACATCTGCAAGGGAGATGTTTGATCTTCAAGTTGCAAGATCCTCTTCACAGATACAGTCTCTACTCTGCACTAATTCCCTTCTAAATGTTGGAGAACTAGTGCACTGAATTTTTAATATGTCTAATACTGCGGGGTAGCACACTTTTTAAAATGCATAGACTTTGGGTTGGTTAGCATCTTCCAGACAGTCTTTGGAGTCATTCAATCATTCATTTACTCCATGCTTGGAAGTGTTTTTGGAGGTCTTCCTCTGGTCCTTCTCCTGATTGTTGGGAGCGTGTTTTTTTTTTCTGCTTTGCAATGGATATCCCATATTGAGGTCAAATTGACATAGCATTACCACATGTGCTCCTCAGTTGTGAAAGCAATAATACAGTGTTTTGGTGTGCCCTTGCTTCAGGAGCCAAATGAAGATTGGTTCTTATTCTTCTGGCCAGTTTGGCTATATTATGTCCAGCCAGAATTCCGCAGTCTGGTGTGCACTTTCAAGTGTGCCTTGGACATTCGCCTCAGAACTCAACAGTTTCAACCTCGAAATATGGAAGTACTGGTAAGTTCCCTAAAGGCTCACTTGTACTAGTGTCCTTTGCAATTACCGTTGTTTCTGAACACATGTTATAAGCCCTCCATAGAAGCTTCTGCTCCTAGTGATATGGATCATGGATCATGGCTCTTCATCGGCAAATTACACCTTGGTACTGGCTGTATTCTTTCCTTCAGTGGCTATTGAAGGGCCCCGGATGGGAACATGTTTGCTCCATAGATTTGATTTAAGGTGCGCCTCTGGGAACATCATCTGCTGTTGCTGGGAACAGCAATGTTTTATCTAGCCCTTGGAACACATAAACAATTTGGCAGTTTCTAGTGGTGGTAACTTTTAATTTGGCCTGTTTTTCAACAACTTAAATTGTTTTTAAATTACGTATCTTTTATTGACATTTTATTAGTTTATACATTTTGCCTTTATGACTGCTTTCTTCTTCAAACAGATATTATTTCCTTTTTACACATTTTAGGATCTTTTTATGCATATAAAGATGTATTTGAGAATTTGAAACGGTGTGCGGTACCACTGGCCCCTCACTTATAACATTCCACTTCTATCTGGTAAAAAGAGAGTATGTGCGGGAAGTGTGAATGGTAGCAGGACTTCATGTTGTTGTGTGCATATGATTGCAGGATCTGTTTTAGAGTGTGTCAGGTTTTACAAGGCATAAGATGAAAGTTGGGGACACAGCTTTTCCAGGCAGTGGTGCGTATTGCCTGCCTTCCTGAAGCTGAATAAAGGAGCGCTAGATGTGGAAGTGCAGGAGAACAGAGAAGGGCAGCCCTAGGAATTCTTTGAGAACATTTTAGCAGGTGATTGCTAATTAGTTATTCCTGATCTCTGCCATTTAGTTACTGTTGGGGAAATGGGGTTGAACCAGCAGATTCTGTTGCTAAAGGAAAGAAAGTTTCTTTTCAGGGTCTGTCACTTTTGTCTCTCGATAAGTGTTGCTTCATAAAGCATGATGAAAGCTGATGACAGGCAGCTGCAGAGGTTTCATACTTCAGTGTGCTTATATATGGTTACCCCTGCTTGAAGCCAGCATCATTACTACCTGTGGCGAGAGCCATCACTTTTCCTAAAGACTAGGGGGTATATTATCAAGACCAGCGTTAGAATTATTGCTGCTTAGGCGCTGAAAATTGCCGCTAAAGCAGCAATAATGGGGTTGATAATATGCAATGGAGAATTTCGATAGAAGCCCCTGTTCACACCAGAACATGGACTTCTATTGGAATTCTCAAGGGCATATTATCAAGCCCATTATCGCCGTTTTAGCTGCAGTTTTCTGCCGCTAAACCGGCGATAATTTTTTATGCTTTTCTTGGTAATATGCCCCACGGTCTTTACTGCAGCTAGAAAATTGATTTAAAAAAGAAACAACCTAAATGACATCCTGGACCAACATTCTGCACCTCTCTGGGAAATCAGAGCAAAGCTGGGGCCCAAACCAACCAATTTCAAATCTTCTTCTATCTTTTACTTGATTCGCTTCTGTGATGCAAGGATTTTGTCTGCCTAACAGTCAGCCTCCCACAGAAGAGGGGACATCACCTGAAGTCCGCACAAATTGCTGAAAATCTATGGCATGCCAGTGCCTACAAACCTGTCTGCCTGTTCAGAGGGGAAAAGAGTGTGCCTAGCCCATCAGGCGGAAAGACTGCCCAAGAGGAGAAGTTGAGACATTTACTTCAAATGTGAGGCACCCAGAAGAAAAAACTTACTGAGTGGAGTGTAAGTGACACCTGCCTAAGCTACAAGGGGTCTCTGTGCTGATTTGCTTGGTTTACGTGGCAAACTATATTTAGAATCATGAAATCTATGCAACTGAGTTATGTGTTTGACATCTCTATGGCAGGACCGGAGTGACCTGTTCTGCTACTGCCTTCAATGTGCTGTGAGGAATGTATGTCATTACATCGCATACTAATACCACGCATGCCATTACAACGCGGGTATTACTACGCGATGTCAATGACATCGCATGCCATTACATCGCATACTTTTACCACGAATATGCCTTTACCACGCATGCCATTACAACGCAAAGGCATGCGTGGTAAAGCTATACTTGTGGTAAAAGTATGCAAGGTAAGTGACAACCCTACCCCTACACCTACACAACACACTACACCCACCCCTACACTACCCCTAACCCAAAAACACTACCACACTACAGTACCCACACTACTCCCACCCCTACACTACCCTAAACCCTAAAACACTACTACGCTACCCACACTGCTCCCACCCGTACACAACCCCAACCCAAAAACACTACCACACTACTACACTACCCACACTACTCCCACCCCTACACTACCCTAAACCCTAAAACACTACTACTCTACCCACACTACTCCCACCCCTACACTACCCTAAACTCTAAAACACTACTATGCTACCCACACTACTCCCACCCCTACACTAACCCAACACAAAAACACTACCACACTACTGCACTACCCACACTACTCCCACCCCTACACTACCCTAAACCCTAAAACATTACTACACTACCCACACTACTCCCACCCCTACACTACCCTAAACCCTAAAACACTACTACACTACCCACATGATTCCCACCCCTTCACTACCCTAAACCCTAAAGCACTACTACGCTACCCACACTACTCCCACCCCTATACTACCCTAAACCCTAAAACACTACTACGCTACACACACTACTCCCACACCTACACTACCCTAAACCTTAAAACACTACTACGCTACCCACACTACTCCCACCCCTACACTACCCTAACCCAAAAACACTACCACACTACTACACTACCCACACTACTCCCACCCCTACACTACCCTAAACCCTAAAACACTACTACGCTACCCATACTACTCCCACCCCTACACTACCCTAAACCCTAAAACACTACTACACTACCCACACTACTCCCACCCCTACACTACCCTAAACCCTAAAACACTACTACGCTACCCACACTACTCCCACCCCTACACTACCCTAAACCCTAAAACACTACTACACTACCCACACTACTCCCACATCTACACTACCCTAAAACCTAAAACACTACTACGCTACCCACACTACTCCCAACCCTACACTACCCTAAACCCTAAAACACTACTACACTACCCACACTACTCCCACCCCTACACTACCCTAAACCCTAAAACACTACTACGCTACCCACACTACTCCCACCCCTACACTGCCCTAATACACTACAATAAACAAACACTACAACACTACACTACCCTAAAACCTAAATCACTACACTACATAAACATTACACTACTCTCCCTAATACACTACACTAAACAAACACGACAACACCACAACACACACTAAAACGTTGTTTAAAACACACACACAACACAAACATTACCACACTACATTTAAATTACCCTAAACCCTACAAAAATAACCCCCATCCCATGCACAAACCCCCTTACCTCTCTCCTCTCCAGCATCGCCGTTGGATCCTGCTTCCTCCTTCCTGCTTGCTTCACGTCGTTGTGAGGAAACAGCCTAAGTTTCCTCACAACGACGTGGATAGCCACCCCCGCCGCCGCCATTACACATTACATCGCAAGTGTTGTAAAAGCGCATGCAATGTAATGGTATGCGTGGTTTTACCACGCATTGTAACATCGCATGCGTTGTAATGCATGCGATGTAAAAGCAATGCCTGGTAAAACCCGCGTTGTAATGGCTGTTCCCCGCTGTGAGCCTTCTGAGGCCCAACATCATTGCTATGGGGGAAGACTTCCACTGGCCTGTAAACTGCAGCTCCAAAAGATAAGTAACCACAGTAGAAAACTGTTGTACTGATCTGTATCTATTGTTAAGACTAAGGGGCAAGGCCACTACCTGCGATCCTGATGGCTGATGGGGTTTAAGTATTTCTGATAAAGGTGAGCGCACTACCTAGTGTGAACTTAAATGTACGTGAAGTAGCTGTGGTATGGCGTGGTGCGGACAGGCGAACGGATAAGACCCCGTAACCGTTCTAAAGTAGATCTGTTACCAGACCTACAAGTCAATAATATACAGCAATGCCCTCGCACACAACAAATAAGGTGTAAAAAACAGTAGTTATATCATAAATAACATTCTATGCATAGAGCCACTCATTCAGACAAATGCAATTCAGTTCCGCTTCTTGGACGATAGATAACAATTTATTAGCTCCACAACCAGCCGACACGTGTTTCGTCGCATGGGAAACAAATCACTGCGACTCCTCTGGGCTGGGAAAAATACAAAAGTATAGATATATAACATATGATACATATGTATGAAAGACATTTATAAATTTCACATGCATTGCATGGAAAGTAGTGAGTATCGCTAATGATTATTGTGTACATTACAGACGAGAATGCCAAGGCTCCCATGAAACATCAGTGAAAATATCCAAGCAAACGTGACTGGAATGGCAATATGGAGAACAGTCCTATCGGTGGTAAAAAAGGCTCATGTACATCTTAATTTTTCTCCATCACATAATGTTGGTCACACGTAAGACAGTGGAAAGTTGTGTTCAGAACAATCATAAACGTGGTGACTAGACATTTGTGGCCACAATACGATTTCCATAATTCGACACATCAGTCAACAATGATGGTATGGGATATTAAAAGAGACGGGAAAGTGACCTGGGATCACAGGTAAAGTACCACAAACACCAAAAAGAAAGGAGCACCACTAACGAAGGTAAGTGCAATAGCGTGACATGCACTTGGAGTAACTCATCTAGTCTGTCTCGTGAGGTTAAGTGCATGCACGCCCCATACAAAAGAAAAATGAAAAAGAAAAGAAGTTTAAAAATCAATGCGTTTCGCATACCTTAAGATTGAACCTATGTTCATTTAGGATGTGGTGATAGATCCACAGAGTTCAATCACTGTATAGTGAAAAGGAAAAAGAAAATAGAGAAAGGGGGCGGGTATTATTATACGGTGGATGCATATACCGTGGACGAAATCACAGAAATAGACAACATAAAAATTGTTGCTTCCTATGTTATGTATCCGTATTGTCTTTTATAATGATCAAAATAAGGATCAAAATAGCAATTACAGGTCAGAAACGGTATTCTGTCGACATAAAATATAAAAATACATAAACTCTCACCATATGAGTATATTGATTCGACCCGCCTTAGCCGGGTACGTTTTGTCTTAAGGCGTGGAGAAGAATAATTGATAGAAGCGTCTTCGGAGGTTCCAGGGATAGTGGTATCCTCCTGATAGGGCAAGAGTATAAGCCCGTATTTTAATGGGAGAGCTGATCCTACAGTTAACCCTACTAATAAGTGGCATTATCCAACTTCTTCACTCACCAGTAATAGACTGATCACTGCAGCAGGGTTAACTCCCTCTTCACGTGGTAAACTTTATCCTGGAATGTACATTCGTGAGCACACGGAATCAGCTTGTTGCAAGCATCGGACGTGCTGGGAGGAAACAATTATAATCGTTTACTCGTTTTTTCGAGCGATGCCCAAGTGTTTTGAGAATCAGCACAACCTAAAAATTGTCAAATACCATTCTCAGTAATACTTATACGAGAAAAGTTGGGTACCTTAATATATGTATCAGTTAAGCTTCTACTGGGAGGGGATCACGTGCAGGTCACGGTCCGCATGGGTGCACTTCGAAACCGGAAGTATCTGTATATATAAAGCCGATAAAGCTACATCACTGAACTATTCTTAAAAAATATCCAACATGTCATTTCATCTGTTCTATTTAGTTTAACTACACGGGGACACTTACCACAGACGTAGCATCCCTCCTCCTATAGATCCCGGTTGCCGTTTGCCAAGTACGGACACGTGACCGGAAGGAGGCTGTAAATAAATGCGTTTCCAATTTTGGAAGAC
This sequence comes from Lissotriton helveticus, assembly GCF_964261635.1. NCBI lineage: Eukaryota > Metazoa > Chordata > Amphibia > Caudata > Salamandridae > Lissotriton > Lissotriton helveticus. The sequence goes on along the minus strand of NC_136057.1, from coordinate 798,088,590 downwards.
TAGACCGTCAATGCCCAATGTATGGTTTTCCAACACAAAAAGCACCGCGGGACCTCGTATCGAATCCCGAAGACGGCCCGTCATACTATCCTAGGTGAGAGTTAGTGACCTTTAAATAACCGGTATCCTCTACTTGAAAATTGTAATTGAATTATGGTTGTAACTATACAACAACCGAAACCTATTACTCCGGTCCAAACTCATTTGACTCAGTCAATCTGCTGAGAATGAAGTACCATTAATGTCAATGGAATATTGTGAAGAGCCCACACCTCTAAGTGACTTCCTACATTCAATGAACTGGTACACATAACAGTTGTTGTAATAAAACACAGTAGTATTCATCTCAAACAGTCCGTTTCATTAATTTAAAAATATATATATACATTATCATTCAGAAAGTATCGCCTAATTAAAAGTAGGATTTTTTTAGCACACAGGTGCCTATAACAGTTGTACAATATAAGCTATAAGGTACAGGGTAATACATGTTGATTGATCACAGCTATTGACACAGAATTCCATGTGTACCCTTGACATCACAATATCTGATTCCTTCAATCACCCAGAAAGAATTGTAATTCTGGAACAAAGTTAAGCCCGTGTTCTATACAATGTAAACGCATTATCCACATTGCTTCTTTACGCCTCAATGTCAGTTCACGATTACTAAGCATGGGCGGATTTAGCGGATCTCGCGTACGCGAAATTGCGGATTTACGGATTCGCAATCCGCGAAGATACGCGAACTCTCGCGGATTTGCGGATGTTCCCGTTTTTTGTGTTGGCGAGCGTTCGCGCCGATTTTGGGACAATTTCGCAATTGCGAACTTACTTTTCGGCACGCAACGGCCGCGACTATGTTGTTTCTACGTCTGGTTTATCATCACAGGTTCACAGCACCCTCTGTTTCACCACTACCACCCTCTGGGACACCCATGCCACCCTCTGGTACATCCTCACTGCCACCCATTAGGTTTGTTTATCACTGTAGTTTATGGGGGGTGAAAAAAGCAAGCACACCTCCCCTACTTCAACTGCCATGAATTAATTTGGGGTTGATTAATGTGTCAGTTATTTAGAAAGTTCCAGTCTGGCTGGCACCTGCTTCCTTCCTTATCTGTAATTTGCTTTCTGTTGCAGTGACATTTTTTTTCACAGGACCTTTATGGTCTACTTGTAGCTATTCTATGAGCCTGCTGTTTGGGTCATAGCAGGGTCATAGAATAGTTGCAAACTCTGGAGGGGCCCCTCAGGAAGCACTACAGTGAATGTTACAAATGTTAAGTTTGAACTTTTGCACCTGCTCATTGCTTTCAGTTTAGCAAAAATCGTTTTTTCTGCAATTTCGCGCGTTTTTTGGGGCGCGAATCCGTGCGAGATCGATTTCGGGAGCCGCGAATGCTTGCGAATACACAAATTTTTTTTTTGCGACGTGTATGTTCGCGTGCTTCTGCGCGTGTTCGCGAGGCGCTTGTAGCTATACGTTTGCCAAGTTACCCTAGCGGTCGTACACGGGCGCGGCCATCTTGTTTGCGTGACGTAATTCCGTTTCCGGCCACTATGTGTAATCTCGCAAACTGTGCTGCTCGCTAGTACAATTTCGCGCGTGCTCACGAGGAAAATCTCGCGCGAACTTACCCACGCGGTCGTGAACGGGCGCGGCCATCTTGTTTCTCATTCATTGCTATGGTTCTGGGCATGCTTTCTGTATCCTCTCTGAATCTCTGCCATCCTTTGCTTGTTTGAAGTTTATTTAATCTATTTTACTTATTATCTATCCCTCTATTTTTCTAGCTGTATATTTTTGTGTTTTCTGCTACTTTTAGTTACTTTTAAACTACTTTTTTAAACTCTTTTCTTTTCTTCTTCACTATTCTATTTCTTCTTTATCATTTAAGTTTATTTCTGCCCAGACCATGGTAAAGGGAGCCGGGAAGCACCCTGAGAAGGGGAAGGGTCCCGCACCCCGTGCCCGGCTCCCGTGCGGGCGTTTGAGGGGGGAGCAAGTGGTGCCACGGGAGATCTTCAGCGCGGAGAAGGTGGCCGCGCTCATCTTCCACGTCCAGCGCCGCCTCCCCAAGACGATCCTGGGAGGCGGCAAGATCGCAACTGGCTATGGCATCCGGGAGCGCCGGAAGCGGTGGGAGAAGGTGTGCCGGGCCATGTATAAGCTCTCTGGGGTCCGGCGCACATATAACCAGGCCACCCACCGCTGGACCGATGTCATGGACCGGGAACGGGACTTGCTGGACGCGCTCGGCGTAGAGGTCCCCGGGCTTGGTGAGTAGTAGTAGCTATTCATCACTACTCTGTTTTATCCGGCTCTGTTATTTGCAAATCTTTGTTCTTTACCAAGAGCAATAATGCTGCCGATTACATTGTAGGTAAATTATATTTCAAAATCTTCTATGCATTTCAGGTGCACTGCTCTCCTTCTCAGTAGCCTTGCTTGCTACTATGCTTATTTGTTTTGTAAATTGTGTTCATTTCATTGGCCTGAGAAATTATGTATGAGTGTAGTGTAAAGATAAGAACTGCGTAATGCTAGACACTAAGGGTCATTTTTTCAATTACCGGCGCATCCCTGCAAAGTAGCAGGGATGCGGCAGTAATTGTGTGCCATGCCACCACCACCCATTGGCCCAAAACGTCACAGAATCCTTACGCATCTGTGCCGTAAAGGCGGCGCATTGCTGGAGTTGCGTGCCAACGATGGCGCAGCTCCAGCAATGCTCTGGGGTACCCTATCTCCCCAATGCTGCATCAAGCCGTACGTCGGCTTCAAGCGCGCAGGGTTTGACTCATGCATCATTGTCTTAAAAGTGACTGATTGACATCTTGTAGATTTCCCTCAGCCACTTTTAGGATTCGTCCCTGCGCAGGTACGCCCTCCCTTGCGCCGGAACGCCCCCTGATGGCGCAGGGCTTTACAACGTGATGCATCGCCCATAATTTTTTTTTTAATATATACGCCGCACCAACACCATGGCGAGTCTTTTGTTCTGCCGCTGCGTCACAAAAGTCACGCAACAATGGAGGAAAATGAGCCGCAAGGGACTTCTAAATCAGCCCCAACAGACTGAAGTCCAGTCCTTCCTTTAGACACATGGCTATAAGAAGAAATAGTGGTGGTGGTGGGTGGATTGATAGTTTGAGTATTCACTGATCTGCAAGCAGGATGGACTTTGTCTGTCACTTCGCGTGCTGCGGACTGCTGCCTGCAGTGCCAGGCCTAGGCAAACCTCTTTAGTAGTCTGTTTATTGAGTTACATAGGAACTTTCTAAGTCAACGGTCCGCAAATCAGGCAATACGAATAACGTAGTATACCACATGAGATAGATCCAGTGGAATAGTTGTCTATCTATTTGCTATTTCTCCAAAAAATGTTGTTATTGTTCTTTTGAAATGGTTGATTTGGTTGACAAATCTCATCCATGTTTTCTGGTCTTTCTTTCTTTCATGTTGTACATCAGCTCCCCCCAAGGGCAAGAGGACACAGGAGGAGGAGGGTGCTGTTCAGGATGCAGGCCAGGATCGGGCAGGCGAGGGCTCCTTTGCTGGCCCCAGTAAGTTTTAATTGTAATAAAGAGTACCTATTTTTTCCTAGCGTTCCTCATTCGATTTTTTCTAAATCGTCTTTGATCTTCTTGTAGACTGGATATAAATTCTTATCCTGGCTCGAATATGACTCCCTGTGGTATTAGTAGATTATTCTTATTAGTCTGTCTGTGTAGCTAACTAAGATTGGACATTTGGCAATTCCATTGGACTCCCATTCTATTCAGCAATAGCTCTATGCACTGTCTCCTTACTGACTAGATAGTGTGGCAGAGTCATTCAGCTCCCGAAGTCACCGATGATTGATCCCCAATGATCTCTAGATTATCGTACGCAGGACAAGAGAGTACGGAGTCACAGCACAGTCAAGAAGTGTCAGAGGCACTCATGCTTGCAAAAATTCCAAAACCTTTAGCTCATCCACTCTAGTCTGGAGGACCAAAAACCACAGAGTCTATTTAAGTTTAAAAGCTTTATTAAAAGTAAACACATTTATTAAAATCTACTTTGTCATAAAACTATTTAACTGAAAACGGAAAAGTGCTTAGTGCTGACGATTAATTGGACACATTTCTTGTGGTCGAGCCGAGCTCTCACCTGGTTTGAACTTGATCCTGGTCGTGTTCTTAGGAGTCAAGCTTTTGTCTGTTAGGAGAAAAAGTGGTGCGTGTTAAAAATAAAAAGCAAGCATTCATCAGTTGTGCATAAAAGTGCAGCAAGACAACAGCCTTCCCTGGAAAAAGGGACATTTTTACTTTAGAGTAGACAGTCACAAATTATTACAATGTATTCTGTTTTTTTAACATTTCTCCTAGACCAAATATTATATAGTAGTGAGTGGTGTATTCTAACATTCTTAAATGTACTTTGTAGGTGTAACATCTGGTGACGGGGCCAGCGCGGAGGTGGCGGTGTTGGGCGAGGACTCGGAGGACTCTGGGGAGGAGGCGGTGCAAGAGCCGGCGGACGGTCCTGTGGGGGTTCGCACGGTGGTGGCGGGAACAGGTAAGCTATATATTCCTTACTTATTGAGATTGAAGACTGCATAGTGTGCTTTCTGCACGGGTGTATTACAAATCAACCAGGTAGTAGCCTCCTCGAAATGTACTTCGACTTAGCTGTGAAGTTTTTGGTGAGAAGAATCCCAATAAGTTCTTAGACGAACGTGATGGATGGGATGAACGAAAAGCGAAAGAAGGGTGTAAGTACGTGGGACGCGAAATTGTATGATGGCTGGCAAAGAAGAACGATATGTGTTTGCTTGGCCCCCGAGGTGGCTGGGAAGGAAAGAATATGGTATGGTGCATGGCTGGGTCAATGATGAAGCAAGGATGGGTGGAAGGACATCAGCCTGGGTGGGTGAAACAGAAACTGTATGTGTGCGTATACTTTGAATGAATGGATGCCTGGAGCATGGTATTCTCTGACTCTTAGATAGCACATGTGTATCTATAGAGAGTAGATGGTCGCTGGATGAACTAAGTGTTACCTTGAAGAGCATGTACCACCGCACCCGCACGTCCGTTCCAGTGTAGGGAAGGCAAGGAAAAGAAATTGTAAATGTGTCCAATACTACCATGAATAGTAGCAGTACTTTGTATTGCAACTGCAAGCACAGCATATATCTGGTTATTACGGTGGACACTCCGTACCTCTCTTAATAACTTTAGTTTAGTTGTAGTGCGTCATTCATGTGTGGGTGTATCACTGTTCACTCAATATTAAGCAAGGCACCTAAAGTCATCCCATATGTCATCAAATACGTCCCATGTGAAGTGATAGATAATCAAATTATTTATCTCCTTCATTTTCCTTTTCTAGTACTCATTTGCACTGTAGGGTGAAAGGTAAATTAATTAAGCAGTAGCCCTTGTAACAGAGTATTCTCAGTGCCACCCGTAATAGAAAAGTAATAGCTTCACCACCCGCATGTACTGGACGGGTACAGTAACGCAAGTCTGTCTCACTCATCATGGTGTGCAACTGTTTTTCTCGGGTGCAAGTTCACTGTGCTGCCATTCTGCCGGCTTGCATAAGATAACGTACCAATTTTCCTAAACAAGAGAGAAGAAGAAGAATAAGACTGGTGTACTGTCATAGTCGACTGTAATGGAAGTCCATAGTGGTCGTAGAATTTGTTCATTAAACTACCACTAATGTTAGAGCAAGGATGCAGAAGTGGGAGGTTACATAGATACTGTCCTCAATAGTTATGTACTGTGCTTTCAATTTGCTACTTGTACTGTGACCCAACTTTCGGCTCAATCACTTTGTGTTATTAATGCTAAGGAGCATTGGTTACAGACTATGTCTTTCTTTCTTCATATAGTTGCTCCTTCCAAATCAACATCACGGAGGGAGCAGGCGCGAATGGCCCGGCAACGGAGGCTGGATGCCACTGTCGCCGAATATCGGCGGCTGGTGGCCCTGGAGGAGGAGGAGGACACGCAGTCGACCGGTGCAACAACAACATCCTCGACTGGGACCGCTGCATCCTCCTCCGTGACCCCACGGGACGCCAGCATGCGCAGTGCTCCAGCGGGACCGAGCCGGGCTAACAAAGACAACCGCCACCGCCAAGCAACAGAAAGACCAGCTGCCCCCCACAGGAGCTGCAAGGCACGCCAACGCCGCCTAGGAGTCCGAATGTCCTACCTGGAGCAGGAGGTCCAGAACTATAAGAACTTGGTAGAGGGCCTCCGCTTCGAGCTTGCCACCCTCCGCAAGGAGTATGATGCCCATGCCGCAAAATGCACCAGGTCCAGCACCCTCCAGTAGTGGAGTGTCCCTTGCCCTTTTTTTATAGACTTTTGGGGGGTGGGATTTGGGAGTTGGGATCGTTTTGGGACTTTTCAAAGACAATCGTTGGGGTTAGGGTGGGTCTTGAGGGAGATTATTGTGTTAGGGCTACATAAATATACATTTTTAAACTTTATCTGACCATACCTGTTTTTTACTGCTTTTCAGGCTGGTGGGTGGGGGACGGGGGTGTAACAGTAAGTTTGTTTTCCTGAACAGTCGTAGGACTTTAGTAGTACTACCGTCAATCTCTCGTCTAGTCCTAAATAATACTCCATTATACTACCTCCCACCAAACGCTTATCTTACCTGTAATTTGTGTTAGAAATTAGGGCTAGGCCCAGGGCTGGATCCACGTGAAATGGGGATTAACGTTGGCAATCCTGGGCGGGTGAAATTTCCTCATTGCGGTGGTACTAGTGGTGTGACACAGTGGCAGTTGCATGCCTATGGAAAAAAAGAAAACGAAACCTGGTTTGTCCTTACTGTAGCATTACAACGGTTACGGTACCATCGAGAATATAGCAGGTGACAGTACACTAGAACAGTGCCATAATGTAGCCTAACAAATGGTAAAGTATTTGCTTGCAAGTATAACTAGTACTTGCGTTGAATTTATTTGACATTGGCTCCTACTACTAGAAGATATAGTACTGAAGCTGAGTAAGTCTAGAAGATATCCTCGTATTCCTTCACCACCAGCCTGTTGCTATGACCTTATCCTCCCCAGCAAGTGTGTGGAATTATTGATGTCATTTTAGTCAGACATCAAGCAAAACAACACAGCCCGGGGGAAGAGGGTTAGGGTTTGGAAAATGGATGGGAATGGGGGTTTCTTTTTGGGTAGGTTTTGTTGAGAGAAGAAAAAAAAGCACAGCATGGACAAACAATAATTGAAGATAAAGAGAATCTTTGGGTACAAACTAAAGCTAAGCACATGCAGTCACACTCATAGAATAAAACAATGGATACTGTATCTGTATTGCGTATGTTGTTGGAGTTGTCCTGTTGAATTTGGTAAGTAAGTTGCATGCAGCAAACAATTCCTCTTATTGGCGGCACTCCTCCATTCCAGCTGACGCTTCGTCCATCAATGTTGGTGACCACTGACAGAAGACACCCTGTCCACTGCCTGCCTGGCGGATGTTGACTGAAACCCGGCCTGTAATTATTGAACGGAAAACAGGAAGTGCTATTACAATACCACTGATAAATAAATGAAAGGTATGTACGCTGTGTGGTGCAAAAAGTGACACTTTGATTTCCCTAATAGACAGTACAATATTTTTGAAATTGCGTGCTCTGTCTGAGTCACCTTTTTAAGGATAAATAAGTATGGCCAAAATATTATAGCGGATCTTTCCCCTCAAGGTAGGTGTACTGTAAACTGTGATTTAGAACAAAATTTGACCTTCCCAGCAATGCTCCCACCAAGACCCTTACTAAAGCCAGTCGCAAAAATGTAGAAGACCCCCAATCAGATCTCCAAAAACGATGCCTAGCAGAAAAATGGTGAGGGTGACAAAACGTACTTTGAAAGTAACAGTAGGCCCAAATACAGACCGTGGATTGTATTCAAACCACTTGCAAGCAAGCAAAAGTATCCATAGCCAGCATCGCTCCAACAGTGCTCTAAAACCCCAGAACTGCGTTGCAATAGAACCCCCCGAAACACATGCAATCCTGCTGCTAGGGCGAACCCTAACGAACCCTAACTTACAAAAAGTGCCAAAACTGGTGTTTCCTTATGGATTTTGTCCAAAACACTTCTATCCGGTATTAGGCCTTCCCAGGAATGCCCCAGGCAAGACCCGCCAACCCACCTGCAAAAAACCACCCGACAACACCCCCAAACAGCAAAAAAGCTAAATCTCATACTTACAATATCTCTCGGCCTTCGGTCCAAACGCGGCGCTGTGCAGCTAGGTCATCATCAATCATCATAACTCCTGTTTTTCCACCACGGATTTCCTGAAAAGCAAATGCAATCAAGATTAGACTGTCGCAGCAGTGCTTCGACAGAGACCCCGGCCGCAACCCACCCACGAACAGCAGGAAGCCCCCCAAAACGCTACATTGAGCAAGATGTCAGAAGAAATAGCAAAAAAAAGGCTGTTCCTTAAGGATTTTGTCCAAAACACTTCTATCCGGTATTAGGCCTTCCCAGGAATGCCCCAGGCAAGACCCGCCAACCCACCTGCAAAAAACCACCCGACAACACCCCCAAACAGCGAAAAAGCTAAATCTCATACTTACAATATCTCTCGGCCTTCGGTCCAAACGCGGCGCTGTGCAGCTAGGTCATCATCAATCATCATAACTCCTGTTTTCCACCACGGATTTCCTGAAAAGCAAATGCAATCAAGATTAGACTGTCGCAGCAGTGCTTCGACAGAGACCCTGGCCGCAACCCACCCACGAACAGCAGGAAGCCCCCCAAAACGCTACATTGAGCAAGATGTCAGAAGAAATAGCAAAAATGCTGTTCCTTAAGGATTTTGTCCAAAACACTTCTATCCGGTATTAGACCTTCCCAGGGATGCCCCAGGCAAGACCCGCCAACCCACCTGCAAAAAACCACCCGACAACACCCCCAAACAGCGAAAATGCTAAATCTCATACTTACAATATCTCTCGGCCTTCGGTCCAAACGCGGCGCTGTGCAGCTAGGTCATCATCATCAATCATCATAACTCCTGTTTTCCACCACGGATTTCCTGAAAAGAAAATGCAATCAAGATTAGACTGTCGCAGCAGTGCTCCCAGACACCAAAAATCACCCACAAACACCCGGAACCCCGCCAAAGAGCACCTCAAAGGCAAGCAAGTCAGCAAAAACGGCAAGAAATTTCCACCTCATATTTGGTCCAAAACACTTTTGTCCATTATTAGAGCTTCACAGCAATGGGCCCAAATCCGTCAACTCACCCGCAAAGAAGTACAACACCCCCACAAGTGCTGAGTCTTTCTTCATTGGGCGTAATCCAGCACTCTGCTTTGAGGGAAATCGCAGTCTGGAGGAGGAGGATAGAGGAGCATGTTCTTCAGAACTTGTGAACCTGAGGAATGTAGACTGCGGCACCTTCAAATCAATAAGCAAACAAGTGAAGACAGTTCTGCTGATGGTCTTGTTTTTGGGATTAGGTGATTAAAGTTTGAATTAAATTAACTGTGCAAAACAAAGAAAGAGAGACACACAGGAATAAAAGTGAATAAGGACGAAAAAGAAAGTTCTTTATTCATTGTCTCATTTTCAGGGCTCGGTGTCAGGGAATAAGAAGAAGATTTTGTCATCATACTCTGCGAATTCAGGCAGGATGAGGTCAGTGCCACCGAACAGAGAACAAATCCCCTCATCTACGTTGCCGTCCTCCTCGTCTTCATGCGGCGTGCTTTCTCGTACTTTGTAATCTGGTGGTATGAGGTGCTGATTCATCTTGATCATTGTCAGCCGCTCCACATTTTTGGGCGAGAGGCGGCTCCGTTTGGGAGTTACAATGCCACCAGCAGCACTGAAAACACATTCAGAAGACACACTTGCGAGTGGGCAAGACAAATAGTTTATAGCCAGGTTGGAGAGCTGTGGCCACAATTGTTTTTTGCCATGCCAATACTGCAATGGCTCATCATTAAGAAAGACCTCTGTTGAGTCATTCATATAGTCCTGCACCATCGACTCAAGGTCATCAACGGTTCCTCCACTTTGCTTACTTTTTGCTGTGCCTTTGACATTTTTTCGAGAACCATAGCCAAGCAAACTTAGCCAATCCTCCTCAGCAGCCACTGTTAGTGTTGTGTGTGGTGCAGATGATCCAGTTGCCGGTGTCTTTAACGGCTGAGAGGTCACTTGTGCCCCAGCCACAGGTGCAGAAGTGGATTCTTGTGACTGGGGATGGCATGCTGATGCTGATGTACTGTCTTCTCCTTCAATAACCTGCCGTTCTTTTTCAAACCTCTTGGCTGACCAGGCTAACCAATGTTTGTACTTTTGAACATCTGCATCAGCAAAAGGAAAGAATGCTTCGCCTGCCAGCGCCTTTTTGTAGCGTGGATCCAGAATAGTAGCACAAATGTAATGCTGATCTGACTTGATCTTTTGAAGACGTTCATCACCACGTAGGCGCTCTAATAATTTCTCAGACAAAATAAAATGGTCTTTTTTTTGTACATCTTTTTGAAACTCAGAAGACACCGCCATCAGTTGGTGCTCCAGCATGCACAACAATGGGATAGCTTTTCCCAAATTACAGTCCTCCTGGCTGACTGCACGCGTGAAGAACTCAAAAGGACGAAGCATGTCTGTCAGGCTTTTAACTATGTCCCATTGCGCCGCAGCCATCCGCAGGTCCTCCTTCTGAGTTGTACCCTCTGTTAAGAAATAGTGATCGAGTACCGTATACTGCTCATACAGACGCTCAAGCATGTAGAAGGTTGAGTTCCAACGTGTTGCCACCTCCTGGATGAGTGCTTTCACTGGTATTCGACTTTGAAGTAGCAGCCTCCTCAGATGCTTCCGGGCCTTAAAAGAATGGCTGAAATGGTTGCACATTTTGCGGCAGGTGGCCATTACCGCGAACGCTGCACTGTCTCTATCACTCAAGAATTTTTGAACTACCAGGTTGATACAGTGCGCCAAACACGGCACTCTAACATAGTCACCCAGCGACATGGCCTTAACTATATTGGCGCCATTATCCGTGGAAACATAACCAATCTTGCGTTTTATTGGAGATAGCATTTTCAAGACCTTTTTGTCAAACTCGTCCAAAATGTTTTGGGATGTGTGACTTTTCTCCAAGCCAAACATGGCTAGTGTTGCATGTTTCCGAGCAGCTTTGAAAACTTTGTCCGGGTCAACACCTGCGTTTAGCTTTGCTTTAACACCTGAAAAAGAGACCCAGTGTGCAGTGATGCACATGTAATCAGCGCCTGCGCCACTTGTGGTAAATAAATAAATAATACCTCTATTTTTGACTAGATATAACAATAACAGATAGCTCAATAAATAAGAGTCAAGATTCGAGGTAGTAGGAGTTTGCAGGTTTAATACAGCATAAAGGACAGGAACAGGACAACCTGCATGGGCAAGATCTGGAATGGCTAGCCAACAGGGGGGCCCCGACAGCTGTCGGGCAGGATCTGGAATGAGCGCGCTGGCTTTTAATAACAATACACAAGTATATATACTAAAACAATTGCATTACAGTACATACAGTAGGTGTGACAGTGGGTGGAGTTAACAACAGTTGCGAAAGATAAGGATGAAAGTAGGTGTAACAAGAGGCGTGAACATAGACATGTGATGTAAACGTAACGGAATATGTCATAAATGGGGCGGAAACATGGAGGGGGCTACCGAAGGAGCCGGGACCTCTAACCTAGTGGTGCGCGCAAGCTGGCAATGACGTGTAACTAGGGAGAAGCTGGGGGCTATGACTTCTGAGCTAGAAGGAGAGACGAAAGTCTGGAGAGTCAGAGCGACATGTACCTAAACACTATCTAGTATCTGATGTTTAGAGAACATGTTGATAGAATCCAAAAGTTATCAGGGCAAAGGCTAACAGACACTAAGACTGGTGCATGCATTATTCTACATGTAGTGTATGTTGAGGAATATTAAATGACCATAAATACAGTATTTCTCTTACATGGAGACCTAAAGGCTAGACGATGACTGAAACTATTGATGCGATTCAGTAGCTTAGGAATGCAGAGAAGGAGAGCTGGACTGATAACTGGAATCATAACATACTCTTGGCAGACTGGCAGGCAGAGCCAGGCCGAGCCGGGCACTGTGAGGCAGGAAGTAAGTGAAGGGTCAGGGATACAGGTGGGGGCTGTATCGCTCCTCAGCGAGGGTTCAGGAGACAGGAGCTGAATCTGAGTCCGGGCCCTTTTGAGGCCTAGAAACGGGGATTTTACAATGAAATAACGTGCACACTGAGAAACGTGGCAACGTAGCTTTACATAGGCCTAATACTCGTAGCTTTCACGAGAACTGGAAACTGGCATACTAGAGATGGACACAACTGTAATTGCGTCTTTAATCGATCATGGGGAATACATATGCATATTAATCGTGCACATATAGCATAAGATGGGGAACACGTAGGGACACAGAACATGGCAAAATTTACTTTTCCACATTCCCTCCTTGTCACTGCGTTTCCATCAAGAAACATCAATATTCATGATACCATCTATCATTTCATACAGTATCATTTGCTCGTCTCGAATTGTCTTGGAACGGGATTTAGGACGGGACTTGGGACTAGGAATACAAGAGGTAGCACAAATGCCGCAAATCGCAGGGCCACATTGTATACAGAGGCAGCAACTGAATATGATCGCTACTGCAATACCTAGAAATGACAATATTTTCCATCCTCAGGCAGAAATTATACTCCAGAACCAACCGGACCATGTCCAGGTGCCTGGATTCTGGTGTAACTGATGGGCAATTTTATGAAGTCTGGTTATAGCTGAATAAACAGACGGCGCGTTATTTGGAATGAAAATGCAGCAACTAGATCCGATGACTCTACATGCTCCTCCTCTATCGGCCAGTATGACGTCAAGAACGAGATGATTTTGGAGCACGACAAATCTCATAGCAGATTGCTCTTCGGTTAAGTTACCTAGGGCAGAGGCAGTCTCATTCACTACTGCCTCAAGGGTTCTGGTTAATCTACGGATTAACTTACTATTCTGGATAGGTCCTATAAAGAAAAAGAAACCTCTATTGAAGTCTGTATACTGTTCTAGAGCAGTTTCAGTTTGATCGACAACTGGGGACTCGATCTCCCTTCTATGTCTAATATGTACTAGATGTGTGTTTCTATGATAATCAGATGGGGCTTGGAAAACTGGTGGCAGCAGGAAGGCAATGTAACAGGTTCCCTCCCAATCGAGGGGCAGACGAACATATGCGGTCTGACCACAAACAAAATAAGAATGACGTGAAGCTTTGAAAATAGATTTCCCACTGTCACTATACTTGATAATAGTAGTACAATCACTATGTCCTACATGTACGGAACCATTATTTCGGACACATAATTCGCCTTTGACTGGTAATACTGAAATAGCAGGTAAGTCTGGAGTAGGATCAGACTGAACATTCAGGACCATAAAATTCGAAGAATAATTACCTAAATTATAAACTTCATTTTCTAGATCTAACCCTGTTCTGTGGGGAAGACCTTGCTTGTCTGGAAAACATGTACTGTTCAGAAGGGACATATCATTTGAGGATGACGTTAACATGGACCATGCTCCACATGAGCCATTATGTGAGAACGGATAAGGAAAAAGTGGCAGAACTCCCTTCGGTGTCTGGAAAGGGGGTAGTCGACCACACACCCAACAATTAGTGGCATTGCTGGTCTGGTGTGAATAGTGTAACATACGGATAAATGAATTGTTGCGCATAGCAAGACGATAGGATAGTTCGTGAGGAGGCAGATCACTAAACGTGTGCTCTACTGTAGCATTAGAAGACTTATTTACATGAGAAATTGGAAAACATAAATGAAATGCATAACTCGTGCAGGTAACCATCAGGCTTAAAAATAATATGAAACTTAGAAAAACGATACATCGGATTGAGTTTTGACTAACTCTCTCACTATGGGGGTCTATTTCATACATGTCAGAAACCTGTCTAACCGTTTCACCTAGGGGAGGACTTAGACAATTAAACTGGCTGACTTATTTTACTAGACCGTAACTTCTTTTTATACTCCTGCTGCGGAGTTTCCTCTAACAGGGGAGGCTTGGTATCAATGTCATTTGCGGGACAGTCATTGAGAATAGTATTTTGGCAGTCTTTAGGTAAAATGCAATCCTTGGCAAAAGTTTTAGGTTTTAGTCCATGAAATTTCTTGACGTGAGACAGATGGACCCACGCCTTCCTGCCTTCCAACTTGACGGCAGTACGGGTGGTCAGAAGGACTTGCTTCGGTTCCTTCCAGCGAGGCTCCAGCGGACTTGAACGATCGAAATTCCGGACAAGCACTAGACTTCCTGGAACGATTTCATGCGGTTTCACCTCGGTATTGTCTGGAAATGCGGCGGCAACCTGTGAACGACAAGAGTGTAGGGCAGACATCAAGGAAGCTAGGTAATCTGTCAGCATATTACTGGAAACATCTGTAATACTTCGGGGTCTAGGTGTACCCCACATATTTGGGGGGCCGCCGAATACGACCTCATAAGGGGACAGACCTGATCTGGAGTGTGCGACCATGCGCATATAGAACAGAGCGACTGGCAGGGCAACTAACCAGTCTACACCTTTTTCTTTGCATACTTTGGCAATGCGGATTTTCAAGGTTTGATTATGTCTCTCTACGAGACCGGCTGCTTCTGGATGGCGTACACAATGGAACTTCCACTGGTACCCTAACAAAAGGGAAACGTGCTTCATGAGTTCGGATGAGAATGGCTGGCCGTTATCAGAATATACGACCCTAGGGAGTCCATAGCGGGGGAAGAACTCACGAACCAACTGCTTGGCAGTGGTCGCGGCTGTGTAATCTGGGACTGGATATGCTTCTGTCCATCTGGACAAAGCGCATACAACTACAAGGACATACTTGAAACCTCGACATCGCTCCATCTGAATATAATCCATCTGGAGGACTTCAAAAGGGTGGTCAGGGGGCTGGAATCCACCTTGTTCCACCGGGACACTTTTACCTGGATTGAATTGACAACATATCATACAAGTACGGACTTTCTGCTTGGCTGCAGCTCGTAAATGCTTGTTAAACCAAATGTTCTGGATACTGTCTAACATGGCTTTTTCTCCTAAATGTGCAGGACTATGTGCGGTATTGATAATGACTTGAACCATTGAGTCGGGGAGAAACCATGTGGCTCTACCCTTCGTCAACCATCCCTGATCTGTCTGGACCCCTCCTTGTTCGGACCATTTCTTAATTTCCTCGGGGGTAGCATGTAACTGGATATCTATGACATCTTGAGTAGGGTCCTTAACTGTCATACAAGTAGTCGGATCTAGAGTTGATGTCGGTGTCTTGTTAACTGGTATGTCTGGTGTCTGTACTGTAAGCTTGGCTGTTCGATCCGCTAGATCATTACCTTGGGAAATAATGTCTGTAACTTTAGTATGTGCCTTGCACTTCATGATAGCGATAGATGTCGGTAAATGTATTGCATCTAACAGAGCTTGAATAAGGAGACCATGCTGAATCTTGGTTCCATGAGAAGTCATGAAACCTCTCTCTTGCCAGAGCACTCCAAAGTCGTGTACAACTCCGAATCCGTAGCGTGAATCTGTGTAAATATTAACTTTCAGGTTCTTGGCGTGTATGCAGGCTTGTGTCAGAGCAACTAGCTCTGCTGCCTGAGCAGACAGGGTGTCAATACGGTGTGTTTCAATAACTTCAGTGTCAGTAGTCACTGCATACGCGGCTACTAGTTCTCCTGTACTTGTTCTCATACATGAACCATCCACATAAAGTGTCAGGTCGGGGTCTGGTAATGGAATATCTGTCAGGTCTTGTCTTGGCTTAGTCATAGTGTTAACAACTTCCACACAGTCATGTGTGGCAGGATTTGAAGTAACTGACGGTAACAGTGTAGCAGGATTTAGAACGTTGCAGCGTCTGATTTCTATGTGTGGCTGGAACAGTGTCAGTTCATAACCTGTTAAACGTGCAATTGTCAAGTGCTGAGTCTGTGTTCGGTTTAAAAGAACTTCCACGGAGTGTGGAACTTGTACTGTCAAGGAATGTCCTAATACTATGGAATCACTTTGTCTGATAGCTAGTGCTGTGGCTGCAACTGACTTGAGGCACGCAGGCAGAGCCTGGGCTACTGGATCTAGTGTGCTCGAAAAATAAGCACAGGGCTTGTATTGTCCTGCTTGATCTTGTGTGAGAACAGATAATGCTGTACCATCACGTTCTGTGACAAAAAGTGTAAAAGTCTTACTGTAGTTCGGTGTAGCTAGAACGGGAGCTTGGCATAAAGCTTTCTTTAATTCATTGAAACTAAGTGTATGTTCAGATGTCCAAGGGAGGACAGTCGATACGGCTGCCTCCTGTGTCGTTAACTGTATCAGTGGCTTGGCTAGAAATGCATACTGAGGAATCCATTGTCTGCAATAAGAAGTAAGGCCAATAAAAGCACGTACCTCCTTCTGTGTCTTGGGCTGTGGAAGACTCGCTATTAACTGGATACGGTCAGGTGTCAACTGCCTACCCCACTTGGACAGTAAGTGGCCTAAGTAGATCACTTGCTGGACACAGAATTGAAGCTTTGAAGGAGACACCTTGTGCCCCATCTCGGCTAGGAAATACAGAACTGTAAGTGATGCTCGCTCGCAAGCACGTTCAGAACGGGCTGTGATCAGTAGATCATCGACATACTGGAGCAGGGCAGTGTCAGTTGGCATGTGAATGTTGTCTAGTTGTCTCTTGAGTGCTTGACTGTAAATACTAGGACTTTCTGTGAAACCTTGAGGAGCTCGTGTGAATTTATAGCTCCTTCCATTTAAACAAAAACCGAAAAGGTACTGGCTGTCTGGATGAATGGGGACACTGAAAAATGCATTCTTGAGGTCGATTACAGTAAAAAATATTGCCTCAGAATCAATGGCTGTCAGTAAAGATGAGATATCTGGAACAACTGGGTACTGAGGAATAATACATTTATTGAGTTCTCGAAGGTCAATCACTAATCGATATACTGGGGGTGCATTTGGATCAGTACGTTTCATGACTGGAATGATCGGAGAATTACATACATTGGAGTCAGTTTCTACAACTACTCCTTGAGCAATGAGCTCGTCAATAATTTTGGATAAGGCTGCTACAGCCTCAGGTGGCAATCTGTACTGTCTGATTCGTGGCAAGACTATACCTTGCTTGAGAGTCACACGATGGGGTGTGATTTGCATGAAGCCAACATCAGTTGGACCTTGCGCCCATAGATGCTGCGGAACATTAGACAATCTCGGATCAAAATCTCGTAAAACATAGTGACCCTTGAAGTCACGTAAAAACAAACGTATCCCCTCTGGGGAACAGCAAATAACTGCACCTAATTCTTTCAGTGTCTTAATGCCTAACAAATTTTCTGGACATGACTTCGTAAGCAGTAGATCAGTAGTTCGGGACAATGGACCTACTTCCAGAGTAACTGGCTTTGATATCTCGTTTACAATAGGCTTTCCTGAAAATCCAAGGGAAACATTTCTAGAGCCTGAGAGCGGAGCCCCTGGAACCTCGTCGTGACTAATGGTAGTCCTACTTGCCCCTGTATCGATCAGAAACTTTCTGTCTTTCCCTAATACTTGACTATGAACATAGGGACCTTCTTGATCTACAGGAATCTCAATGAGAGGCAAGCCTACCTCCCTCTCTAGGCTGTTTCATGAGTACGCTTGATACTCTGGATACTCTGTCTGTGCATACTGGTACATCTGCTGTGTAACATGCTGTGTTGCAGCAATAGGCTGCGGTGCTGGAACTGTCTGTTGTGCATTCTGTGGTGACTGAGAAGTCTGTGAAACTTGTTCTTGTCTAGGCGGACGTGGTCTTTCTTTAGTTTTACCAGTGGCTATTTTGTGTTTCAGAACTGCACACTCGTTTATAAAATGACCTGGCTGTTTACAATAATTACATGTCCCTTTAACGGGAGCTGCAGGATGACTGGCTTGATTCGGACCCCTCTTCTGACTGTCTTGAGGAACAGATTGTGCAACTAGTACTTTCATTTTCGTGTCTTTCATACGTCTTCTCTCGTGTTCTTGCTCTTCTCTGATTCTATTCTGGTGATACTGGAGCATCTGTAACATCTGGGACGGGGTACTAGCTTGCCATGTACTTTCGACTTTCAGAACTCGATTCTTAACTTGTGGACTTGAATTCTCGACTAATTTAGTAACAAAAAGATGAGGGTATGACTCACTACTCGTCTTCAATCCACTGTTTATTATGAAACATTTTTCAAATCTAGAATAAAAATCACTAGTGTCTTCGTCTTGTTTCTGTTTACAGGCTGAGATTGCATCCCAGTCTTCCTTTTTAGTGGCTAATAATCTAGGCAAAACTTGTATTAATAATTCTGGTAATTCTTTACATTTGTCTCCAAGACCGGTACCTGGTACTCGTATCTTATCTTCAGCTTCTAGAGCTGTCCAATCGATCTTTTTCTCTCCCACCTCCCAATCTTTTTCCTTGAGTTTCTCGTATACCCCTGCGGGCAACAGGACTTTTAACATTTTAATAATATCTGGATACGTGTATTCTCCCATACGGAGCATGTCTTTTAATTCTCGCTGGAACCCTGCTGGATCTTTGTCGTGACAGGGAATTAATTTCTTCATCTCTAAGAGTTCCATCTTTGTAACTGGGGTATAAACAAATACTCGTTGCATTTCACCATCTGGTGTCCTAACTGGGTGTACTTCTCGTAACGGATGCTGTCTATCTATGTAAAACGGTTTACTTTCTGGAGGTGAGACATGAACAAAATGCGGGTTCAAAAACGTTCTATATTTGTGGCGCTGTTCTAGAATGACACTAATTAAATCGGTACCTAAACCTTTCCATCTATACTGGAGTAACTCGTTCAGGACATCATGTAACGGACCTGGATCAGAATGTTGACCCTCATACAGTGTAATGAGGTGTTGGATCATATACATACCCACCAGTCGCTGCTCGGCTGGGGGCAGTTTCAGAAACATTTGTGCCACTATTTCGTCTGGAAAAGTGGTAGAATCAGTAATCCATTGGACTGCTGATCGGGCTAGTTCTTGTTCATGCATGGTACTTAACTCACTATAACCGATTCGTGATTTCAGAATGTGATCGGTAGCTTGAAACACTTGTTCTAGAGAGCCTTGTTCTGGTGCTGGGCGATGAAAGACTTTCTTGTGTTCTAAGCGTAAATGTCGGACTGGAAATCTAGATTTACCTACATACGCTATTCTGGCAGTATTCTCGTCCTCGACCTCTTCAGGAGAAGAGTCATTTTCTTTCTCGCTTACTTGTGCTTCTTTGCGTTGTTCGTGTAACCTTATTATTTCTTTACGTATTTTCTTGTACATACTCTCTATACTATTGAGTGTCTTGTGCTTACCCTCGGCTATATTATCACTCCACCTTGTCAGAACTCTCATTTCGGTCGGATCTTTAGTCGGGGTATCTTGTTCCCGTATTAAACAATTGATCAGAAACTTTAATAACATGAACTGGATCTCGGATTTCCTGTGAGACATTACTTCAGCAATACTTTCTGGATCTTGTCCCGTACGAATGAAACGATACATTCTGTCTAGATCTTCTTTCATATTCGGTAGGGTGACCAAATACTCGGACACCTGCCTTATACGTACGGAATATAGAACCATACCTTCCTCGCCTGGAACTGGATCATAACAGCATTCAGTAAGAACTCGTCTGATTTCTGCAACGGACTTAAATTTGGGCGTACGCTGTAACGCACGTTCATGTAACTCGACTGCTCCTAAACGCCTACTTGGCGGCGGGGTACCAGGAGGACCTCCTCCCGCGGCCCCTATACTGGAATCGTCGACTGATACTCTTCGTGCTGGCAGAGTGACTGATGTGGCGGGAATTTGTACTACGGGCTGGACCGGGGGTACCGTAACAGGTACTGTAACAGGTGCCCCGGTGACTGGAGGATTTACAGGAGCTGGTGGAACAGGATTTGCATATTCTGGGACTGTGTCGTCCAAATAGGATGAGATGAAAATATCAGATGCGGTCGGTTTGTGACGTAGCTTGGTCGGAACTAAGGGTGGCGGAAAATTACTGGGTGCCTCCGGGGTTGCTTTTGGCAAGCCCTCGGCAAGAAGAGGATACATACCCTTAATGAGGGCATTCCTCTGTCTGTCTGACTGTTCGGCTTTAACTCGTTCACCTATTTCGATTAATTCCCTTTCTTGGGCTCTTTCTAAGGATTCTCTACTTAATTCTGACTTTCTGATTTCTTTTTCGGTTCTTTTATGAGATTCTTTGCGCCATAACTCGATGGCATCTTTCTGTGACTGTCTGGCTTTCTTTTTCCATAATACTTCTTCTACTCGCATGATGCACTCGGCATCCCATGTACCCGATACGGGCCATCTATACTTTTCTTCTAACTCTTTGGTGTACTCCACCCATAAATCTAGATATAATATGGCGCTTATGCCATGCTTTTGATACATAAAATGACCTGGACTGTCCCTAGGCGGGACAGGAACTGCTTCTTCTAACAGACCTTTTCTAGTTTTTAACTGACGTAATTTGGAAAACAAAGGCATGACTGAACTGTAGTCTAGACACAATACAATACACAATGAACACGATAATTACACCACTTTCATACCACGACATTGAAATACATGAATGACATTTAAATTAACAGTTTTGACAAAATACTACCTGGAATACAGAAAACAGAATACATGAATTTCTCGAGAACAGAACGGACTAGAACAGAAACTAGATGCACTGCTAAAACAGTACGAAACTTACCGGTCTCATAAAGAGACACGTCAGGACCCGCATCCACCTAAGTGGACACTTCGTGTTGGATCTGTGTACCCAAACCCACGGACCAGAGACAATGCAATTGACCCTGTCTAGATACTACCCCAGCAATGGTACTCACCGGGCAGCAAGAACGGAAGGCCTCGGACTGGACGGGACTGCTACGACGACGGACGGACGAACTTCGGACTTCTGTTACGGGTGGGCCTCCGGATACCTCGGACCTTGGACTCTCGGCTTGGGCTCTGGTCGGGACTCGCCGCGTTCCTCCACCGCCTCGTCTGGATGCTGGACCGCAACCTCCGTCTCCTCCGTGGGTCTGAGGGATACTTGAAGCAGAAATATCTGCACGTGCACGGTATGGTTCCGTCACGGCTGCAGAGGATCAGGGGGCTTGCGTGGCTTCTCCGGCGCGTGGGGAAAGGGCAAGTCCCTATTCGGGCGCCATTATGTGGTAAATAAATAAATAATACCTCTATTTTTGACTAGATATAACAATAACAGATAGCTCAATAAATAAGAGTCAAGATTCGAGGTAGTAGGAGTTTGCAGGTTTAATACAGCATAAAGGACAGGAACAGGACAACCTGCATGGGCAAGATCTGGAATGGCTAGCCAACAGGGGGGCCCCGACAGCTGTCGGGCAGGATCTGGAATGAGCGCGCTGGCTTTTAATAACAATACACAAGTATATATACTAAAACAATTGCATTACAGTACATACAGTAGGTGTGACAGTGGGTGGAGTTAGCAACAGTCGCGAAAGATAAGGATGAAAGTAGGTGTAACAAGAGGCGTGAACATAGACATGTGATGTAAACGTAACGGAATATGTCATAAATGGGGCGGAAACATGGAGGGGGCTACCGAAGGAGCCGGGACCTCTAACCTAGTGGTGCGCGCAAGCTGGCAATGACGTGTAACTAGGGAGAAGCTGGGGGCTATGACTTCTGAGCTAGAAGGAGAGACGAAAGTCTGGAGAGTCAGAGCGACATGTACCTAAACACTATCTAGTATCTGATGTTTAGAGAACATGTTGATAGAATCCAAAAGTTATCAGGGCAAAGGCTAACAGACACTCAGACTGGTGCATGCATTATTCTACATGTAGTGTATGTTGAGGAATATTAAATGACCATAAATACAGTATTTCTCTTACATGGAGACGTAAAGGCTAGACGATGACTGAAACTATTGATGCGATTCAGTAGCTTAGGAATGCAGAGAAGGAGAGCTGGACTGATAACTGGAATCATAACATACTCTTGGCAGACTGGCAGGCAGAGCCAGGCCGAGTCGGGCACTGTGAGGCAGGAAGTAAGTGAAGGGTCAGGGATACAGGTGGGGGCTGTATCACTCCTCAGCGAGGGTTCAGGAGACAGGAGCTGAATCTGAGTCCGGGCCCTTTTGAGGCCTAGAAACGGGGATTTTACAATGAAATAACGTGCACACTGAGAAACGTGGCAACGTAGCTTTACATAGGCCTAATACTCGTAGCTTTCACGAGAACTGGAAACTGGCATACTAGAGATGGACACAACTGTAATTGCGTCTTTAATCGATCATGGGGAATACATATGCATATTAATCGTGCACATATAGCATAAGATGGGGAACACGTAGGGACACAGACCATGGCAAAATTTACTTTTCCACACACTGGTCCACATGTCTGTTGTCAGATGTATTGTGTGAACAGCACTCTTCTGCAAAGCTGCCCCAATCGCCTCCAGCACATCTTCATGTAGTGCTGGGACCGCAACTCTGGCAAAATAGAACCGGCTAGGAACCTTCCATTTAGGGCAGAGCGTTGCCACTAATTCTAGAAAACCTACCGCTTCTACAAAAGAAAAAGGGAGAAGGTCCACAGCTAGCATTTTAGCCAGCTTAGTGTTATACAGACGCGTCAGTGGGTGGTTGCGTTCATATGGCACGTCTGAAGTAAGCATTGTTCTAATGTTGCCCTGGACCAAGCATTTACGGGCTGATAATGACTTCGTTGACCCAATTTTGCTCGCTGGTGAACTTTTGTGCGTTGGTGTCTCACTCGCTCCAACACTCTTAGTGTGCCTCACATTGGGTGTGCTGCTGACAGGGGTACTGGGTGTAAGGGAAGTGTTTGACACGTCTTCTTCCTCCTCGTCATCATCAGATGCAACATCAACGTTTCCTTGAATTCGGCCTTTCTTGATCGCATCTAGGTGCGCAAACCATTGGACAGTGTGCTGTCTCCTAAGATGACCTCTCTGGCCTCCGGTACCATAGTTGGTACCTGGCTTACCACGACTAACTGCAAGCTTACAAAGGGTACAAATGGCAAACTTTGGATTTTTTTGACAAACAGTAAAGAAGTCCCAAACTGGGGACTTGAAGTGTCTGTGGGACCTGGAGGAGGCGGCGATACTGGTGGTGGTGGTCATGAAGCTAATGCCAGATGAAGTGGAGGATCTGGATTGCCCAACTTTTGTACGTTGTGCACTTTCACCGCCACTAATTAAGGTCGAGGTGGATGGAGGTCTCTTCTTGCCAGAAAGAAATATGGAAGCGGGACGAGTTGGTGTACTACTTAACTCCAATGATTGTGGTGTTTCCACTGCCTCCTCATCGACAACATCATCATCATCACGCTCAGCAGCTCTTCGGGCTAGGGTCAAAATGTCTGTTTGCTGCATGCCCGCTGGGGCTGCAGTGACCTTTATGATGACTGGGTCGTCGTTGGCAGAGTCTTCATCAGCAGCAGTATCCGCCACTTCTTGTTGAGCCTCATCACACTCCATAACTCTGAGACTTTGGACGAGCTTCCTTTTACGCTTAACTACCTTTGTCGGATCATGGTGTGCCTCACTCTCAGACGGCAGTGGTGCTGGTCCCCAAGTTTGATCCGTATCATCAGAAGGAGGTGTGCTTGAAGAAGATGTAGACACCACCCTTGATCTCTTCCTTGCTAGGGGTGTGGAAGACAATGAAGGATCATCAGGAGGAGTGGCTTCCTCAAATGATACCTCACCTTGATTGTCGATTTCCTGATGTGCCCCTACTTCAGGAGGGACAACTATTGTGGGCACTTGTGACCCTCCATGCACCTCTGCTTGCGCATCTCCTTGCGCTGCCTCTCCTTCTACATGTACTTGGGCTTGTACTTGCACATGTGATTGTTGTTGCGGCTGTGGTTGTTCAACACTCGTCAGATGAGCTACAACAACCTGTGTTGATTGAGGGACATTGCTGCTGCTTTCTTGCGATGAGCCAACATCACTGGTCGATGGTGATTGAACAACTATACTGGCTGCCTCTGCAGCACTCAAGGGCTTGGACTTAAGTTGGCGTGGTGGTGGTGGTGGCACTGAGCCCAATGGAGCAGGGGTGCTGCTGCCAGCTTGGTCCCCAGCAGATCCCGCTGCTGCTGCAGGCATACTTTTTTTTTTACCACCAAAAAAAGGGGCGGGCGGCACACCAGTCTCCTTGGTAACTTGCTTCTTCTGCTCCTTACTGGCACCTTTCTTGCTAGAGGAGCTACGGGTTACTTTTTTTGGGGCCATCTTCTTCAGAGCAGGTCAGAACAGCAGGCAGCAGTTGCACGAGTTGCAGAATTGTCTGTGTCAAGACGTGACGTCGCGTGACGTTATGCTGCACACACACACCGCTGCAGGACTTCTTCCTGGCACTGGTGATTCTCTTGAGTCTTGTGCACCTAAAAGCAATGGAAGACAGAGGAACATCAGTTCAGTTATACACCCCAAAAAATCGACAAAACACAGAAAAATGAGCACAATCCCATGCCATCCATGATGTTTACATTGAAGACACCCCACAGAAAGACTAGGGACATGCAAGTATGCAACACTCACTACCCCTGGGCATAATGGATGAAAAGTAGGCAAAATAAGTGCAGGCCTCAGACACTGCCTCTCCTCAAAATGGCCCCTTACACCCCAAGCACATGTTGCCTGTACCAGCCAGCAGCACTCAAGATGGCCACCCACCACCACCCACATGGCCAGTCCACATCAACAGTACACCCCAAAAACACAGAAAAACAGCCAGAAATCACCACAATCCAATGCCATCCATGATGTTTACATTAAAGAGAGTGAGACCACACTACAGGCACACTCAGTCCATGCACCACTACTACCCCTTGGCAAAAGGCCCCACCAGCAGCCCCAAAAAAACGACAAAAAAACAATAAAATCAGCACAATCCCAGCCCATCCATGGCCTCATTGGTGTTTAAATTCAAGAAGACACCCCTCAGAAACACTAGGCCCATGCAACACTCACTACCCCTGGGCATAATGGATGAAAAGTAGGCAAAATAAGTGCAGGCCTCAGACACTGCCTCTCCTCAAAATGGCCCCTTACACCCCAAGCACATGTTGCCTGTACCAGCCAGCACTCAAGATGGCCACCACCACCACCCACATGGCCAGTCCACATCAACAGTACACCCCAAAAAACACAGAAAAACAGCCAGAAATCACCACAATCCAATGCCATCCATGATGTTTACATTAAAGAGAGTGAGACCACACTACAGGCACACTCAGTCCATGCACCACTACCCCTGGGCAAAGGGCCCCACCAGCAGCCCCAAAAAAACGACAAAAAACAATAAAATCAGCACAATCCCAGCCCATCCATGGCCTCAATGGTTTTTAAATTCAAGAAGACACCCCTCAGAAACACTAGGCCCATGCAACACTCACTACCCCTGGGCATAATGGATGAAAAGTAGGCAAAATAAGTGCAGGCCTCAGACACTGCCTCTCCTCAAAATGGCCCCTTACACCCCAAGCACATGTTGCCTGTACCAGCCAGCAGCACTCAAGATGGCCACCCACCACCACCCACATGGCCAGTCCACATCAACAGTACACCCCAAAAAACACAGAAAAACAGCCAGAAATCACCACAATCCAATGCCATCCATGATGTTTACATTAAAGAGAGTGAGACCACACTACAGGCACACTCAGTCCATGCACCACTACTACCCCTTGGCAAAAGGCCCCACCAGCAGCCCCAAAAAAACGACAAAAAAACAATAAAATCAGCACAATCCCAGCCCATCCATGGCCTCAATGGTGTTTAAATTCAAGAAGACACCCCTCAGAAACACTAGGCCCATGCAACACTCACTACCCCTGGGCATAATGGATGAAAAGTAGGCAAAATAAGTGCAGGCCTCAGACACTGCCTCTCCTCAAAATGGCCCCTTACACCCCAAGCACATGTTGCCTGTACCAGCCAGCAGCACTCAAGATGGCCACCACCACCACCCACATGGCCAGTCCACATCAACAGTACACCCCCAAAAAACAGAAAAACAGCCAGAAATCACCACAATCCAATGCCATCCATGATGTTTACATTAAAGAGAGTGAGACCACACCACAGGCACACTCAGTCCATGCACCACCACCCCTGGGCAAAAGGCCACACCAGCAGCCCCCAAAAAACGACAAACAACAATAAAATCAGCACAATCCCAGCCCATCCATGGCCTCAATGGTGTTTAAATTCAACAAAACAGTTGTATCATGCACCCCTAACCAACCCTGGTCCTACTGGATACTGTGGCTACCCACAATATAATTTATTTAATGTCCCCTTACACCTCAAGCACATGTTGCCTGTACCAGCCAGCAGCACTCAAGATGGCCACCCACCACCACCCACATGGCCAGTCCACATCAACAGTACACCACAGAAAAACAGCCAGAAATCACCACAATCCAATGCCATCCATGATGTTTACATTAAAGAGAGTGAGACCACACTACAGGCACACTCAGTCCATGCACCACTACTATCCCTTGGCAAAAGGCCCCACCAGCAGCCCCAAAAAAACGACAAAAAAACTATAAAATCAGCACAATCCCAGCCCATCCATGGCCTCAATGGTGTTTAAATTCAAGAAGACACCCCTCAGAAACACTAGGCCCATGCAACACTCACTACCCCTGGGCATAATGGATGAAAAGTAGGCAAAATAAGTGCAGGCCTGTTGTAAGGTTGTAGATCAAAATAAGATGGAAATCCAGATATAAGGGTTGACATAGGTGGTTTATTCAAGTAGAGTAAATCAACCCACGACCAGTAAAGTTGAACACCAGGTTTGCAATGGTCAATACAACAATCATAGCATTCTAAGAACATGGAATAAGAACTTAAGTTGGACATTCCTTAAAGAGCTAGTGTAACAATTATGAAGTACATACTACACATCCTTCCCCTAATAAATAAAGATAAACAGTAGATAAAAAACATAGTAAAGTAAGCAAATGCGTACAAAGAAAAACAAGATTAATCCAACACATAATCATGGAATCTTACAGGAACAGATCTAATTCTGCGACTGCGACTGTGATCCCTACCATCCCCCGCACCAATGGAATTGGAAACAGGCTGTAAAGTGGGAGGAGGCATGAGAACGTTGGAATCACCATGTGCTAACAGGGAAGTGTCAAGGACAGGGCTATTGCCGGGAACAGAAGGAACATTTGGAGAGGTAGATGATTCACCAACACCAAACCAGTCAGAATAGCGATCATCCGATAAATCTGAGGTCTGTTTGTTGGAAGAAATTATCTTTGCTTGTTGATCAGAGATCTTAATAAGGGCATTCTTGTTCCACCAACCCCTTTCAAATAAAAGAGCTGCAGAACGAGAAACTTTCAACACTTTAACCGGAGCAGAAAATTTGGATTGCCCCTTAGTTACTTTCACAGGTTTCCTAATGATGACCCAATCGCCCGAAATAAGAGGTTTTTCTGTGACATGCATGCGTTTGTCATAATTATTTTTGTAACTCTCTTGTTTACTCTTGACATGTTCACGAATTTTAGTTAAATCCACGTTGACAAGAGAACTTTTCATCAACCAAGAAGGGTTCAACCTAGAAGTGGGAATTCTGCCCCGCAGTAAAACAAAAGGGGACACTCCTGTGGTACTGTGCGGGGTGCAATTATAGTTCCAAATTTTCTCGCTAAGAAATTCAGCTACATCAAGTTTATTAGCACAGGCTGTTTGAATAGCTTCCTTCAACAAACGGTTGGCTCTTTCTACAAGACCATTAGAAGCAGGACTGTAAAGAGGAACTAACATGTGCTTAATGTCAACATTGTTTAAAAACAAATTCATCTCCTGTGAGACAAAGTGCGAACCGTTATCGGAAACAATTTCATGTGGAGTACCATCGATGACAAACAAACCCTTTAAAAATGAAATTACAGCAACAGAATTAGGGTTCTTGACTAAAGAAAAATAAATCCATTTGGAAAAGTAATCAATGGCAACTATTAAGAATTTGAGGTCATCCTTAAAAACAGCAAATGGACCAGAAAAGTCTATGGCAATTTTCTGCCAAGGAGACTCAGGCCACTCTACAGGAACAAGTGGTGAATTGGACAACTTCCAGTGTTTATCAGAGCATAGACACTGTGGACATTGATTGACAAAGGATCTAACCTGGTTATCGATACCAGGCCACCAATAAGTGGTTTTAATCTTATTGGTGGTACCAGTGATACCAGGATGCGTTTCATGGGCCAGAGAAATGATGGATTGTCGGATGCCAACGGGTGGGACAAATTTGTCTTGCCTGAACAAAATGTCACCTGACACCGACAATTCAGATGCAACTTGTGCATAATGTTTTTCTTCCATTGACATGCTTCTATCTCTGGGCCAACCTTTAATCAAAAATTTTTTGACATTGAGTAAGCAAGAATCGTTATCCATACCTTTTAACCAGTCTTGTTTAGTAAGTTTTGTACCTTGAAGGGCATCATCAACAGCAAATACATATTCTAAGTCAGAGTTGACAATGTTACAAGTGGATAAAGGAATGCGTGATAAACAATCCGCACGAATGTTTTTTCCTCCAGGTAAGTACTTTATTTCAAAATTAAATTCTTGAAGACGTGCCAATAGTCTAACTAAACGAGAAGAAGCTCTATTGGAGGAACTCTCGCCAAGCATATAAATTAACGGCTTGTGGTCTGTGTATAAAAGAAATCTGGTGCCCCAAATGTACATTTTAAATTTTTCAACTGACCATGAACAAGCTAAGGCTTCTCGTTCTATGGTACTGTAATTTGCTTCAGCTGAAGTTAATGAACGAGAAGCGAATGCAACGGTGCAATCCTCACCTTTAACTATTTGACTCAGAACAGCTCCTAGGTCACGGGAACTAGCATCAACGGTAATGATGCTTTGAACACCATGGGAAAAGGGCTTGATGGCAGGAGCAGAGAGTATCAGATCTTTGACAGAGTTAAAAGTAGATTGAGATTCAGGGGACCACACAAATTTAGCATGTTTTTTTAACAGATTTCTAAGGGGTTGAACTACAAGAGCATAGTTCCTAACAAAACGAGCATAATATTCGCTCAACCCCAAAAATGCTCTGAGTGAGTCTTTATCAAGAGGAGGAGGAGCATTTTTAATAGCATCCAGCAAAGAAGATTTGGGTTTAATGCCATCTTTTGAGAGGTTGTGGCCTAAGTAATCTACATCACTAGCCAAAAATTTACATTTCTTCTTGTTGACGGTAAGACCATTATTTAGTAGAGACTTTAAAACATACTCCATCAATATGTAATGTTGATCCAGGGATTCAGAATGAACCAAAATGTCATCCTGGAACGCCTGAATTCCGGGACAATTATAAAAAATGGAGTCCATTAATCTTTGAAATATACTGGCTGCAGAGGCAAGCCCAAAAGGTAACCTTTTATACATATATACACCAAAAGGTGTAACGAATGTTGTGAGAGGTTGAGATTCTAAAGATAAAGGAATTTGGTGGTACGCTGAGCGCAAATCGATAGTCCCATCCTCGTCGCCAATAAATGTTGTAAGGTTGTAGATCAAAATAAGATGGAAATCCGGATATAAGGGTTGACATAGGTGGTTTATTCAAGTAGAGTAAATCAACCCACGACCAGTAAAGTTGAACACCAGGTTTGCAATGGTCAATACAACAATCATAGCATTCTAAGAACATGGAATAAGAACTTAAGTTGGACATTCCTTAAAGAGCTAGTGTAACAATTATGAAGTACATACTACAAGGCCTCAGACACTGCCTCTCCTCAAAATGGCCCCTTACACCCCAAGCACATGTTGCCTGTACCAGCCAGCACTCAAGATGGCCACCACCACCACCCACATGGCCAGTCCACATCAACAGTACACCCCAAAACACACAGAAAAACAGCCAGAAATCACCACAATCCAATGCCATCCATGATGTTTACATTAAAGAGAGTGAGACCACACTACAGGCACACTCAGTCCATGCACCACTACCCCTGGGCAAAGGGCCCCACCAGCAGCCCCAAAAAAACGACAAAAAACAATAAAATCAGCACAATCCCAGCCCATCCATGGCCTCAATGGTGTTTAAATTCAAGAAGACACCCCTCAGAAACACTAGGCCCATGCAACACTCACTACCCCTGGGCATAATGGATGAAAAGTAGGCAAAATAAGTGCAGGCCTCAGACACTGCCTCTCCTCAAAATGGCCCCTTACACCCCAAGCACATGTTGCCTGTACCAGCCAGCAGCACTCAAGATGGCCACCCACCACCACCCACATGGCCAGTCCACATCAACAGTACACCCCAAAAAACACAGAAAAACAGCCAGAAATCACCACAATCCAATGCCATCCATGATGTTTACATTAAAGAGAGTGAGACCACACTACAGGCACACTCAGTCCATGCACCACTACTATCCCTTGGCAAAAGGCCCCACCAGCAGCCCCAAAAAAACGACAAAAAAACAATAAAATCAGCACAATCCCAGCCCATCCATGGCCTCAATGGTGTTTAAATTCAAGAAGACACCCCTCAGAAACACTAGGCCCATGCAACACTCACTACCCCTGGGCATAATGGATGAAAATTAGGCAAAATAAGTGCAGGCCTCAGACACTGCCTCTCCTCAAAATGGCCCCTTACACCCCAAGCACATGTTGCCTGTACCAGCCAGCACTCAAGATGGCCACCACCACCACCCACATGGCCAGTCCACATCAACAGTACACCGCAAAAAACACAGAAAAACAGCCAGAAATCACCACAATCCATGCCATCCATGATGTTTACATTAAAGAGAGTGAGACCACACTACAGGCACACTCAGTCCATGCACCACTACCCCTGGGCAAAGGGCCCCACCAGCAGCCCCAAAAAAACGACAAAAAACAATAAAAT
This sequence comes from Lissotriton helveticus, assembly GCF_964261635.1. Classification (NCBI taxonomy): domain Eukaryota; kingdom Metazoa; phylum Chordata; class Amphibia; order Caudata; family Salamandridae; genus Lissotriton; species Lissotriton helveticus. Next base: position 798,057,468 of record NC_136057.1, on the reverse strand, counting down.
CAGCACAATCCCAGCCCATCCATGGCCTCAATGGTGTTTAAATTCAAGAAGACACCCCTCAGAAACACTAGGCCCATGCAACACTCACTACCCCTGGGCATAATGGATGAAAAGTAGGCAAAATAAGTGCAGGCCTCAGACACTGCCTCTCCTCAAAATGGCCCCTTACACCCCAAGCACATGTTGCCTGTACCAGCCAGCAGCACTCAAGATGGCCACCACCACCACCCACATGGCCAGTCCACATCAACAGTACACCCCCAAAAAACAGAAAAACAGCCAGAAATCACCACAATCCAATGCCATCCATGATGTTTACATTAAAGAGAGTGAGACCACACCACAGGCACACTCAGTCCATGCACCACCACCCCTGGGCAAAAGGCCACACCAGCAGCCCCCAAAAAACGACAAAAAACAATAAAATCAGCACAATCCCAGCCCATCCATGGCCTCAATGGTGTTTAAATTCAACAAAACAGTTGTATCATGCACCCCTAACCAACCCTGGTCCTACTGGATACTGTGGCTACCCACAATATAATTTATTTAATGTTCTGAAAAAGTTCCAAAATTGTACTTGCAGCAACTGTAATGCCCCAAACAAACTTACTTGTGAAAGTTGATTTCTAATCCAAAAGTGATCCAAAGACAGTCAAAAAGGCCTCAAATCCAAATATCCAGCAGCACCCACAAAAAGTAATCCTTCCAGCTCCAGATCCAAATGAAAGTGACCAGGAGATGGACAAAGCACTGGGAGGAGCCTGCTGGACAGGAACAGGAAGTTGGAGACTGTGGGGCACTTCCTTCCTCCCCCCCCCCAAAAAATGGACTCCTTGCAAAAAAAAAGGCCATGCAAATGTCAACCTGAGGAGTGATTCTGATAAAAACCATAATTTTCTGAAGGTTTATCCTGTTTGCTGGTGATTTTCTTGTGCAGAATTGCAAAATCTCTATTTCGCGAGTGCGAGATTGTTCCTTTCCGCCGCAACTACGTGTTCGCAATTGCGAACTCTCGCGAGGTGTGCTGTGCAAGGTGGCAAGCCGTATTACCGGATTACGTATTCGCGGGCGCCAAACTCCCGCGGGATCACGCAGCAAGATCTAAAATGGCGCGGCACTAGAAAAATATGATCGAGAAAAACAACTCGGCAAACGCTTAATGACGGAAAGTGAACGCCATGCACCACGCCGCGCGCCGCAACCAAGCAAAAAATCCGCCGCGAGCGGATTCATGGATTTTCGACAAATTCGCGAGAGTTCGCGGATTGCGAATTTGCCGAAAATCCGAAAAATCCGCGATCGGAGCGGATTTTACGCCCATGCTTAACGATTACCACCTCTGATATTCTGAGGAATGATATCAATGCCAAAGAAGCGAACCTTGATGTCGTCTTCCAAAGGCTGGCATTCTGCAATGTGTAACGCCACTGGGTATTTTGTGTCCCTTTTCTGTATGGCTCTTATGTGTTCTGCCATTCTGTCTTTAAGAGCCCTAATGGTGCTGCCCACATAATATTTGCTACAATGGCATTCTATAATGTAAATGACAAATTTGGTCATGCAGGTGATGTTCTGTTTGATGTGAAAAATTTCCTTGTTGAAACCCTTGAAAGTTCGAGTCCCATGTTTACCCCATCTACACATTGAGCAGAAGCCACATCTGAAGAAAACCATACTGTGTTTCGTCATCCAATTGCTAACGGTGCTGTTGTGGGGGACAGTAGGACTGAGTCTGCTCCTCAGCGTTTGTCCTTTCTTATATGTAATTCCTGGCGTGTCTGGTATCCATTCTTTTAGTACTGGATCTGACTTTAAAATGTTCCAGTGTTAACAGAAACTTTTTCTTACTGTGTGGTGTAATGCGCTGAATTCAGTAATGAGTCTCACTGTAGTGTTCGCGGGCTTAGGTTCAGTACGGTTCTTGAGACTATCTGGTCTCTTAATTTTTCTTATTCTCTTTGCAGCCATATTTGAGGTTACCTCAGAGTATCCTCTTTTTAGAAATCTATTACTCATATTCACGATGCAGTTGTTAAATTCTGTTTGTTCGCTGCAATTACGTCTAGCCCTAAGGAATTCACCATAGGGAATAGAACGTATTTGATGTGGTAGATGTGAGCTATCTGCGTGTAAAATAGCATTACACGAAGTGGGTTTCCTATATAGTTTGCTATGTAGTGTGTTTCCTTTCACATAGAATTTTAAAACTAGGAATTCTATTTCCGTTTTGCTATATTGCATCGTGAATTTGATCTCCCATGTGTTGCTGTTAAGGTAGTTGAAAAACTGTTGTAGTGATTCATCCGAACCAGACCACAGTAGTATACAATCATCAATATACCGAAGCGCTAACTGCAACCACGATAGATGCATCACCCACCCCACCGTTGGACTGCATCCCAACAAGCAATAATACAAGACCAACACAAGACCAGAATCTAGTAAATGAATGTTTTGTTTCCTGGACTCTGAAAGAAAATTCTGCATGTTGGAGATATTAATTATTGCTTTTGTTGCAGCTGAAGCCCACTACACTTACAAACATAAACTTAACACATCTACTGGACCTAAATGGGTAGGATTTCTAGTCATGTTCAATACTGCCCCCTCGGAGGCCATTGTCCTCCAATACACCTTTGTCTGTCATAGTGGTGAGGAAACAGGATGTCCACCTGGCAGCTACCCAATGAGGAACATTAATTGGTAACCAGCTCATAAATGGGAAATCAGATTCAGATAAATTACTCTCAATACCAGGGTATAGAAATAAAGCAGGCAATTGGTAGACCAAACCTCCTAAAGACGTTTAGTCTAACAAGAATCATGTAAACCAAACGCTCTGCTGTGGCTACACAGAACAAGAGCAAAAGAGCCTAATGAAAAATAATATGTGACTATCTCTGCTATGCATTTAAAAAATGTACAGTTTCCACAAAAAGAACATTAGACACAATAAGACTCAGACAACTTTAGAGAATTTGGTTATTCTATCAAAGATCATAATTCAATGCATATAAGTAAGAAGTTAAGAAGCTTGGCATAAATCTAATAGCTCAAAATATAAAACCACTCATTAAGTTGAAATAATTTATCCCTAAATAAAATAATCCAAAAGAGGATGGTTTTTAGAAAATAAAACAATTTATATCACAACAAAGCAAGAGGTTGGTTCTTAAAGGTTGTCTTAGCATGAGCAACGGGATGAAGTTAGATTCCACTAGGGAGGAAGTCCATGGGAAAGGGAAAGGAGATTGGAGCAACAAATCAGGAATTCCAACTCTGGTTTCTCATCAAACACCCCTAAATCATCTGACAGGAAAGTTAATCAGCAAAGGCAATAATCAAAGGGCATAGCAGTAAGTTCAGCAGAAAAGTTGTAAGCAAGGAAAAGTAAAACGGGGTCAACTGAGCTTAGTCAAAGCTCCCTCAATAAGGTGCATCAAAGGCATCAAAATGCGGAAAAAGCAAATGCATACTCCTCCTCCTGAACAAAGTAGTTACATAATTCATATTTGTCATCATGACATCAACTGCATTATGCACAAGGTGCTATACACAAACTCCCCAGCATACCTTGCACAGAAACTTGTGATATCTGGAGGAAGCAGAATCTCCCGGTCCGGTAGCAACCTCCTCCTCCAACCTGCATGTTTTCGAGAAAAAAAACGTACAATCGAGCCTTCTCCAAGCAGCACCAAGAATATGGAACTCTCATCCACCCAAAGTTAGAAGAATCCCTTCTCTAGCACGCTTCAAGAAGGAAGCCAAAACCTATCTTATGGGTAAATTCGTGGTTTAACTTTTGCCACCAATCACCACAGAGACCCAATCTAACGTCCGGCTTTGGCCTCCCTCCTGACTACCTAATTTTTCCCCAAGATACCTGGAGTCCGTTTCTTGTTAATTGTATAATTGTTAATTGTGTATATATAATGTGTACATACTTGTCCTCTTTCCATCATATTTCCTGCACTGTGTGAAATTGTGATGCTTAACCTTTATATAACTCTATGACCCTTGTAAAGCGCTCTGATACCCTAACGGGTCAAGTTTGCGCTCTATAAAACACTAAATAACAATGGTCTGATCATCTGTAGTGAAGGCAGGCCTCTGCTTGCGTACATTGTTATGTTAGCATAAGCTTATTAGAAGTTTGAAAGCCATTTTGCCCTTTTGTCTCTTTTACACACAACACTGCATGTAGCTGTTATTGTAAGTTTGACTTCGTGAATATCTTCACATGAGAATGGCTTGTTTTCAACACCCTTAGACTTACATTGCGACCTTAGTCTGCACAGTGAGTTCTGAAGCCTCCAAGGTTATCATAACAATGTTTAGCTGTTATTCGGGCTGATTGGCTCACGCTTAGATGCAACATGCATGCAGGAGCAGCTAACTGAAATTCTGGCGCCTTTAATATTGCACTGCATACATGTTTTGAGACACTTGGAAGAATTCTGTGTCCAGAGAGGCAGAGAGCTTTTGCAGATCCTTATGTGATTCACTCCTGCTGACCTTAGAGGTATGGGGTCCCCCATTCAAGCCTAAGAGACCTTCTATATTTTATAGAACATAGTTCCTAGCTAGGGATGGTGGCATACAAGGCACTATAGGACTTGTGTCCGCCATCATTCTAATATCATTTCTCCTTTTGTGTTTTATGGAATTGTAACAATGCTGCTTGTATTATTTTTAATCATATGCCTGCTTATGCTCGCAAAAATACTGCATCTTAGAGCACGTTGTTAAAATAAACATTTTAAATGTTACTGTGTCTCTGTTTTTCCCATGTTGTGGTCTGGTTTGAGAATAACAAACAAAAGGGCGGTCTTGATTCCCACAATTCCTGAGAGTAACCTAAGTCGCATGTTCTCGGTTGTCTAATCATTGGTAACTTTGCTGTAGGATGAAGAGCTAATGTGACACTGATGCTAGTTGGTTAGGGGTTCTAGGTACTGAGGTGAGTTTTTTGGTCCACCGCAATTCAATGAGGTCCTGGTTCTCTGTGCACAGTTCTGTGTATGAGCAGAATCCCTGCAGCACATCATGTGGTCAGCTTTCGAATTTTCCAGGTACAAATTGTTACTACTGCATATTTTCTGACACATCATGAGAAACGACTGACCTTCCATCCTGATAGGTTAGTTGACAAAGAGCTTGTTTATTCTGCTACTTTCCAAAGATATAGGGAAAATGTAAATTTCCCACCATTCATACAGAAAGGGCTAAAAAGAAAAGGTCTTAGTGTCAAAAGGAATGTTATAAACCCCCATATAGGCTTAGGTAGTTACACAACCTTTTATCTACATCCGTCCTACCATTGTTTCACATAACGGGTTTGGCGCTGACCTTTTACCTCGTTAGGTGCTACATGACTCGTGTGGTTTTCTCCGTAAACTAGCCTCATGTATTATGCATGAGGATTCTCAGTATCACAGCAGGATTACCACAATCTGCATAATAACTCTGTATAAGGATCACCTCTAGTGTCATCCTTGCCCGACATGCCCACAGTACACTTCTAGGTAGAACCCCTGAGGGTACTTTTCGGGTTTATAAGCATTACATCTTTGCTGGGCAAACCAGAGGAGAGAGATTTCAATGCTGGCATGCTGATGCGAGACGGTGAGGTCACCGCATGCAGACACTCCAGCATGCAGGGGTCTGACACCCCTTGTGGGGTGTCCAGCTCAAGACCAAGCTTGCGTAATTTGCTCTCCCACATCAGGAAATGGGGTTGGCTCTATCCTAAGGTGATTCTTGGCTACACACCTACATACATGCTTGGCACAATTAGGTACATCTAGTTAGGGTTTGCATTGTAGGAGTACTCATTTTTACCGTTATGTATCTATATGCCTGCATACATATTGTTTTGACACTATTGTAGAATTCTATCTTTTCTTTACTCTATTGGTGTTCATAACAGTATATATCGGTCTGTATCTAATGGTTGTTGCAGCACATGTATTGTATACTAGAATTACGCTGGTTCAATAAATACTTATTGAAAACGCCCCCACTGTTTATTCTGTATATCTCTCTGAGACTAAGTGAGCACGAGTGACTCAGTGAAAAGTACCGTCCTGTTTCCACAATCCCTGAGGGGTCAGGGTTGTCATGTTCGACAGTTGCCAGAAACTATTCGCTCTTTGGTAAGAGGGGCTCTTAGTGGCACTGTGAGTTAACTGGTCTAAGGACTAACATATCCTTTAGGGGTGTCTGGAATCAGTCTGGACACCAATCCCTTACTTTATGTTGTTTAAACACACAGATCCTATATAGAGTTGTAGGAACTACACAACAGGAATGTAACATGCAACAAGAGCAAATAAAGCAACTATTGAGAAAACATGCCAAAGTCCATTGCACAAGGCTATGAAATTAATCAGTCTACAGAGAAAAGGCATCTCAGGGTGTTCGAATTAAAAATTTCATAATTTATCATGACAACTCCTAATTAATTTTAAACATAACAAAATAAATCACACGTCTCTTATATATGCATTTTGTAATGTTGCCAGTAATGAATAATGAGAAATGCATGTTCAAATTCAAATATGGCCTACTGCCACTATTTCAAGATGTAGCAATAAGTAAATTAATTCTTAAAATCATCAAAATAAAATTGTTCTTGAACGCAAAAGTTCTGTATCATGTTAAGCACTTATGCTGAACATTTCAGACATCTACCATGTTTAATTTAGGAATTACACCAAGGCCGAGTTTGTTAGGACACTCTGCAATGACATCAATAGCAATGTTAAGTTCTCATCAGTTTTATGACATCTCCATTATTGAGTAAGAGGTGGTTACTTAAACATCCTAAATGTACTAGTTTTTGGATCCTACTATTTCTACCTAGTCAAGCAAACTTTAATGGTGCTTTTTTATCAACTTTTCTCAAATTCTGTCCTTTTCTAGGCGTGTGCAAGGTGCATATTAGTTTTTTATTTTTGAGATAGGTTTAGGTAAGGCAAGATCAGCTTTTACACCGCATCACTATTTGGAATTACTTTTATGAAGATAGGATACCAAATAACCTATGGGTTACTGAACTGACTAGCTGCTCACAGAGCCCAATTATGAGCTCACACCTGTTCCTTAATCCTGCCTCAGAACATTTGCTTTGCTGTTGGATCTCTCTAGCATGCTATGAGATTACTGTAGAACTTTGATAGAGCCCTGTAGTTGCGTTTTGTAGAACATTTCAGCCAGCTGAACCCCACTTATGTGTGTCTGTGTGTCATATTTGTTGCTGTGAGACTAAACTACTTCTCTTTTCAATAAGAAAAGCAGTCGGCCGGACAATGAAATATTGTGCCTGTTGTTCCACTGTTGAGTTATGTTTCTATACCCTACATTACCCTGTAAGTAGCCTTTGACTGCTCACCCTGGTTACCCTGTGTTCAAGTGCAGAAGGGGAATACTTGGTCCATCATGACAGATTGCAGGACACCAGAGGATAATGAGTACAACCACCCTGGTTGTGGTCCAGTAGCATCCAAATTGTCGTGTCGCCCCCTGAACAGGATCTGACAGCCCTTGATCAAAGAGTTGGTATTTTTTCTGCAGGATAAACACAAGTTTTTAGAAGCCAGAAATGATGGCTTTTCTGTGTGGCTTTCAGCTGTATTTCAAACAATTAGCAGTTTCTTTGCAATTAATAGCATAATTTCTCTGTAATTGATAACTCATTTTCAGGAGCAAGCTGAAGCCTATGGCAAACGTAATTAGCAATCCATTTGCTCTAAAGGGCTCCCTCATTCTCTAATCAAACGTCTAATTCTGAAATCGAGTTTTAACCCCTTCTATGCCAAGGATGTAATGGTTACGTCTTCGGCTGTGGTGCTGCTGTACCAATGACGTAACCATTATGTCTTCGGCACAACAAAAGGAAATCCCTCTGCTGTGAACAGCAGAGGGATTTCTTTTTTTTTTCTTTCAGGAGCTTCCCCAGCTTCCTGAGGCAATTTTTGTTTCAGTGTAGTGACGATGTAGTACAATTTTAATCAGGAGACCTGGAGGGACACTGAGTGGTAGGACATTTGTGTTGGCCCAGTGATTTCCCAACTTTCCCACACAGGAATGTGAGGAAAATGTAATTTATTTAGCAAAATGTGATGTTTGTCGGGGATTCTGGGTGAGCAATTGTTGGGAATCCATGCAAACTATGCCTCCCTGGACACCCCAGGTTTCTAGTTTTCAGAAATGTCTGGCTTTGGTAGGTTTTCCTAGATGGCCGCCAAGCCCAAGCTCAAAAGCGCAGATGACTTCCTCGCAAAACCATGCTTTTTGTGATCAATAATTTTGAAGTCACCACAGTACGTTTTGGACCATTTCCTGTTACGGGTACGCGGCTCACCCATACAAGTGAGGTACCATTTTTATGGGGAGTCTTGGCAGAATGCTGGGTTGTTGGAATTATGTGGCTCCCCACAGATTTCAGAACTTTCCATCCCAGAAATATGAGGAAAATTTGTTTTTTTTTAGAATGTTTGAGGTTTGTAAGGGATCCTGGGTAGTGGAACCTGGTGTGAGCCACACAAGTCACCCCATCCTGGATTCCCCAGGGTATCTACTTTTAAAAAATGTACAGGTTTTCTAGGTTTCCCTACATGCCAGATGACCTAGGGTCCAAAATCTACAGCTAGGCACATTGCAAAAAAAGGGTCAGTTTTCACTGGAAAAATTCTGTGTCCACATTGCGTTTGGGTCATTTCCTCTCATGAACACTGGGCCTACCCACACAAGTGAGGTCCCATTCTTATCGGGAGACTTGAGGGAATGCTGGATGGTTAAATGTTTGTGGCTCCCTACAGATTTCAGAACATTTCTATCACAGAAATGTCAGGAATGCTTTTTTTTTTACAGAATTTGAAAATCCAAGAGATTTTGGGTAAAATAACCATGTGACAGCCACACAAGTCACCTCATCCTTGATTCCCCTGTGTGTCTAATTTTAAAATGTACAGGTTTGCTAGGTTTCGTTAGGTATCGGCTGAGCAAAACCTCAAAATCCACAGCTACGCACAATGCAAAAATAGGGTACATTTTCTATGGAAAAACGTGATGGGTCCAAGTTGTGTTTTGTTCACCCAATTTAAAGTGTTTTTTTTTACTTTAGTTTTTTTATTTTTGTTATACGTTTGTACGATAAACTGATTGATTGCAGTATTTTTTCAATGTGTTGTTGCTCACTATTTGGTTTGTAAAATTGATAAAAGACCTCTAAATAAGTAAATGGTTTGAATAGGAAATCAATTTTGAAGTCCTTGACTTTGGTGCTGCAAAGCCTCTCAAAGTTTAAGCAATGCATACTACATGATTCAAAATTATGGAATCACATTAGTCGAGTTGTTCCGCCAGAGGTTGTAAATCAAAAGTTAGCCTCATTCCAAATCACTTTCCCATTTATCTTGCTAGAACTTCTCTTTTGTATGCATGTCTGAGGTGTAGCCTAGACTTCAGGGGGTGAAATGCCCCCCTCTTTTTTTTGCGTATACATACACCTGGTTGGGCAGAGTCCTGTCCCCACATAAAGGGTTGATTACACCCTTGTAGGGAGTTTGGAGCCAGGGCTGGTAAGGAAGTACCTCTGTGCACTTCAAAGCCCCTCTTTGAGGTCACTTCCACTTCAAAGGCACAACTGTGAATAAGTTCTGGGTCTCTGACTCCACCAAATCAGACACTTCTGGACGTGTAAAGAAACGCTGCCAGAAAGAAGAACTGCTGTGCTTCTACAGGGACTGCTTCTCTGCTGGACTGATACTCTGGAAGAACTGCATTTCTGCTGTGCTGCCCGGCTTCCTGCTATGTGCTACCTTCTGCCTCTTTGGGGGAAGATCAGGAACCCAGAGGGATCTCCAATGGTATCAAAGTCTCACCTCCTGCTCCAGTGCCTGGTCCATTGGCAGGGGATCCAGGTGCTTACTCCAGTGGAGCCAATACATCCTCTGCTGTGTGAAGCAGAATCAATGCATTGCAACTGTTGTGGGAACAAGACCAGCGCATTGCACTTGGAAACAGCAAATCACCTCCAGACCTGTTGCATTAGAACCACCACATCCCTCTGCTGCATTATGAGAAGATTGATGCATTCCCTCAACTGCGTGTAGAAACCCAGCACATCAGCTTTGGAACCAACACATCTCTGCTTTGGCGCTTTGTCTTCAGAATTGGCACATTACCATTGTTGCGTTGAAAAAATGAACACATCACCTCAACTGCAGGGATCGACACCAAAATATCACTCGACTCCACCCCTCATCTTGCGACCAGCATCCAGGTACTTTGTTCAGCGGGCCTTGCGTGGCCTCTATATCCAGCCTGTGCTCCATCGCAGTCAGCCTGAACTCTTGACTTTGCCAGGGTCCAGCGTGAAAAGATAACCCCCATAGGCACCTAGTGATTCTAGGGGCTATTTCTCCATTTAATCGTTAGAAATTCATATCTCAACTTCTACTCATTGGATTTTTGTCATTTTGGTCTTGTTTTATTTATAAAATCACAATCTATTTTCTAAACTTATGTGGAGTCCTTTTGTGGTGTTTTCACTGTGTTACTGTTTGAAGTGTTGCACAAAGACTTTCACATTGCTTCTTAAGTTAAGCCTGCCTGCTATGTACCAAGCTACCAGAAAGTGAGCACAGGTTAATTTATGGTGTGTATCTGGGGTGGCTGAGTGAACTAAAGAATGGTGATGGATTAAACCCAGATCAGTTGACTGGGGGTGAGTGTGTGATTTGTTCAAACGCTCCGTCCATCATCCCCTTTTGTATCGCTTTGTTCGCCCTAAGTGTGGCAGGGTATACTCAGACGTGAGTCCCTTGTTCACTTGGCCACTGGATTCAAGATAGCCTGGCTGATGAGGATTATGAATCCGAAACCGGTCCCAGGATGCTTGTTTCCGGTCCAGGGAAGACATGGCTTGGCAGTTCGGGCTGGACTGTTCCCATAAGGCACAGGGTCAGACTGATTTGCATATAGCCATGTCTGAACTGGGGTGGCTGAGTGAACTAAAGAATGGTGATGGATTAAACCCAGATCAGTTGACTGGGGGTGAGTGTTTGATTTGTTCAAACGCTACGTCCATCATCCCCTTTTGTATCGCTTTGTTCGCCCTAAGTGTGGCAGGGTATACTCAGACGTGAGTCCCTTGTTCACTTGGCCACTGGATTCAAGATAGCCTGGCTGATGAGGATTATGAATCCGAAACCGGTCCCAGGATGCTTGTTTCCGGTCCAGGGAAGACATGGCTTGGCAGTTCAGGCTGGACTGTTCCCATAAGGCACAGGGTCAGACTGATTTGCATATAGCCATGTCTGAACTGGGGTGGCTGCGTGAACTAAAGAATGCTGATGGATTAAACCCAGATCAGTTGACTGGGGGTGAGTGTTTGATTTGTTCAAACGCTCCGTCCATCATCCCCTTTTGTATCGCTTTGTTCGCCCTAAGTGTGGCAGGGTATACTCAGACGTGAGTCCCTTGTTCACTTGGCCACTGGATTCAAGATAGCCTGGCTGATGAGGATTATGAATCCGAAACCGTTCCCAGGATGCTTGTTTCCGGTCCAGGGAAGACATGGCTTGGCAGTTCGGGCTGGACTGTTCCCATAAGGCACAGGGTCAGACTGATTTGCATATAGCCATGTCTGAACTGGGGTGGCTGAGTGAACTAAAGAATGGTGATGGATTAAACCCAGATCAGTTGACTGGGGGTGAGTGTTTGATTTGTTCAAACGCTCCGTCCATCATCCCCTTTTGTATCGCTTTGTTCGCCCTCAGTGTGGCAGGGTATACTCAGACGTGAGTCCCTTGTTCACTTGGCCACTGGATTCAAGATAGCCTGGCTGATGAGGATTATGAATCCGAAACCGGTCCCAGGATGCTTGTTTCCGGTCCAGGGAAGACATGGCTTGGCAGTTCGGGCTGGACTGTTCCCATAAGGCACAGGGTCAGACTGATTTGCATATAGCCATGTCTGAACTGGGGTGGCTGAGTGAACTAAAGAATGGTGATGGATTAAACCCAGGTCAGTTGACTGGGGGTGAGTGTTTGATTTGTTCAAACGCTCCGTCCATCATCCCCTTTTGTATCGCTTTGTTCGCCCTAAGTGTGGCAGGGTATACTCAGACGTGAGTCCCTTGTTCACTTGGCCACTGGATTCAAGATAGCCTGGCTGATGAGGATTATGAATCCGAAACCGGTCCCAGGATGCTTGTTTCCGGTCCAAGGAAGACATGGCTTGGCAGTTCGGGCTGGACTGTTCCCATAAGGCACAGAGTCAGACTGATTTGCATATAGCCATGTCTGAACTGGGGTGGCTGAGTGAACTAAAGAATGGTGATGGATTAAACCCAGATCAGTTGACTGGGGGTGAGTGTTTGATTTGTCCAAACGCTCCGTCCATCATCCCCTTTTGTATCGCTGTGTATCTGATTTACCCTGACTAGGATTGTGGTTTCTGCTTGGACAGGGTTCATACATCTGCCAATCAGAAACCCAATTTCTAACAGACATCTTTTTCAGGGTCATTACGCCTAGTGCAGCAAAGAAAGCCCCTTTTCCTAGAGTTGATGGGAGCAACCATGACTGAAGTTTATTCCAAATGGACTGAAATACTAGTAAAGTCTCATATTTCTGATGTTTGAGATAAGTGGAGTAGCATGTGTGAAACTCTTGTTCTAAGAGCATCATGCCTCATGGATTCACTGAAAAGGAATCAATAAAGAAGTTGTATCATCTAAGGAGAGCCTTACTGCTAGTGAAACAGCTTTTAGTTGATGATGTACAATGTTTCTGGATTTGAAACCATTCCCTAGCTGAGGTTGTTTAATTTGATAAAAGTTGTTTTACATGTTGCAGCAGTTTGATCGTTCTTGAAACTATTGAAAATCCCTTTTTTCCATCTGTTCTGAAATTATCCTGTTAGGTCTCTCAGCCTTGGGGTTGTCTTCCCCAAAACTTTTAGCCTTCTCCCCTTCTTTTTTGCTGAATTCATTTTTCGTGGGCTTGGGACTCTGTACACTCTTCTCCCTGCTAGCAAGATCTAAAGTGCTAGTGCTCACTCCCTAAAACATGGTAAAATTGGCCTGCATCTGATTGGCCTATTTAATTGACTTATACGTTCCTAGTAATGTGGTATATCACATACCCAGGGCCTAAAATGTATATACCACTAGTGGCCCTGCAGCAATTATTGTACCACCCATTTAAGTAGCCCCTTAAAACATGTCTCAGGCCTGCCATTGCTAATTTCACTTGACAATATAAACCATTTGCCAAGCATGAAACTCCTTTTTAATACATGTAAGTTACCCTCCAGGTAGGCCCTAAACAGCCAATAGGGTATGGTGAATTGTATGTAAAACGATGGACATGTACTTTTAAGTTTTACATGTCTTGGTAGTGAAGAACGTACAAAGACGTTTTTCACTACTGTGAGGCCTAAAACTCCTATAGGATAACATTGGATTGTCTGATTGCATTTAATAGGTGATAACTTTGTTTCAGAACAGGTAGAGAGTCTAAGGAGTTGCAATTTAAAATCCTGTTCCATGTTAGAGTCAGAATTGTAAGTCACATTTCTGAAAATGTCACTTTTAGATAGTTGGCATGTATGACACCTGTTTCTGGGTCACATGACTAGGTGTAGTTGGCCTTTGTATATTCCTCCCAGAAAACCACACAATAGGGGGACAGGGTGCTGGCAGGATGGGACACCCTGGCTGGATGGGGGGCGGAACTGTGCACAGCTTCATTTTCATTTCAAAGCAGCTGCCTCAGCCCACACAAGACCTTCAAAATAGCCTTTTGTCCCCCCCCCAAAGATCCTGGGACCAGGGCAGAGAGACAGGAAATGCCAGACACTCCAGTTCTTTCCACTACAAAGCTGGCACCAAATATAACATTTGGACCTTCAGTCCCACTCTTTAATACATTCTTGTACTTGTGGATACTACAGAAGAAGGTCTGTCCTGCTGCCAGAGGCCTGCTCTGATCTGCTTTCAGAGAAGGAAGACTGAACCTACTACCTGAAGTGACTCCTAGAGTCTCCTGGCTAACCTCCTTTTCAGGCCTACAGAGACATAAGCCCCAGAAACCTCCCTGCAACTGCCCAGATGATCTTCTGCAACTGGACCTGCCAGGACCTGCAACTGGATCTGCCTGAGTCCTGCTGGCCTCTGCTAGTGTGAGTCCCTGATCCCCAAGAAGCGACTCCCCAGATCCTGGGCCACTGATTGGCTTCAGAGTGTACTCCTTTAAACCTAAAGGGAAATCCTGAAGATTTGGGCTAAAGTGGATAGGATCTTTGTACAACAGCCACAACCATTCACGACCCCCCACCTGCACATCGCACTACTGTTATGAACATCTGCAATGCTTTTCTCAATCCTTCCATCCTCTTCAACAACGATCCGGGCTCTTCGTCCTGGATTTTGAGGAGAGACCTTTTCCGTGGTACTAAACGGGTCTTTGTATCCAGCCTGTGCTTCGTTGCAGGTGGCCATAACTTTTGACTTTGACCAGGTCTCACTTGACTAGTTGCCCGTGGTTAGCTTGTTGATCTTTTAGGTGTTTTTTCACTTTAAACTTTAACACTTCATAGTTACAGTTCATCAGATACTTATAAAAATTTACTTTATGTTTCTAAATTGGTGTGGGATGTTGCTTATGTTGTGTTTTCACATTATTGGTGTAACTTTATACGTTATCTCCAAAATAAACCTAATTGTTTTTGTGCCAAGCAACCAGAGTATTAAGCACAGGTTCATTAATGGCTTTTTTTTTGTCACCCTGACAGAGATTGTGGCTGTTGTTGGAGTACAGTTTCACTGCCCTCAACCTACAACCCAATTTCTCACAAAGAATTCTGTATTCCAATGTCAGAAAGTAGGTTACAAATCATGAAGGCTGTTGGCCCTTCTCACATAACAAATCTGGAAATGTCTGTCAACTGGGTGGCAAGTACCCCACTGTGTCACTTAACTCCATCAGAGTAGTGGAGCAGAGACTTCAAGGCCTTCTCAGGGGAGATGATGTGGACTAGTACCCCTGTCCACTGGCAAGTAGCAAACAGCACCCAATGAATCATGTACAGTCAGTGATTTTCCTTATAAAGGGAAAAGTACTTTATTATGTACACACTATTCAAAATACTTAGAATTAATTTACAAATATTTACATGAAGGCAGCAAGAAATATTATTGGGAAGCCCTCCTAACAGTTCACACCCTAGTGAGCCCTGAGCACCATAACCACTATCCCTCCACATACACTAGGCACAATACAATGGGTGAAGCTATAAAAAAGCAGGCCAACTGGCTTTAACAGGTTGTCACTACATTAAATAAAACAGCAATATATCTTGATAACTCAATGCAACACGATTAAAATCACTAAGGATTCAATCAATCAATCAATCAGAGCATTTATATAGCGCACTACTCACCCGGAGGGTCTCAAGGCGCTGGGGGGAGGGGGACCGCTACTGCTCGAACAGCCAGGTCTTGAGCTGCTTCCTGAAGGCGAGGTGGTCCTGGGTCAGGCGGAGGTGGGTCGGAAGGGAGTTCCAAGTCTTGGCGGCCAGGTAGGAGAAGGACCTTCCTCCTGTGGTGGCTCTTCGGATGCGGGGGACGGCGGCGAGGGCGTGGCAGGTCGAACGCAGCTGGCGTTTGGGAGCGTAGAAGTTGAGGCGGCTGTTGAGGTATCCTGGTCCTCGGTTGTGTAGGGCTTTGTGTGCGTGGGTGAGGAGCCGGAAGGTGATTCTCTTGTTGACCGGGAGCCAGTGCAGGTCTCTCAGGTGTCCGGAGATGTGGCTGCGGCGGGGGATGTCCAGGATGAGTCGTGCTGAGGTGTTCTGGATCCGCTGGAGTCTTTTCTGGAGTTTGGCGGTGGTTCCAGCGTAGAGGGAGTTGCCGTAGTCCAGATGGCTGGTGACGAGGGCCTGGGTGACCGTCTTCCTGGTCTCGGTGGGAATCCATCGGAAGATCTTTTGAAGCATGCGCAGGATGTTGAAGCATGACGAGGAGACGGCGTTGACTTGTCTGGTCATGGAGAGGGAGGAGTCCAGGATGAAGCCCAGATTGTACCATCTAACAAGGACATTTATTAGGCCATTTAATGAATCACTGTTAACCTAATGATTGTCAATAAACCATGTTACAGCTTCATTAAAATATGCTTTAATTATAACTCACTGAAAAGTAGATTGTAGCAACCTTAACTCCGTTATTGTCAAAAAAACACTTCAGTGTCAATCATCTTTTTCTTTTAACATTATGCAATTTAGCCTTTGAACTCACCAACAGGGGTCTCCTCACCACAGAATCTATGGGGTGAAAATCTCAGCTCCAGAAATGCTTGAAATACTGTTGCACAGCATCCCCAAGTCAGGTATTTTGTGACCTGGGAGACTTAATGGGAATTTTGGATAACATTTGGGCGAGGCAGGTGCTGAATGTCTGGTTGCCTCCACAGCATTCAATAACAATATTTGTGATGCCCCTGCCCAGTCTGGTGCAACACAGCAACAGGAAAATGAATATAGGGATATGTGCCCAGTGGAGTATGTGGTGCATCTTTCTCTGACGCTCTACAAATTTCACTTGTGGCACAGTTTAAAAAACAATTCTATCCTGTTTTCTAAATCACGTAGCCCAATTAAAAAAAAAACAAGCTAGGTGACCCTGCCCATCCAATGGGTCACCTGAGACATGATGGAAATGAGGGCTATGCAGGGATCCAATTCCTGCATGACCCGGCTGAAATTCCTGCTCAGCTGATATTGCTCCATGTCCGCACCTTCCATCTCCTACATAGGTTTGAGTTACTTTACTCCTTAGTGGCACTCTTCAAACACCCCCCTCCCAGAAACTGGCATGGGGTGAAAGACACACACCACCCCAGTGTCCTTCCAGAAGGTCCATCCTTCTACCGTCTCCCAGAGGGTGTTGGGTTGGACTGGAGAAACACATTCTAGGATCTAGCTGTCAACTGGAATCAGAAGTCCTTGAAGCCACCTTTACAGCAGAGTTCAGGCAATTTCTGTCTTTTAGCTGAACATTCTTCCGGTGTCATCTATAGTCTCTCGCTTGTGCAGCTGTTCTTCAGTGGGGTTGGAAAGTTTCAGAAGCTATTCACCTCTGGCTAATCCTAGGTTGACATCATCCCTCTACCAATGCCCCAAACCTCCTGTATAGCATTTTGTAAATTTCCCCAAAAAATCAAATGGTCTATTGAAAGATCTTCCCTGAGAGTCCGAGTCCTGCCCCAAATTGCCAAACTGCTTGGTCCCTTGCCTCCAGTGCTTCAAAGGAAAGTATCAACTGTGACAAGAGAGAGTCCTGCTATTATGCTCTGTTTCTGTGAAAGTGAGCTTTCCCCAGTCATATGTAGTGTGAAAAGTAATTAGCACATGCAGATTCTGTCTGCACTATCTTCCCTCCTAGGAGTAGGCCTAATTGATGACCGATTGCCCTGTTGTGTGGTGAGGCCTTTGATCCTTCAGCTTACCAGGGGAGAAATTATCCTGGCTCAGCAGTGTGATTCCACTGCCTAAATCTACTTAGAAGCTGAGTCAGGGAAAAATTATAAAGTGCTGCGACAAGTTCAAATATATGGAAAGTCATGTAATCTGTAGCTTAATGTAGATATAGAGCTTAATACCATGAAGCTCACAGACTTTTCAGTAATCCCTACATATGTACATACTCCTACTATCAATGCCCACTTTTATAATAAGCCTGCCCAGAACACCACCAATCCCTGAAGGGTCCCTTCTCTGGCAGACTGCCTGTACCCAGATACCAGATTAGGTAGATGGTAGTCTCACAAGCTCAGCCCATATTTGTGTGCACACGTGTGTGCATACATGTTCATGTGCATTCAGACCAGATTTTCCTACCTTAGTTGTGTCCCACCGAACCTTATCTTAAAAGGCAGACTGTCACAGTTAGCATTCCCAGTCCATTATAACTATGTTTACAGTGAGTGAGTGTCTGATAATGAGACTCATAGCAGAAATCGATAAACTAAATGATATAAAAACTGAAAATCCAGGGGGGTTAAATGAGGCAGAACCCATTACTTAAACTGGTCCTGAGACAAGACATTGAGGTTGTAACTGATCAAGAACCCAAAGTCCTTCAGAGTCTAAATCACCTTCATAAGCAAATTGAATCAGGGGATCATCTAAATGAGGTCAAATCCATTGCAGGAGACAAAATCTTCCTGAAAACTATTGCAACAGTTTTAAACAAATAGAAGTACTTGAACATGCCAATGAGAGCCCCCTACTACAAACCAGAGATAGTTCTGATTAGATCCCCTTCTCGAGATGTGCATGTATGGGTCCTATAGATCTATTCATATCAAAGAATCTCCCTCAAATATAGAATTACTTGTTGCAAAGAATTAATTTTTAAATTAGTCCTCAGAATGAACCACATTTACTGCTTTTTAGTCTATTGTGGTCTACTGTTCTCCTAAACCATTACTAGAAATAATATTGAGCACCACCATGATCTTATCACCTGGGGAGGTACCATTCTGATGGGCTTCTTCAGAAACTGTGATATGAAACGTATGTGGCCCTCTTCTTAATGTGATCTCTTGACCATAGGGTCTGGATGAAAGATAAACTTGGAGGGATTGAGAAAAATTCTTTCTGTATCCCTCTGTCATTATTTGTTTAATCCATCTGTATAAAAGAACTGAAGAAAGGGCAAAACAACCTCTTACTGTTTCTAAAGGGAGAGGTGTGGCGCCGCGGCCAGGGCGACTGACGCTGGAATCTGGGGACCACGGTTCGATCCCCGGCTCCGGCGGCAGGTTAGCCCAGCACCATGTGACTCTGGGCAATAGCTTGCTTAATCTTCCCGACGGCCCCCAGCGCCTAGAGACCCTTACGGGTGATTGTGCGCTTTACAAATGTGGACTTTACTTTTTAAATTCCTATGTCCCTTGGCATGGTCAGGAGCACTGTCTTGGATTCCCCTTCCTTCCTGCACCTATATGTGTTGAATAATAATTCTATGGATACTTTAAAAAAATATACATTTCTATTGAATTAAGATAAACAAAGGAACAAGAGAAAATATACAGTACACAGTGTACTGTGTACAGGCATACAGCAGCCAGGACCCAACTATCCCAAACAATCCCTGAACCTCCTGCCCTCCATTTAGTTTCATTAGGCATCTGCCAATTCTGGGCCCACCAGGAAGAGAACATCATGATTGCCACTTTCAGTGGGAGTGTTTATATCCCCATTGTAGGCATGTTATTTCCCTCAGGCTTTGGCCCATTTATTCGGACAGCCCCTAGTTGCATAGGCCACTCTCTCCGCCAGAATGCACCAATCCATAACCCTCTCCCAGTTGCTCAAACATGGGGCAAGCTCTGCCCTCCACATTTGTGCAATGTTGCGTTTTGACACCATCAACCCCAGAGTCATCCAGATCTGCTCCACTCGAGTAAGGACCAAAGCATCCCAAATATTCAAGAGGCCTCACTTTACGATAACTCAACTGCACCACCACAGACAATATCCAGACAAGTGACCACATATTCCCAGTAGGATTGAAGGACCGGGCAACTTCATATTATGTGAAGAAATGCCTCTATTTGACCCCATTTTCTAGTAAATAGAGGGGTCTCTGTCCTACCTATCTTCGCCATGGTGGTGCAGGCGAAATAACTTCAATGCAGAATTTTTTGTTAGGCTAACCGAAACCTCAATCGTATAGAAACCACTCTGGGAGACATTAGGGCCCTGGGCCATAAGTCATCTTCTAAGCCCACAAGATCCCTGCCCCAGTGCTCTTACAGACAGGTCAGAGTAATTATATGGATTCTTGAGCAAAGTTGTGTTTTGAGTGAACATTGCTGTCGACCTTTCAAAATATCTGGACTTATAGCAAGATGGCTGATTGTGCTTCCAATTCTTGAATGGTTTGTGTACTACTGGTTCAAATTCCTTACCAAAACATATTTTTCCCAAAAAGGCACCCTCAATAAATAATCCTCATGGGAAGCATCGAAATTCCATTCCCTTAAATGTAGATGAGAATGATTAGCTACTACTCCTTCTGATACCATAGCTGATGGTCTTAACACATCAAAACTTACCGCTGAAAAGAACTTAGCCTGTGCCTCCTCTGTGCAAGTAGCTAAGAACAGCCTTCTGCCTTTTGAATGGTTGATGCCAACCACTGGAAAATCTTAAACAGGGATTGAGAAGCATGCAGTGCATCCATTTTAACTCTGATAACCCCGCTGAGTCCTGAAAATGCTATTTTACAGACCTCTCTGATTTTTTCCAACAGTCAAGAAATTATTACATTGCCTTTTATAAGAGTTGGCTGACCTGTGAGATTAGCCAGAAAATGATTCTTTGCAAGAAACAAAGAAAACTCTTTAAACTTATCACCAAGGGATACCCTCTTCCCATAAATTAAGGAACCAATGACTAATATGGATCTTTCCATTCCCAGTACAATTAATTCTGCACCACCAGAATAACAGGAACCTTTGTAATGGAAGGACTGTAGAATTGGAGAAATTACTAGCCACACAAGAATTTGGCTGTTCAGCTTCAGAAGGCAGCTGAAGATTGGATGACAAGAAGGCAATCACAGGCTGCTCATTTTCCTTACAAGTGTATTTCCCTGTAAGGGTCGTAGAATCAACAGGAAAATCGATGTGATCCACACCAATACCCAGAGAAGCCCATGAAGATCATACTGGAGAACGTGAAGAACAGAACAACTGAGACTCACTAAAATCATCAGCAGAAACAGGCGGAGGAGGAGAGGAGGAGACCTCCTTCTGCCTGTCAAGCATACCTCAACATTTCCTTCATTCATTCACTATTTAGGATTTTATATGTAAAAATCATTGTGAACAGTGTAAACATAGACAAACCTTTGCTGTCAGAACCTGCTTTAAAGGGACAAGCAGGCACTACTGGGCCCAACCATGGGGGTTGAGACCTTTTACACCTGATGTGGAGTGGTGTGGCTCACTGGTTAGAGGCGGCAGACCCGGGAGCAGAAGTCGGCCCGGGACCAGGGTTCAATTCCCGACGCGGCAGGGTCGTGGACCAGGGTCAGCGGACACGACAATTCTCGCCTCGGTGCCTACTCTAACCTGGGGTCCCACTCGGCAACTCTGGGCATTAGCTTGCCTAATCTCCACAACGGCCCCATCAACGCCGGGGATGCCTGGCTCCACCTTGGGGACCATCCCACAGGGAAAGCCAGGACGGGTTCCCCAGCGGTATACAGCGCCGGGACGCCCCTTTGCTTGGGCAGCTGTGCGCTTTACAAGTATACGACATTTAACATTTAACATGTCCCGGGGCCCAACCTACTATAGATCCTGAGCAGTCAAGTACTTTTTCAGCACTTGACTCTCAATGGTAGCGTGGGTCGAGCAAGGCCTCTCTCAAGTGGTAAGGTAAATGCAGGGGGTAGAACTCTTGCTCACAACTCAAAGTAAATTCCAAGGGCGGCTCCTCTATGGAATCGGAATAATGTCTCCCCACTTAGATGGCTCTGAGATGAAAATAAAATGGTAATTTGTCATTACTAATTTGTTTTCGTCCGGACATCCTCCAGTCCTGAACAAGTGTCAGGACTGGGCAGGACCGCTCCTGAATGCCAGCAGAATGGACTGTGAGGAGCGTGGGTTGCTTGTGCACTTTTCAAAGTGCGCATGTTGTTGTGGCTGGCCATCTAGAGATGGCCAGGCAGACATGCTCACTTTGAAACCTCTAACCCAGCTGTCTTAAGACAGCTGGTTTAGAGCAATCACAGGGATCCATAGCACTGTGGAGTTCTGAGACAGGTTGCTCGCTCCAATCAGGGCACTGCTCTCATCCTTGACCAATCAGAGCAGTGCCCTGATTGATCAAGGCAGCTTCCAAGTGACTGGGCTGCAGCGTGGTGAGGTCCGGAGCAGAAGGTCCTGTTATCCGTTATGTTTTTTAAAAATATATATTTTAAGTCTATATTTGCACACATCTTTTTATTTTATTTGAATGCATGTGCCTACCCCTCCTTTCCATTGAGGCCAGCCGCCACTGGTATATTCAATAGCAGCAATAAATGATTTTCCAGTCAAACACCGTCTTTTATGATAAAAGTAGTATTTATAAATGAACTTAAAGTGAAATACAGCATAAGCAAACAATGCACACAGACCCTTGAGGTAAGAGCTCTATTGTCCTATAGGCAGGTTCCTTAGTCCCACTTCCCTCTCACTAACTGTAATGGTTATTCCCTATACACTATAGACAACATTCAGGTTAGGACTGAATAGCAATCCAACTCTCAGGAGTACCACTCAGACTCTTTTAGAAAAGTCACAAGTGTCCCCGTGCTGAAGTTCTATCTAGCAACAAGTTCACCCAGGACCTTCTGATCCTGCGTTCAGTCAACGCAATGGCTTCTGATTCCAATCCTCAGTCAGCTCTCAGACCCACATGGGTCTCCACAGCAGCCTTTCCTCTTGATGACTGTATAAACTGGGCTAAGATCCTTATCCTGTCTGGTGGGTGCCTTTGATGTACAGGTCACCACTCTGAGTCCTCAAATTGGAAATGGCCTGATCGGCATGGCAGGAAGCTGCTCTTCACGGTGACACCCTCTAGCACAGAGGTCTTCAATCTGTAGGGCGCGACCCCCAGGGGGGCCATGGAGTCCTGGGAAGGGGGTCGCGCATTCCCCAGGCTCACTTGTGCCTAGATTCAAAAACGTTTGTTTTCATTTTGGAAAAAGAAAGTCCTCCACAGACAGCTAATTTGGCTTGTTAAAATGCTTCATCAGAGTCTCCTGTTCTGTGAAAAGCTTTTTTGCCAGGGTGCGTGGTCGCCTGTAAGAAATGCAAATGTGCCCTTTCCACTAATCTGTAGGTGCAAAGGGTGCTTGGGACCCTGTGAATCACTCCAACCTTTGTGATGACAAAGATTCTTTTTTTATTTTTAGTGGTAGTGAAAAGAGTTAACAACTGGGATGTGAAGTGCTTGCTTTTAATCTGAACTGTATTTACACAGTCCTTAGTACCCCTAAAGAGGTTTTAAAGGGACATTTATGTAAAAAACAAAATTGCATTATATAATCTCTGGTATTACTAAAATCTACATTTGGGAAGCACCATTTTATCGTAAAGCTATTTACACATTTTGTATCAGTCTATCTTATACTGTGTGTAATGCAAGTATAAAATAATGATTTACATATTCACAGTGCTTTCAGTCACAGGCTGTGACCTCATAGCACTAAAGATAGACAAATCACTATTCTCCACTGAACTAACCAAGATTTAATTTTATGGCTCCTTGGTTACAGACAGACCTTTGCAGTGCATTAACTAATGGAGGTTTCCTAAAGTACTACAGTGCATTTCCCACAAAAATGTTAAATGTATTTTTCATTTACGCTTCCCATTATTTTATTTGTAGGTACCTGATGGTGAAAGACCTAAAAAACATAGACTATTTTGGAACTTATTTATGAGAGGCTTTCGCCACCAGAGCATCACTTTTTTTGCTGCTCTGGTGGCACAAGTGTCTCAACCATACCTTTGAGGTGGTGCAAAGTCACCCTGAATGGCTTTGCATGGCCTCATAGATATTGAGTAAGAAAAAGCAGCGCAAGTCACTGCGTTGCCTTACTCTGGCCAAGGAGATGTACCATAGGTGTATCGTGGGTCTTCCCACTCAACACCCATTGATTTTGATGCTGCCCCATATTTACAAAATCTCATAAACCTGGGGCAGCGCCAAAAACATACGCCTCCCCAGCAGAGGCGTAACGATGAGAATTCTTTTTATTTCTCCTTGTTTTTTTTCTCTTTCCATGTGTGCTGCATTCAGGCGCTCACATAGAAAGAGGCCTCTTCGGGTTGTTTTTGTGAACGAAGGTGCTCTTTCCTGCACAAAAATAATCCTACCTATGTTTTTGCGAGGCAGCAATTTGTGCGCCGACGGGAAAGGACAGAAATGCACTGTATTTCATAAATATGGTGCATTACTGCCCTTTCACATTGGTGTAGGGCAGTGCAGCAAGAAGACTTGTGGCGCTGCCCTATGCCAATTCTTCATAAATTAGGCCCTTTTAGCTACACCTCTGACCACGTCCTCAAGCTCACTGACCTCTGGTTGGCTAAACACTGTTTAATAATATTTCCCTGCCATATAAAATTATTTGCTGTGGGAATTGAGGGCAATTATGGTTGTCGATGAGCAGTACAAGGTTCTAGAGATTTTGACAAGGGGCTCTCGGCATCAAAAAGTTCGAAGACCTCTGCTCTAGCATATGGAGTTGCTGACTCACACACTGCACATGGTCAATGTCCTGATTGGCACGATTAACTACTCAGTGTCCCCACTGTGTAGCAGACAAGTTCCCCCGGATACTCCCTCCCCTTAATTCGATGTCCTCTTACCCAGCTGGGAGTCTGGCTGTCCTTAGCCCCAGTCCTGGCCAAAGTAAGAGGTTTCGCAGAGCTTCTCCTCCTCACACAACCTGACTGGCTCCATGGCAGTTGACAATTTTGGAGCCCGCGAGTTCCACTTCTATTAGTCCAATTCTAGACATCAAGTGTGAATTAGGGTCTAGTTCTTTGAAGTGTGTGTTGGAGGCCTGCTTCCTTTTGAAGTGCCCTCTCCTCTGTACTGTCCATCTTCTCAGAAAGCAGTCTTCAGCAGGAGCAACTTGAGATCTGATAGCTCCACAATGCAGACCATGGGTGTGACTAGACATTCACACCTGGATGCCTGCCACTTTGATATGTGTTTCAAAAGATTAGCTGAAGGGCACTGCTGTACTCTTCATCAAGTTCAAGTTAATTTATTTGGTTTAGTTCTCCACAGAGAACCACAAATATTCAGTACATAATATAAAATTGTAAACAGTTTTGTTAAAAAGAAAGGTTTTCATTCTACTACAAAGTTAAAATAGGTTTTAAAAATGTGTATAGATTGTAGCAGACAAACTCATTTGGCGGAGCTTTACATAGTATGATCAGCTCCTGTACAGAGTTGATTCTACATTTTGTGTAAGAACCTTTTTCTTGCCTTTACCACTGTCGCGTTTGGGCATGTGAGCAACAAATGTTCCAAGTCCTGCTCGCCACCATCACACAGGTCACATATAGTGCTTGATTTTTCTTTTGGTAGCCACCTATATGTGACTGTTTTTACAGGAAGTATCCCAAATCGGAGCAGCACTATCAATCTCCTGGTCCCATGCTTTAAATTAAAATTAATATACTGTTGTGTTTTCTTAAAGACTATAGATTCTGCGAAATTTTTATATAAAGACAACTTAGTACTCTTCATGATCCTCCTGTCAGCCTCATCTCATTCCTGAGTTGGGCCCAGGCACCTTTCAGTGACTTCTCCTTGAAACAAAGAGCAACCTTTGAAGTGTACTGAAAGAGCCTGGATCTCCTTCCTTCAGTGTGTGTGCCCGACCAGCTCACAATGAATGCCGCAATCCACAAATCTGTCTCGGGGATTCCTTTACCTCCTCATGCTTCTACAGTCATCCCAGGGTCTCCCAAAACATAACCCAGAATCTTCAATGTATTGCATCATTCACAGACACACCTTCACCCAGCGGGAGACGACCATTACAACGCGGTCTTTACACCGCACTACCATTATGACGCGGTCATCACAACGCAAGTCGCTACATCGACTTGCGCTGGATGGCGCTATATACTAAGGAATAGCATGATTTACTATTCCAACACCTTCCCTACTGTTACGTGGGCTGGAGTTGGAATAGTAAATCATACTATTCCTAAGTCCAGCGCCTACAGCGCAAGTCGTTGTAACGACTTGCGTTGTGATAACTGCGTTGTAATGGTAGCGCGGTGTAAACACCGCGTCGTAATGACATACATCCTCACCAGGCACATGCATACAATACACACGCACAGCACTGCATACTAACTTGAAGTAAGCCAAGGGTTAGTTAAGCACACAGCAGCGTAACTTTACATGAGTAAGGGTCAAGACACAGCAACGCCCATGGAGAAGGAGCCCAAAAGTGAAAGAAGCACACAAGGAAAAAAAAAAGCAAGAGGAAAGTGTGGGAAGAGTATATGTATAAAATTAGTGACTGCCTATGGGCGTTCATAGAGATCAAATGACGCTTTGGGATGAAGCGTTCAGAGTTGCAGATGGGTGCTTCAAATGTATTAGGACAGGAGGAAGAACACGAGGAGGTAATCTGCAAAAACATCATCGTTTGGTTCATGATATTTCAATTTACAGTTTTTTTGCTGGACTGGAGAGGAAGGATTATAGCAAAGAGGGACACCGTGTGGCCAGTGCATGTGATACAAGCATATCCATATTTCCTTCAAATATATTTCCAAAGTTTATAAAATGCAATTTTTAAACTAGAATATGTGTGTGCTGAACAAATATTTGCGTACACTTTATGAAAACATGTATCGCCCTGAAGTAACCGAAAGGAGACACCTATCGTTATAGACTGTACGCAAATGAATTCAAAATAATACAGTCGAAGTCGACGTGTGCTGTGATAGCCAGTATTATAGATTTTAAGTGACACATTTCAAATGACTGTGCACCTGTACTTGACATTCATAAATAGATCAGAGGGAATCTGAGAGTGTATTGCTTAATCTTGGCAATACCGCGCTAATTTGTTTTGGGCAAAATAATGTATCTCCCAAAAACACTCATTTACATTTCAGGTAACAAATTGTGTAGTTTTGCGCAGATGTTTCTTTGAGCATGCTTATCTCGTTACAGAATGCTGTGTAAGGGACGCGTATCCACCAACGCGGATTGTATTTGTGGGGATGCAAAAAAAAGCTCACGGGTCTTCAGTCGCAGAGGCTGTTATCAATGACCTTGATGTGAAAACAGACGTGCTGCAGATTATAACTTACCAGCCGGCACGTTTGTCTTTGCTTAACTGTCCTTGAACTAAATACTCTCTTTCATCAAAGCTTAGCCTTCTAACCTTTCCTGGGCTCTGATGTCAAGTAAGCCATAAATCTTTTGTGTTGAACAGGATCCACAAAATGCCTAGCCTACACTTCCAACTGTTCCTGATAGAGTGCTAACTACATTCAGATTTAGTGTAAATTGTCAGCACAGTTTGAGAGAAATTAAGCGCACAACACTCGTTAATAGTAATAGGATTTCCATGTCTAATTCGCCTCTTCCGGCATTGAAAAGCTGCCATTTAATGTTGCCATGAAATACAATTTGTATGCACATAAAATTTCAATGTAATATCAAGATGTGAAATTTAACAGAATAACTTAGCTATGAAACCCAGCCTTTGCTTCATCTTTTTTCCACCTCATCGACTTTTGGATTTTCCATAGCATTTATGCTGCCTTGCTAGTGATCATGAAATTAAATAAAAACAGCGTGGTTTTCATTATTCTGAGTTTTGAGACGCTTATGTGAACTACGATTAACAAGAATGATTAATAAAAAAAAATAACCGAGAGCCGATCATTGACTGTGGTATAAGCCACCAACCTAACGAGAAATTATTTCGCATCTTCTTAAACGTTGATTTAGGCGTAAATTGACTTCTCTTAATGCACCTGCGTGAATGCCCATAAAATTTAGTGATGCAGACCACTGAATCTTTTTTTATGTGTTTAATTGCGTATAATGCTTACTATTTCGGAATATCAGTACCATTCATTCCCAGTGGTAAAGCTGTAGTTCTCTATTGCAAATGATTTGTATCGACAAAGTGCAAACTATGCTGCTTAAAAAGGAATGAGTGTAATTAACGAGGAATCGGGGAAAAGCAACACGTTAGCAGAAGACAGCCTGCAATTTTATGTTTACTTGTAGACATGTTCCAGTACTGCTGCTTGAGTCCAGATTGCTGCAGGATTTGGTCGGTGCTAAACGCTTGCCTTATTCGCACGGTTGGTAAGGCAGGGAACCACACACTGAGCTGTGGTCGTTCTAATTTTAGACTGTTCTTTGCCACAGTTTTGGGCTGACTGTCCTCTTAAATATTCAAAGTGTGGGATGAGCAGTATGTTACCACCTTAGACATTGGTAAGTTGCCGTTTGTCCCTGAAAATGTCAAAGGAATCTGCAGTTTTTGTCTGGAAAAGTAGCAAAACGTGTTGATGTCTCGATAGTACACAGCAGAACATAGCACAATACCGTGACACAATGTGCTGGAACTGAAATGGGTCTCCGGCAAAGCTCTAGAGAGGGCGTAACGCGTTTTTAGATTCTCCATAGCAAACTGTAGGTCTGTCACCCCTGCCTTAGTACAAAAGATCACAAGATGATTATGTCTGTAACCTAGAAGAATTTTATTGGGACACAGATAGAGAGACCTTGAGCACGGCTGTGTGGTTGGAGCGTCCTTTCATCTGAACCCTCCTTTGGAGGAGCGTGACTACTCTCAGATCACTAGCCTGTATTGGATTGACAGTGGTAGTAACAATGCCGAACATAGTAGCTGGACTAGCCTTGTTGTTACCTGTCACCGACTAGGGAATGTGGCTTACCCGTCTCTCCAGTGCTTCGCCCATTCATGTGGGACATGGATGCTGCTTGTGCATGTATTATTATTACATGTATAGAATATGCATGTGAAGAGGTGTTTTAAGCAATTGCCGAGCCCCCCCCACGTCCCAGGTTGATCTCTCGCAAAGTGTTTGGACTGCCAGAAGTCCTAATAATGGCATGCATAAAAACAATGTTTTTAAATGTGACATCTGGGCATGCATGCTTCATAGAAGCGTACTGTACATACCCGGGCTGCGCAGCCTTAACCCTTGCATTCTCAGGCAGCTGGCAGCAATTAACTTGAGTTAAAATTAATCTTTCTATAACATGTCTCTCTCTCCTCGCCTCTTATACACTACCACACACTGGGCTTTCTATTATATCGTGACTTCTCTATCGACCTCTCCCTACCTCAACTATAGTTTCTTCCCCTGCCTCTCTATCTCACTACTCTTTTACAGATACCCTCCCTCTAACTTCCGTCCACTAAACCTCACTCAAGTTTATCTCTCTTCACAGCATCTCTCCAACTCCCTCTCTTTCTTTCTATACCTCTTCTCTATCTTACTTTCTCTAAACCCTTGCTTGCAAATGTCTATCTTCCTTAGCTCTCTTCAACTCATTTCTGTTGCTTCATCTCACCTCTTTCTCCATTGCATCTCTTTTGCCACCTCCTTTTCTATTTTTTCTCATCATCTCTGTCTCACTTCTCTGTGTCTACCTCTCTCTCTACCTGACAACTCTCTCTCAACATCAGTCCATCTCCTGTACCTCTGTATCAACCTGACTTCTCTTTCCCTAACTCATCTGCCTTTATTCTTTAACTATTTTCTCTACAACTCATCTGTCTTTCTACCCTTCATCTGTCTATCTTTCTCTGTGGCTTACTGCTCTCATAAATTTCCTCAGCTTTTGACCTCTTCTCATTTTGCACTTCTCTCTATCTCAATGCTCTCTACCTACGTCTGTTTCAACCTCACTTGTCTAGCTATCTACCTGTACCTCACTCTGCTTCTTTCGAAGTCACCTCTCTTTCAATCAATCAATCAATCATGGACATTTATATAGCGCACTACTTACCCGGAGGGTCTCAAGGCGCTTGGGGGGGGGGGGTGCTGCTACTGCTCGAACAGCCAGGTCTTGAGCTTCTTCCTGAAGGAAAGGTGGTCTTGGGTCAGGCGCAGGTCGGTCGGGAGGGAGTTCCAGGTCTTGGCGGCCAGGTGGGAGAAGGACCTTCCTCCTGTTGTCGATCTTCGGATGCGGGGTACGGCGGCGAGGGCGTGACTGGCTGATCGGAGGTGGCGTTTGGGAGCGTAGAAGTTGATGCGGTTGTTGAGGTAGCTCGGGCCTTGGTCGTGTAGGGCTTTGTGTGCGTGGGTGAGGAGACGGAAGGTGATTCTTTTGTTGACGGGGAGCCAGTGCAGGTCTCTCAGATGTCCGGAGATGTGGCTGCGTCGGGGGATGTCGAGGATGAGTCTGGCTGAGGCGTTCTGGATCCGCTGGAGTCTCTTCTGGAGCTTGGCGGTGGTTCCGGCGTAGAGGGCGTTGCCGTAGTCCAGTCGGCTGGTGACGAGGGCCTGGGTGACCGTCTTCCTGGTCTCGGTGGGGATCCACCGGAAGATCTTTCGTAGCATGCGCAGGATGTTGAAGCATGACGAGGAGACGGCGTTGACTTGCCTGGTCATGGAGAGGGAGGAGTCCAGGATGAAGCCCAGGTTGCGTGCGTGGTCTGTCGGTGTGGGTGCGGAGCCCAGGGCGGGGGGCCACCAGGAGTCGTCCCAGGCGGAGGGCGAGGAGCCCAGGATGAGGACTTCCGTCTTGTCTGAGTTCAGTTTCAGGCGGCTGGTCGTCATCCATTCGGCTACAGCTTTCATCCCTTCGTGAAGGTTGGCTCTGGAAGCGGCGGGGTCGTTGGTCAGTGAGAGGATCAGCTGGGTGTCGTCGGCGTAGGAGATGATGTTCAGGTTGTGTTGGCGTGCGATGGGCGCGAGGGGGCTCATGTAGACGTTGAAGAGGGTGGGGCTCAGCGAGGATCCTTGAGGGACGCCGCAGATGACTTCGGTGGCCTCTGACTTGTACGGTGGTAGACAGACTCTCTGTGTTCTTCCGTCGAGGAAGGAGACGATCCATTCCAGTGCCTTCTCTTGAATTCCGACGTTGCTGAGGCGTTGCACTAGGGTGCGGTGGCAGACCGTGTCGAATGCGGCGGAGAGGTCTAGGAGGATGAGGGCCGCTGTTTCTCCGTTGTCCATCAGGGCTCGGATGTCATCGGTGGCAGCGATGAGGGCGGTCTCGGTGCTGTGGTTGGCTCGGAAGCCAGACTGTGAAGGGTCGAGGGATCCGTTCGTCTCGAGGAAGGCGGCCAGCTGTTTGTTGACGGTCTTCTCGATGACTTTGGCTGGAAACGGGAGGAGCGAGATGGGGCGGTAGTTCTTGAGTTCGGTGGGGTCCGCTGTTGGTTTCTTTAGTAGAGCGCTGAGTTCGGCGTGCTTCCAGCTCTCCGGGAAGGTGGCGGTGTCGAAGGAGGTGTTGATGATGTCCCGCAGGTGGGGTGCGATGACAGTGTCGGCCTTGTTGAAGACGTGGTGAGGGCAGGGGTTGGTCGGAGATCCGGAGTGGATGGAGTTCATCATGTGGACGATGTCATCGGTGCTGATCGGAGTCCAGGCGCGGAGGTTGGTGGTGGGTGGCGTTGCTGCGGTCGTTGTGTGCGATGGTTGACTGCTGAAGCTGTTGTGTATGTCCGCGATCTTGTTGTGGAAGTAGGAGGCGAGGGAGTTGCAGAGGTCTTGCGATGGGGTGATGTCGTTGTTTCCTGCGTTGGGGTTGGAGAGCTCTTTCACGATGTTGAAGAGTTCCTTGCAGTTGTGTGCGTTGTTGTCCAGTCGGTCCTTGAATGCAGTTTTCTTGGTGGCGCGGGTCAGTTGGTGGTGCTTCCGGGTGGCCAGCTTGAGGGTGGTCATGTTGTCCGGTGTTGGTTCCCTTCTCCAGGCCTTTTCGAGGGCTCGGCAGTTCTTCTTGGAGCTCTTGAGTTCGTCGGTGAACCATGGGGCTCTCTTGCTGCCGGGTCTGCTGGGCGGGGTCCTCAGAGGGGCGAGTTCGTCCGCGCAGTTGCTGATCCACTTCGTGAGGTTGTCGGCGGCCTGGCTGGGGTTCGCTGAGCTGGCGGGAGGGTGCTGACTCAGGGAAGCGGCGAGCTGGTCGGCTGTAATCTTGTTCCAGCTTCTTCGGGCAACCTGTTGCTGGTGGTGGTGGGTCGTCGTTCTTCTGAAGGTGAAGTGGACGCAGCTGTGGTCCGTCCAGTGGAGTCCTGTGGCGTGGCTGAAGGCGATGTCTTTGCTTGATGAGAAGACGGCGTCGAGTGTGTGTCCGGCGAGGTGGGTGGGGGTGGTCACCAGTTGCTTGAGTCCCAGGTTTGCGAGGTTATCCAGCACGGTGGTGGTGTTGCGGTCGTCGTTGTTCTCCAGGTGGAAGTTGAGGTCCCCGAGGAGGACGTAGTCGGCTGAGGGGAGGGCGAGCGGGCTGATGAAGTCGGCGATGTCCTCGCTGAATTGTGTGCGTGGTCCCGGGGGTCTGTAGATGAGGGTGCCTCTGAGGGTGGTCTTGGGGTTGACGTGGATCTGGAAGTGCAGGTGTTCAGCGGGTGCGATGGTGTCGTCGGTGTTGGTCGTGATGCGGATGGTGTTCCTGTGGATGATGGCGATGCCTCCTCCTGTGTTGTTGACGCGGTCTCTCCGGATGATCTTGTAGCCGTCCGGGATGGCGATGGCGATGTCGGGTGCTGAGGAGGCGTTCATCCAGGTTTCCGTGAGGAAGGCGACGTCAGGGTCTGTGGTGTCGAGCAGGTTCCAGAGCTCGACGGCGTGTCTGTGGACGGAGCGGGTGTTGAGCAGGATGCACTTCAGGTGGCTGCTGCTGGAGTTCGGCTTGGTGGGTGCTGGTGCAGTGCAGGTCCGGGTGCAGGAGAACTTGCAGGACTGGCAGATGAAGGGTCCGTGGGTGCGTCTCGGGGTGGCTCGGTAGCATCCAGGGGTTCGGCCGGCGTTGAGTGCGTTGAGGGTGGCGGCGTCGTATGTCCGTCGGGTCGTCTTCTGTCGGTGGGGGCCAGGGGTCCTGGCACTGGGCGCGGTCCAGGCGCGGACGGGCGCAGACGGGCTTACCTTTGGCGCACCTTCGGCGCTCATTCGGTGCTCCCGCTGCGCGCGTCCGCTGCGCGGTCGCTGAGGGGGCGTCATAAGAGGGGAGCAGGGAGGGCGGGTCTATGTTATCTCTCACTCTCTACTACAATGCACCCTTCCTCTCTCTCTCTACTGTTCCGTTTCCCTATTGGCTACTCCCTCTATCTCACTTTTAAACCCAACCTACCTATCTGTCTTTTTACATCTCTTAATAGATCTACCTCTTCCTCTTTCTATCAATCTGTATTCTTCTTTTTGGCCGTTTCACCTTTCCCTCCCTTACCTCTTTCTCTAGCTCAACTATCCCTCTACCAAACCTATAGCTCTAAACCCTTTACCCCTCTTCTTCACCTCTGTCAATAACCAATTCTCTGTCCCACCAATAGCATTTTCTACTCAATAGCATTGGAAGTTATGGTCTAACCATAGTAGAGTACACATAAAAAAAAGAGGAGGAACAATATTGAAGAAGGGAATTAAAGACAATAATGTAATACGTCACCTGATAAAATGATGAAAATCCGCAGAGCTCTACTTTCACTTTCCCTGTTACAGTGAAAATGCCACTTGTGAATAGGAATTTATTTGTAAGTATGAACATACGGAATTTATGTACATATCTCATACTTTAAAATTATGCACTAATGCACTAAAAGTCAACCCACTTGTTTCATAGAAGACAAAAACTTTCTATTTGGCAGCCAGCCACGAGGCATCTTGCGCTTTTGGCTGTTTTTGGGCAATCTCTCAGTACTGATTGGCAACACAAGGGCTTAAATTTGCTGGAATTGGGTAATGAATTTAAAGTTGTTTGTAGCTGCTGGCCTCAAACTATGACTTCCCTAAACTCCAAAAAACCTCAAGATGGCACTGTGTATGTGGCGTGAGTGAGGCACATGGGGCTGTAGCCACACTTGAGTTCATTTTGTGCTGCTGCAGTCTTACGATAGAGGGTTACAGAGTATTTAGAAAAAAAATATTAATTGGATGACTCTGGCAGGACATTCAAGTGAGTCAGTGGGAGGATTGGTAAATAAAAAGAAAGGAGACAAAGGGCTCATTTGAAGATATATACATATGTATATTCACTGACAAAACCATAGGTTTCAGGGGTGTTATAGTTAGGACATTTTACTCATACAAAACCATAGAAATTCCTCCTTTATAGTTAGTTCTGCTAACTATAACTCGCGCCCCTGCAATGCACTGCTGATGACGTCACATATTACATCACTCATGACATAGTCAGTGACATCACTGATGACATCTCGAATGACATCACTGATGACATCATCCATGTGATAAATTGATACATCTTCTCACACCCTAATATAACCTTTGACACACCCACTCTAAATTACAGACTGCCATTCTCAAAACCATAGACACTCCAACAGCAATAACTACATACACCCCCTGACAGTCCCTCGGGTCCAGCTAGCCAACCAGGTACCTCCAGTATGCGCCACAGAGCTGCATTGCAGAGGTGTAAAAAGAGGCATTGTCTGGACCACCTCTCTCGAATGCAGGCCTCTGGCACTTACTGGAGGTACCTGGAGGGCTAGTTGGCCCCCAGGGGCCCTCAGGATTGAAGGGGAATTAATTCCCCAACTTAAAAGGCACCATAGGCATGTTTGCACACATCACCTCAGGGCCCACCCTCTCTCTTCACAACTGTGGAAACACGCCCCGTGGCACGTTTTAAGTTAGGGAATTAAGTCCCTTTGAATCCTGAGGGTCCCTGGGGACCAACTAGCCCACCAGGTACCTCCAGTAAGCGCCACAGAGCTGCGTTGCAGAGAGGTGTAAAAAGGGGCATGGCCTGGACCACCTCTATGCAACTCAGGCGGCCTCTGGCACTTACTGGAGGTACCTGGTGGGCTAGTTGGCCCCTAGGGGCCCTCAGGATTGAAGGGTAATTAATTCCCCAACTAGAAACGCGCCACAGTGCATGTTTGCACTCATGTCCCTTCCGGCCCAGCCCCCTTCCTTCACCACTTTGCAAACGCGCCCATGGTGATTTTAAGTTGGGGGATTAAGTCCCCTTGAATCTTCAGGGTCCCTGGGGTCCAACTAGCCCACCAGGTGCCTCCAGTAAGTGCCACAGAGCTGCGTTGCAGAGAGGTGGTCCGAGGCCACGCCCCTTGTTACACTTGCCTTACCGTTTAAGTGGCGATCGATCCATCAGAGTTTGACTGTGCTACTTCTTAGCATGTTCTGAATAATTTCTACATTTGCACAAACTGCCTGCAGAAATATCCATGACAAAACTTTGAAAAAGGACTGAGGCACTTTCATAGGTCTGAATGGAAGGCTCAATTATGTGATATCTAACTATGGGCAAAATTTGCGAATTCGCGGTACGCGAATTCACGTGAAATCGTAACCGCAATTCGCGAATTTCGCAATTTCCGCGAACTTGCGGATTTTTTTTTGCCAGTTTGCGATGGTTTTTTACAAGTTTGGGAACGCGAACTTACTTGTGTGGTCGCAACGGTCACGACTATGTTGTTTTCACGTGTCCAGCCTGTTCGCGACCCTGTGGTTCATCACGGCCACCCTCTGGTTCACCACTGCCACCCTCTGGTTCATCACAGCACCCTCTGGTTCATCACAGCACCCTCTGGTTCACCACTGCCACCCTCTGGTTCACCACTGCCACCCTCTGGTTCACCACTGTCACCCTCTGGTTCATCACTGCCACCCTCTGGTTCACCACTGCCACCCTCTGGTTCATCACTGTCACCCT
Source organism: Lissotriton helveticus (assembly GCF_964261635.1). NCBI lineage: Eukaryota > Metazoa > Chordata > Amphibia > Caudata > Salamandridae > Lissotriton > Lissotriton helveticus. Next base: position 798,021,993 of record NC_136057.1, on the reverse strand, counting down.
CTGGTTCATCACTGCCACACTCTGGTTCACCACTGCCACCCTCTGGTTCATCACTGCTACCCTCTGGTTCATCACAGCACCCCCTGTTTCATCACAGCACCCTCTGGTTCATCACTGCCACCCTCTGGTTCATCACTGTCACCCTCTGGTTCACCACTGTCACACTCTGGTTGATCACTGTCACCCTCTGGTTCATCACTGCCACCCTCTGGTTCACCACTGCTACCCTCTGGTTCATCTCTGTCACCCTCTGGTTCATCACTGCCACCCTCTGGTTCACCACTGCCACCCTCTGGTTCATCACTGCCACCCTCTGGTTCATCACTGTCACACTCTGGTTCACCACTGCCAAACTCTGGTTCACCACTGCACCCTCTGGTTCACCACTGCCACCCTCTGGTTCACTACTGCCACCCTCTTGTTCACCACTGCCACCCTCTGGTTCATCACTGTCACCCTCTGGTTCATCACTGCTACCCTCTGATTCATCACTGTCACCCTCTGGTTCATCACTGTCACCCTCTGGTTCATCACTGCCACCCTCTGGTTCACCACTGCCACCCTCTGGTTCACCACTGCCACCCTCTAGTTCGTCACAGCACCCTCTGGTTCATCACAGCACCCTCTGGTTCACCACTGCCACCATGTGGTTCACCACTGCCACCCTCTGGTTCATCACTGTCACCCTCTGGTTCATCACTGCCAACCTCTGGTTTATCACTGTCACCCTCTGGTTCATCTCTGTCACCCTCTGGTTCATCACTGCCACCCTCTGGTTCACCACTGCCACCCTCTGGTTCATCACTGCCACCCTCTGGTTCATCACTGTCACACTCTGGTTCACCACTGCCACCCTCTGGTTCACCACTGCACCCTCTGGTTCACCACTGCCACCCTCTGGTTCACTACTGCCACCCTCTGGTTCACCACTGCCACCCTCTGGTTCATCACTGTCACCCTCTGGTTCATCACTGCCACCCTCTGATTCATCACTGTCACCCTCTGGTTCATCACTGTCACCCTCCGGTTCATCACTGCCGCCCTCTGGTTCACCACTGCCACCCTCTGGTTCACCCCTGCCACCCTCTAGTTTGTCACAGCACCCTCTGGTTCATCACAGCACCCTCTGGTTCACCACTGCCACCCTGTGGTTCACCACTGCCACCCTCTGTTTCATCACTGTCACCCTCTGGTTCATCACTGCCAACCTCTGGTTCACCACTGCCACCCTGTGGTTCACCACTGCCACCCTCTGGTTCATCACTGTCACCCTCTGGTTCATCACTGCCAACCTCTGGTTCACCACTGCCACCCTCTGGTTTATCACTGCCACCCTCTGGTTCATCACTGTCACACTCTGGTTCACCACTGCCACCTTCTGGTTCACCACTGCCACCCTCTGCTTCATCACTGTCACCCTCTGGTTCATCACTGCCACCCTCTGGTTCACCACTGCCACCCTCTGGTTCACCACTGCCCCCTCTGGTTCACCACTGCCACCCTCTGCTTCATCACTGTCACCATCTGGTTCATCACTGTCACACTCTGGTTCACCACTGCCACCCTCTGGTTCACCACTGCACCCTCTCGTTCACCACTGCCACCCTCTGGTTCACTACTGCCACCCTCTGGTTCACCACTGCCACCCTCTGGTTCATCACTGTCACCCTCTGGTTCATCACTGCCACCCTCTGATTCATCACTGTCACCCTCCGGTTCATCACTGTCACCCTCTGGTTCATCACTGCCGCCCTCGGGTTCACCACTGCCACCCTCTGGTTCACCACTGCCACCCTCTGGTTCATCACAGCACCCTCTGGTTCATCACAGCACCCTCTGGTTCACCACTGCCACCCTGTGTTTCACCACTGCCACCCTCTGGTTCATCACTGTCACCCTCTGGTTCATCACTGCCAACCTCTGGTTCACCACTGCCACCCTCTGGTTTATCACTGCCACCCTCTGGTTCATCACTGTCACCCTCTGGTTCACTACTGTCACCCTCTGGTTCATCACTGCCACCCTCTGGTTCATCACTGTCACCCTCTGGTTCATCACTGCCACCCTCTGGTTCATCACTGTCACCCTCTGGTACATCACTGTCACCCTCTTGTTCACCACTGCCACCCTCTGGTTCATCAGAGCACCCTCTGGTTCCTCACAGCACCCTCTGGTTCACCACTGCCAACCTCTGGTTCACCACTGCCACCCTCTGGTTCATCACTGTCACCCTGTGGTTCATCACTGCCACTCTCTGGTTCACTACTGCCACCCTCTGGTTCATTACTGTCACCCTCTGGTTCATCACTGCCACCCTCTGGTTCACCAGTGCCACCCTCTGGTTCATCACTGTCACCCTTTGGTTCATCACTGCCACTCTCTGGTTCACTACTGCCACCCTCTGGTTCATTAATGTCTCCCTCTGGTTCATCACTGCCACCCTCTGGTTCATCACTGCCACCCTCTGGTTCATCACTGCCAACCTCTGGTTCACCACTGCCACCATCTGGTTTATCACTGCCACCCTCTGGTTCATCACTGTCACCCTCTGGTTCACTACTGTCACCCTCTGGTTCATCACTGCCACCCTCTGGTTCATCACTGTCACCCTCTGGTTCATCACTGCCACCCTCTGGTTCATCACTGTCACCCTTTGGTACATCACTGCCACCCTCTTGTTCACCACTGCCACCCTCTGGTTCATCACAGCACCCTCTGGTTCCTCACAGCACCCTCTGGTTCACCACTGCCAACCTCTGGTTCACCACTGCCACCCTCTGGTTCATCACTGTCACCCTGTGGCTTATCACTGCCACTCTCTGGTTCACTACTGCCACTCTCTGGTTCATTACTGTCACCCTCTGGTTCATCACTGCCACCCTCTGGTTCACCACTGCCACCCTCTGGTTCATCACTGTCACCCTTTGGTTCATCACTGCCACTCTCTGGTTCACTACTGCCACCCTCCGGTTCATCACTGCCACCCTTTGGTTCACCACTGCCACCCTCTGGTTCACCACTACAACCTCTGGTTCACCACTGCCAACCTCTTGTTCACCACTGTCACCCTCTGGTTCACCACTGCACCCTCTGGTTCACCACTGCCACCCTCTGGTTCATCACTGTCACCCTCTGGTTCATCACTGCCACCCTCTGGTTCATCACTGTCACACTCTGGTTCACCACTGCCACCCTTTGGTTCACTACTGCACCCTCTAGTTCACCACTGCACCTTCTGGTTCATCACAGCACCCTCTGGTTCACCACTTCACCTTCTGGTTCATCACAGCACCCTCTGGTTCACCACTGTAGATTATGCGGAGAAAGCACACCTGGCCATCCTCAACCTAGACGAATTAATTTGGGGCTTCATGTGTTACTGAATTTGAGCTTCAAGTCCGGCACCTGCTTCCTTATCTGTAAGTGCTTCCTGTTGCGGTTTAATTTTTGTGACAGGAGCATTGTGCCATACTTGTAACTATTCTCTGACTCTGTTTCGAGGGTCAGAGCAGGGTCAGAGAATAGTTGCAAGTAGGCAACGAACTCTGGAGGCGCCGCTCAGGAAGCACTTACAGGGTCACAGCAGGTGCCCAAGTTGAAGTTAATCTCTTTGTAACCATTTTGTAAATGGTTACAAAGAAATTAGCTTCAACTTGGGCACCTGCTGTAACCCTGTAAGTGCTTCATGTACTTCAGTGTTGGAAAATCCGTTCCGCTCTCGGATGCGCTGATTTTTCTGCAATTTCGCAAGATTGCAGAAAATCCGCAAATTCCGCGAGGGGAACACATTTTCCGCCCACACTTAGTGATATTGCTCTAGTGAAATACTTTTCCTTAGGCTAGAGGCACGGAAACAAACTATCCTAAAACCGAAACCGTGAAACTGCAAACAGAAATCTTTGTAAATGAGGATACGAAAGTAGGCACTGCATAAATTCCTCATCATGTAGGGGGTCGTGTTCGGGTAGCGTTTTAGGGTTAAGGGTAGTGCATTGGTGTTTGGGTAGTGTAGGGGGTTGTACTGGGGTAGATTTAGGGTTTAGGGTAGTGCAGTGGTGTTTGTGTAGTGTAGGGGGTCGTGTTTTAGAGTTTAGGGTAGTGCAGTGGTGTGTGTGTAGTGTATGGGGTAGTGTTTTATGGTTTAGGGTAGTGCAGTGGTGTTTGTGTAGGGTAGGGGGTCGTGCTGAAGGTAGTGTTTGAGGGTTAAGGGTAGTGCAGTGGTGTTTGTGTAGTGTAGGGGGTTGTGTTTTAAGGTTTAGGGTAGTGCAGAGGTGTTAGGGTAGATTAGGAGGCTGTTCTGGGGTAGATTTAGGGTTTAGGGCAGTGCAGTGGTGTTTGGGTACTGTAGGGGGTCGTGCTGGTGTAGAGTTTTAGGGTTTAGGGTAGTGCAGAGGTGTTTGGGTACGGTAGGGGGTCCAGTGGCTGTGTGATGACAAATGGAAGAGTGCATTTCTCACTGCAGGGACCTGAGGCCCACTGGAGGGTAAAAACCAGTCCGCTAAAACAATTGTCATCACACAGCCACTGGAGGTTATAAATGGTTACTAAACTACAATTCCCAGTGTGCACTTCAAATATGGCACACCTGAGGTCTACTTAATTGGTGCAGTAACACTGAGCATTGTGGGAACCCTGAAATTGATGTGATGAAATTTTTCCTCTGACGAAGGAGCGCGAACGCTCCGAAATGCATTAGGCTAACGGAAAATATGATCGGAGTTGCCTTTCTGTTTTTTGAAAAATAAAGGATTGCGTCCTAAAGTGCATTTCTCACTGCAGGACAACCTTGAAAAAATTATATGTATATTAAGGGGAGAAGTTCGGTTATATATATATATATATATCTATATATATATATATATATATATATATATATATATAGATATATATAGATATATATATATATATATATATTCACTGAAAAAACTAAAAAACCATAGGTTTCAGGCCTTATATAGTTAGGAATTAGCATTTAAAAAACCTTGCAAATTCACTGAAAATACCATAGGTTTCAGGCCTTATATAGGCCTGAAACCTATGGTTTTTTCAGTGAATTTGCAAGGTTTTTTAAATGCTAATTCCTAACTATATAAGGCCTGAAACCTATGGTTTTTTTCAGTGAATTTGCAAGGTTTTTTAAATGCTAATTCCTAACTATATAAGGCCTGAAACCTATGTTTTTTTTATTGAATTTCGAAGGTTTTTTAAATGACAATTTAATTGTTATTTTTTTATACTGATTTACTACATTTTTGCAGGCAGGTGTTCAGAGGGCACGCCCCCTTTTCACAACGTTCTGCAGCGCAACCCCTGGCGCGTTTGCAGAGGAGGAACTAATTCCCCTTGCATACTGGGGGTCCCTGGGGGGCAACCTGCCACCAGGAGCCTCCAGTATAAGCCAGGGAGCTGCATTACAGAGAGGTGTAATGAGGCCACACCCTTTTTTACACTTCTCTGCAACGCAGCCCCCGGGCGTGTTTGCAGAGGGGGAACTAATTCCCCTTGCATACTGCGGGTCCCTGGGTGCCAACTAGCCCACCTGGAACCTGCAGTATGCGCCAGGGGGCTGCATTGCAGAGAGGTGTAATGAGGCCACACCCTTTTTTACACCTCTCTGCAGCGCAACCCCTGGCGTGTTTGCAGAATAGGAACTAATTCCCCTTGCATACTGGGGGTCCCTGGGGGCCAAGTAGCCCACCAGGAGCCTCCAGTATGCGTCAAGGGGCTGTGTTGCTTTGCCCCGGGGGCTGCGGTCCCCGGGGCAGTGTGGGGGGGATTGTGGACCCCCCACACTTCTTTATCACTATGCCGCCGCGATTTGGTCCCCCCGGGGGGTAATTTAAAAAAAAAACAGACCAGGTTTTTTTTACAAAAAATGTGGGCCTTTTTTGTCCTTGTGGGACCACCTGGGCAGGCCTAGGGGGTCAGGGTGTATCTACCCTGCCCCCTTTTTGTGTTCTTCATGTTTGTTTTTCTGCTTTCTTGTGCCTCGGTCTATCTACACGCACACATATACACATATATATATATGCATATATATGCATTTGTATATATGTATGTGTATATATATATACATACATATATAAACATATATAATCTGCATATCTATATAAATACAAGTATAAATGCATGCATACATATACATATATGCATACATATGCATGTTATTTACATGAAAGTTTGAAAAACATTATTAAAAGCAAAGCTAAAAAGCCACCCCATTACAAACAGAATGGCTTTAACTTTAAACGAGGGCGAGATCTTTTGCATTTTCAATGCTTGTTTACTTTGGTTCCATCAATAAGGCATTCAGATGTGTCACACATTTGCCATAAATTCTGAATGTTAGCACTCTAGTTGCTCATTATATCACTGTAGTAAAGCTACTGCTCACCAGGGAAGTCTGCTGCTGGTATTCAAAGTGCATGTTTCAGTCTGCATGTCAGAATTCTTTTAATGAAATAGAAGAGGATTTGAGAAGTCACTCAAAATGTGCCCTAATTTTTCTTTCGGAAGCACTAATCATACTTTCTATGGCAAAATGAACCCCCTAATTTTGTTCCTTTTTAAATTAAATGTTTTCAGACTTACCACTTCATTCCAATCAAGATGGCTTCTGGTGTACCATACTTTTGTCATAAGTAAGACTGTTAGCGCTCTAGTTGTTCTTTAGAAGACTCTGGGACATTCTGTCATTGGGCTATACTTGGGCTACATCTGGGTGCTATTTGGGCTACATTTGGGCTCTTTTGTCTTTGGTGGCCATCTTGGGAGACTGCATGTCAGAATGTTTTAATGAAATAGAAGAGGATTTGAGAAGTCACTCAAAATATGCCCTAATTTTTCTTTCTGCAGCACTAATCATACTTTCTATGGCAAAATGAACCCCCTCATTTTGTTCCTTTTTAAATTAAATGTTTTCAGACTTACCACTTCATTCCAATCAAGATGGCTTCTGGTGTGCCATACTTTTGTCATAAGCAAGACTGTTAGCGCTCTAGTTGTTCTTTAGAACACTCTGGGACATTCTGTCATTGGGCTATACTTGGGCTACATCAGGGTGATATTTGGGCTACATTTGGGCTCTTTTGTCTCTGGTGGCCATCTTGGGAGACTGCATGTCAGCATTTTTTAATGAAATAGAAGAGGATTTGAGAAGTTACTCAAAATGTGCCCTAATTTTTCTTTCTGCAGCACTAATCATACTTTCTATGGCAAAGTATACCCCCTCATGTTGTTCCTTTTTAAATTAAATGTTTTAAGAGTTACCACTTTATTCCAATCAAGATGGCTTCAGGTGTGCCATACCTTTGAAATAAGTAGGACTGTTAGCGCTCTAGTTGTTCTTTAGAACACTCTGGGAAGCTGCAGTAGAACACAAAGGAATCAACTGACAGTCTCTGTCTTTGCTGGGTGTACATGTTTTACTGAGAATGTCAGACTTCATTCAGAAAGATAATGTGAATTTACAGAAAATATGCTTTCAGTTTAGCTTATAGATCCCCTTCCAAACCACTGTGGGAAAAGCATGAGATAATAGTTTTCTTTCAAACATGATTCATGATATCCCAGCAGAAGGTTTTTTCACATGGTAAAATCACCTTAGAACACACCGCAATTCCTAAAATGAGTATGGTACCATCAACACATGATTTATAATGTAACTAAATAATGAGGTGCTATCATGTATATTGGTCCCAAGATGACTGCCAACACTTCTTGGATGAAGAATTTGAATTTTGAAAACAATTTTTTTTTTTTGCCTTGGGGGTCCTTGTGGGACCCCCTGAGCAGGCCTAGGGGGTCAGGGTGCTTCTACCCTGCCCCTTTTTGAGTTCTACATGTTTGTTTTTCAGCTTTCCTGTGCCTCAGTCTACCGAGGTACAAGATGGCTGCCAACAATTTCTGTTTTGGAGTGTTGACAGACATTGGCAGCCAATCAGAATGCAGCTCGTACTCGGGAAGGTACAGAGTACAGTAAGCTTACAGTAAGCGTACAGTAAGCTTATATAGATATATATTTGTTTTTGAAGTTAATTTTCATAAAAACCACTGGAGCAATTTTCACCAAATATAGAAAAGGCACTTCTGCGTATCAGTCCCTACAATTTTGCAAAGTTTGGTGTAATTCCATTTAGCGGTTCGAGCTGTAGCCTTGTCTTTTCGTCCTATGGAAATTAACATGGGGAAAACACGCTTTGGGACCCCCCTTTTTTCTCGGCCCCGCATGACAAATCCCTCCGAAACTTTCAGGGAAGAAGCGGAGCGGAGCTGGCCTAAATTTTGGAAAATTACACGCAAATTCCTCAACCGGCGCCAAAGTTATTCCCAATAGAATTGCGGATTTGCTATGGTAGCTAGGTCCTAACTATATATACCTACTGGCTATCGCCAGTAGGTAATTACCTACTGGCGGTCGCCAGTAGGTATATATAGTTAGGATTTTTTCTCTATGGGTTTTTTGAAAATTCTATGTCTAATAACTTTGGCGTTTGTGGACGGAATTGGCTGAAATTTTCAGGAAAATGGCACATTTTGTTTCTGAGCAGCCCTTGAAAATTTGGGGGGGGTTCGTCCAGTGGGGGCCGAGAAAAAAGGGGGGTCCCAAAACGTGTTTTAAACATTGAGTTTTCCATAGGGCGGTTGGCCTCACTTTTAGCCCGAACGGCTGAATGGATTTGCACGAAACTTGGCAAAATTGTAGGGACTGGTAGCCCGATGTGCCTTTTGTAGGTCTCAATATATGTGCTCCAGTGGATTTTGAGAAATTAACGTTTAAAAAAAGATATATATCTGTAACAGCGGACCGGGCAGCGCACTGGTTCGCGGACTTTTCGCGCAACGGAGCTTTGTGAAGCGAAGCTGATTGGTTCTCCCGCGTCTGTCAACATTCCAAACAGTCCGTAGCGGCCGCCATCTTGTCTCTCGGTAGGATCGAGAGACAAGAGGAGGTCAAAACAAAGGGGGAAATAACTATAAGGGGGCATAGTAGATCCTCGCTGACCCCCTAGGTTTGATGTGGAGGTTTTAAAAGGGCCCGCGGGGCAAAAAAAAATAATAATAATAATAATTGAACGGCTGAATGGATTTGCACGAAACTTGGCAAAATATTAGGGACTGGTAGCCCGATGTGCCTTTGCTAGGTCTCAATATATGTGCTCCAGTGGATTTTGAGAAATTAACGTTCAAAAAAAGATATATATCTGTAACAGCGCTCCGCTTCGCGTAACGGAGGTTTGCGAAGCTGATTGGTCATTCTGTCACTGGGCTATAGTTGGGCTACATCTGGCTGATATTTGGGCTACATTTGTTTTTTTGTGTGTCTGGCGGCCATCTTTGGGCTACATTGGGCTACATTGGGCTTCATTGGGCTACATTCGGCTAATTAGCAAATAGCTCATCGCAAACTAGGAATGGTAAAGAATCGCTATTTATTCCTTAAAGTTCGCTATTTAGGAAATGCAAATAACTTTGATGATACATATGGCGGTTCATCTCTAACAAGATAAGAAGCATAGGGATACATTTATGATGACTGGCGCATCACCAGGGATGTGTTAGTCATTTTGTGCCGCTGTTCCGTCACCTATGGTGTGCTGCATTTACAATGCGGCGCATCATGGGGCAAAAACAGCACAGATGCGTGATGTATCTGTGCCGTAAAGGTGGCGCATTGCTGGAGTTGTATCGCAAGTGTGATGAAGCTCCAGCAAGGGTCGGGGGTGCCCCTGTCGCAGGGTTTCTGTTCTCACACAGAACTGTGGACAGAGGATTGGAACCTCGGCGAATGCATTGCTGGAGTTGTATCGCAAGTGTGATGAAGCTCCAGCAAGGGTCGGGGGTGCCCCTGTCGCAGGGTTTCTGTTCTCACACAGAACTGTGGACAGAGGATTGGAACCTCGGCGAATTAGGGTGTCCCAAAACTCACGTTAGTAATTAAAAACTCCTTAGCAAGCTAGGTACAGTGTCACATTGGATATAACAAACTCTCAATGTTTAGACAATCCAGAATATGAACTTATAGTACCTCAGGATACGTGGAACTCATGAACAGTCGGTCGTTATAGATTTCTTAGAAACCAGAACATGGAGTTAAGAAGAACAGATGTGTATTTGAAATGTTTATTTACTAATGCCGTCTTCTCAGGCGTAGTACCTTAGATAATAAAAGTACACATATTATCAGTAGCAAAATTACCAGCATAGTTACTAGTACATAAAAAGTGAATGGTGATAGTATGTTAACATGCTGTAAATGAATAAGAGTTAGCAACACTTATAAGCAGCCGCGGGCCGTGGAGGGAGTTACGGTGAGGCAGGGAGGCGGGGAGGGGGAGAAGCAGGGTGGAGAATACAAGTACACATATTATCAGTAGCAAAATTACCAGCATAGTTACTAGTACATAAAAAGCGAATGGTGACAGTATGTTAACATGCTGTAAATGAATAAGAGTTAGCAACACTTATAAGCAGCCGCGGGCCGTGGAGGGAGTTACGGTGGGGCAGGGAGGCGGGGAGGGGGAGGGGCAAGGTAGAGAGGGCTCCACCCTGCTTCTCCCCCTCCCCGCCTCCCTGCCCCATCGTAACTCCCTCCACGGCCCGCGGCTGCTTATATCTCACCCTCCCTAATACACATATTATATTATTTGCTAAGAAGGTCTCTTTGTGTTGGTTTAGGGCGTGCCCATACTTTAGTGTCTTAGATTTGAAGGAATCACATCAGCATACACCAGCTCTCTCTTCATGTGAACCGCATCAACTGTTGTGTATGTGTGTTCGGCAAAGCAATATAAAACCCGCCTCATGCCCAGAATTGGCAGAAGTTGCACTTATGTTATGAGTATGAAGTCGTGGAGATCAGACCTCATAACAATTCTGTATCGTGTTGTTCTTGAAACTTTAGCACTCGCTGTACAGATATAGTTTAACAAGTAAAGCAGATAGTAGACCAATAACATATTATTCTCATGTAAACCACGATGAACTACTAGGTGGAAAGCTAAAGCAACAACTAAGTGTCGTGTGCAGAAGTTGCAAAAAAGGAAAAATGGCGTTTAAACCGGTAATGAGCCCATGCTAACTTAACACGGTGTAAAGATATCCAGGACCTAGATGACACCTCCTCATGATCCGGAAACGAACTGAATAAGATAATAGAAGTGCCATCTCATGAGAGCAGATTGCAAGTTTATATGTGGACGGTCCGCAAGGTAAAGCATTAAAAACTAGGAAAATTTAATGCTAAAGAAAAATAAAACAGCCAAGTACTTTATCGAGTCTTAAGCCAATAGGCAAGGTAAATAATAAAAACTTGACAAATAAGTCAATGAATTGTCAATGAAATGCTAGTACTCAGCATATCAAACATGAAAAAGGTCTATGACATAACTGTGTATGCAAAATAAGCTGCAACAGCCTCCAATAGGAAGTCACCGTCTTCATCCGAAAACAGTTCAGCCATCCAATTTAAAAGCGGAAAAGAACATACGTGCTCTCCCAGCACCGGATCCTCTATCACCATCAGAGGACAGCTCGGTGGGTTTTCAAGAAAGCTCTGTTCCAAGAAAGACTGTGCTGCCGCCAGTAAATTCCAGGGACCAAGTAGTCCATGCATCAATGCCACAGCCATAATCCTTTCGCCAGGACAAACCAACTTGTGAGTAATGATAGGAGTCATCAGCTGATTAAAGTCGACGTCAGGAGAAACCGGTCCGCAGAGACACAAATCAATGGCCCAATCGAAATCACAGGTCAGGCAGTGAAATACAGGCTGGACACAGGTGAAGTAGGAGAACCGAAAAGATAATCCATATGCCGTGCTTAATATCGCCAACGGCATTGTGCCATAATATTCTAGCATGCGATTGCGGAACAGTGTCAGCAGCTGCAGGGTCGGAGGTTGCATAGGAGGGACATCCATATTTAAAAATGTAAAAAAGCACAAGAGCGTCCGCTGGTAATGCAAGTAAAAATGCCAATCTACGAACCAGAGTGCAGAAAATACAATGAAAGGAAGCAGGGATGACTCCAAAGATTTTCTCAAATGAAGTCACGAGACCACTGGTAACAACTTTAAAAAAGTGTGCCAGGGACTTTGTGGAGGATGCGTTAAAGATAGTCGGAAACATGTTGCTGAAATTGAAAGGCAAATCTTAATTGAAAAGGGTGTGCACCTCTGTATGGGTGTTCGCTATGTGAAGTACGAAAGTTTCACGGGCCGAACTCAAGGCCACCTCTCTCTGAGACAAAAGAGCTCTTATTCTTGCCATGCCGTTGAAACGTGTCCCAAGGTTGGTATTTGTGGCCAGATTGAAAACTCCCTATGTTCATGTGTGGGAGGAAATAGAACATTTCTGCAGCAAATAACCCGTTCACTTACTGTTACGATAAAAGGAATACTTTTAATTAACTCAGAACAATCTTCATTATTGAGCATCAAATAACTACCATTTTCCAACAACTTGAACGTGGGGATGATAGCAGGAACTGGCGTGCCTTGCAACACGCAAGCCATATTTGGTCGGTGTTTGTTGCATGAACCGTGTAACTGTATGTGCCTACACATTAGTGAATGATCTGGCGTCTCAGTGCATTCCTCTCCATTCAGATAAACTTCTTGATCATCTTTGAAACATCTGTATGTGTATGGAAGCGACCAGACCTCATGAAGAAAAGCACTACCTAAAGGTTCATAACGACCTATTGGTATATATTTCATACAATTTGAAAACTTATATAAAGCAAAAGGCAGCGTTATTAAACCGTGGATAAGGCATGTTGCCAAAAAACCCGCAATCCTCTGCTGATGATGTCACTGAGCATGTCATGAATGATGTAATATGTGACATCATCAGCAGTGGATTACGGGTAATGGTATCTCTAGTTTACTCCCTTATAGCTGTGTTTCTTTTAACATAAGTGTCTGTTTCCTTCCCTTATACTTACTGTTTTTGGTTCGCTTCCGGTTCGCGTACCAGCGAGCGAACTAGGAAGCGAACTAAGAGAAATAGAGGTTGGCACAATTCCAAATATTGTACCAATTTTTTAATAACGGGGAGGTAGTTCTGAAAAGAACTTTTTTTTTTATTTTTCTGAACATTTTTTTACTGTTTTTGAATTTTTCGGAACAGTTTTATATTTTTTTGGGTTTTTCTTGGAGGGGGCAATGAAAACGATTCATTGTAAAGGGCTCAACAGGAGCAACAAAACAAAAAAAAGAAGTATTTATTATTTTGGGCGTTTCGGACAAACTTGCATATGATAGTCAATAGCTCTGTTGATCAGAGTGATGCTTTTTTCTCCGTAGGAAATGAATCCATCGCAAAATGCGCAGATGTGTTTTACATCACCAAATCTCATTTGTATATTTGGCACCATCTCCCTGCCCTCTGGTCCCGTTACTTCCGGTACAACAGATCTTCTGGCCATAATAGGGAGATTATCTAGGTCGTTCCGAAACTGTGCAGCACTGTAGTTGTTAGGATGCCACCTAGTCATATGGCGATGCATTGTGTAGTTTCCGAAACTGTATTTTTTGTTGGTCCCTCTGGACAGTCTATCTTGACATATAAGGCAAGTTACGTATCTTGCATTTACTTTTTTCTGACCTTTGGGAATTTTAAAAAATTGCCAAATGAAGTTTTCTTTCCGGTGAGACGTCCTGGGCTGCTCAGGCAAAAACTGCCTCTCTTCGTGCTCGTCCTCCTGTTCCTCTTCTTCTTCTTCTTGTTGAATTAGAACTTGAGCAGGTGGTCCACTCTTCCTTGGATGTGGTGGAGGTGGTGGGGAAGCACCAGCTGAAGCTACTAAAGAAGCCATTGCTCAGTGATCACAAAGGGTCTTTCTCTCACAATGATGAAAGTCAGAGTGAGGAAAGAAGGAGGGATTTTCATCATTTGGGAAAAACAAGAGTTCTCAACCAATCAAAAGTGTTCATTTTAGATTATATGACCTAGTCTTACATCATTAGGAAACCAAAAGTGAAATGAACCAATGAAAAGTGTTATTACCAAGTCACATGACTTGCTGTGTTTACGTTAAGCGCTTTGCAGGGCCTCCCGGTTTGCTTCCAGAAACCTGCGCTTTGCGACTCGCTTCGCGTACCAGTTCGCTAACGTAGCACGTCATATGACGTATCACGCGACAACGTGAAACGTCATGCGGACGGGAGGCGTCACGATGTTGTTTTCTAACGCGGCACTTGCGGTAAAGAAACGTTTACCGGCTCGCGGTCTATTTCGCGGCATCAAGGTCAGCTAACGGGAAGCTTCCCGATTCGCGAAGCGGGAACGAAGAAAAAAAAGATTTAAAAAAAAAATTATTCATAAACATATAAAATATATTTTTGGATTTAAAGAAGAATACATTTTACAGCTACAGATATTAGCTGTTAAAAAACCAATGAAATTCACAGAAAAAACCATAGGTTATAGACCATATATAGTTAGGAATTAGCATTTACAAAACCTTGAAAATTCACTGAAAAAACCATAGGTTATAGACCATATATAGTTAGGAATTAGCATTTAGAAAACCTTATTTTACTCACACAAAACCATTGAAATTCCATATATAGTTAGTTGCACTAACTATATATCGCGCACCCGCAATCCACTGCTGATGATGTCACATATTACATCATTCATGACATGGTCAGTGACATCACTGATGACATCACTGATGACATCTCAAATGACATCACTGATGACATCACTGATGACGTCTCATTTGGCATCATTCTTGTGCTAATACGATAAACTTCTTCAGACTCTAATATAACCTTAGATACACTCAGTGTATACAGACACTCACACACTGCCACTCATCCATGGAGTTACTCACACACCCAGTCAGTCATGCAAAGAAACAATCTCACCTCCATTTCTTCAACTATACAGTTATACACACCTTACTTATTGAAACATATACTAACACATATTTACTCTCTTATACAATCCCTGATACAAGTTCACAATGATCGATACAACCACTCACTCAGTGGCTCTCATGCACAGTTATTTATATATGCCAACTCTCACATGTACTGTGTTTTACATATGTACTTACTATGACATGTAGCATTGAGATATCCATTCACTCATCAATACACTCATGCACACAGTCAACTGCCCATGTAGCTGTTTCCACATGCACTCTTGAACTCATACACCTAGTGAATAAACTGCTCACACATCTATGCACAGAGTCACACACCTTCCAGCCACCCCCACACAAACTCAATCTCCCATAGAAATACTTGGGCAACCAATTAATAACACATATAGCCTCTCGTATAGCTAATGATCAACACATGCAGCAGTTTACATCACAACAGACATAATGATGCACAAATTAAGACAGTTTAGTCACTAACCCGTGCATTCAGTAAGACGCATTTAATCACTCACTCATACAGTCAATCACGCACCTACTAAAACCTTCATTCAGACACTTATACATCCACTCATTCTTCAATATGTAAAACATATTTAAACTTTACAGAAACACATAATCACTGGATGTTGTCATCAGTGATGTCATCAGTGATGTCACTGACCATGTCATGAATGATGTAATATGTGACATCATCAGCAGTGGATTGCGGGTGCGCGATATATAGTTAGTGCAACTAACTATATATGGAATTTCAATGGTTTTGTGTGAGTAAAATAAGGTTTTCTAAATGCTAATTCCTAACTATATATGGTCTATAACCTATGGTTTTTTCAGTGAATTTTCAAGGTTTTGTAAATGCTAATTCCTAACTATATATGGTCTATAACCTATGGTTTTTTCTGTGAATATATATATATATTACCTACTGGCGATCCTATGGGATTTTTGAAAATTCTATGTTGAATAACTTTAGCGTTTGAGGACAGAATTGGCTGAGATTTTCAGGAAAATGGAACATTTTGTTTCTGAGCAGCCCCTGAAAATTTGGGGGGGTTTCGTCAAGGGGGGGCCGAGAAAAAAGGGGGGTCCCAAAACGTGTTTTTCCCATGCAATTTTCCATAGGGCGGTTGGCCTCACTTTTAGCCTGAACGGCTGAATGGATTTACACCAAACTTGGCAAAATTGTAGGGACTGGTAGCCTGATGTGCCTTTGCTATGTCTCAAGATATAGGCTCCAGTGGTTTTTACGAAAATTAACTTTGAAAAATATATGTTGGGCTACATTGGGCTATATATATGTTGGAGCCCAAATGTAGCCCAATGTAGCCCAATGTAGCCCAATGTAGCCCAATGTAGCCCAAAGATGGCCACCAGAGACAAAAAAAAACAAATGTAGCCCAAATATCAGCCAGATGTAGCCCAACTATAGCCCAATGACAGAATGTCCCAGAGTGTTCTAAAGAACAACTAGAGTGCTAACAGTCCTACTTATTACAAAGGTATGGCACACCTGAAGCCATCTTGATTGGAATAAAGTGGTAACTCTTAAAACATTTAATTTAAAAAGGAACAAAATGAGGGGGTTCATTTTGCCATAGAAAGTATGATTAGCGGATATATGACGAAATCCCGCATACCATCAGTCCGCAAAAAAAATCCTGCATGTACTATTAGGCCGCAAATTAAAATAACGAAAACTTTTAGAACGAATATGCCTTTAGCATACACTAAACAACTAAACTACCCTAAACCCTAAAACACTACCCCCAGCATGACCCTACACTACACAAACAGTACAACACTACCCTAAACCCTAAAACACTACCCCCAGCATGACCCTACACTACACAAACACTACAACACTACCCTAAACCCTAAAACACTACCCCCAGCATGACCCTACACTACGCAAACACTACAACACTACCCAAAACCCTAAAACACTACACCCCAGCATGACCCTACACTACGCAAACACTACAACACTACCCTAAACCCTAAAACACTACCCCCAGCATGACCCTACACTACGCAAACACTACAACACAACCCTAAACCCTAAAACACTACCCCCAGCATGACCCTACACTACGCAAACACTACAACACAACCCTAAACCCTAAAACACTACCCCCAGCATGACCCTACACTATGCAAACACTACAACACTACCCTAAACCCTAAAACACTACCCCCAGCATGACCCTACACTACGCAAACACTACAACACTACCCAAAACCCTAAAACACTACACCCCAGCATGACCCTACACTACGCAAACACTACAACACTACCCTAGACCCTAAAACACTACCCCCAGCATGACCCTACACTACGCAAACACTACAACACAACCCTAAACCCTAAAACACTACCCCCAGCATGACCCTACACTATGCAAACACTACAACACTACCCTAAACCCTAAAACACTACCCCCAGCATGACCCTACACTACGCAAACACTACAACACTACCCAAAACCCTAAAACACTACACCCCAGCATGACCCTACACTACGCAAACACTACAACACTACCCTAGACCCTAAAACACTACCCCCAGCATGACCCTACACTACGCAAACACTACAACACTACCCTAAACCCTAAAACACTACCCCCAGCATGACCCTACACTACGCAAACACTACAACACTACCCTAAACCCTAAAACACTACCCCCAGCATGACCCTACACTACGCAAACACTACAACACTACCCTAAACCCTAAAACACTACCCCCAGCATGACCCTACACTACGCAAACACTACAACACTACCCTAAACCCTAAAACACTACCCCCAGCATGACCCTACACTACGCAAACACTACAACACTACCCAAAACCCTAAAACACTACCCCCAGCATGACCCTACACTACGCAAACACTACAACACTACCCAAAACCCTAAAACACTACCCAAAACCCTAAAACACTACCCCCAGCATGACCCTACACTACGCAAACACTACAACACTACCCAAAACCCTAAAACACTACCCCCAGCATGACCCTACACTACGCAAACACTACAACACTACCCAAAACCCTAAAACACTACACCCCAGCATGACCCTACACTACGCAAACACTACAACACTACCCAAAACCCTAAAACACTACCCCCAGCATGACCCTATACTACGCAAACACTACAACACTACCCAAAACCCTAAAACACTACCCCCAGCATGACCCTACACTACGCAAACACTACAACACTACCCTAAACCCTAAAATACTACACCCCAGCATGACCCTACACTACGCAAACACTACAACACTAACCAAAACCCTAAAACACTACCCCCAGCATGACCCTACACTACGCAAACACTACAACACTATCCTAAACCCTAAAACACTACGCCCAGCATGACCCTACACTATGCAAACACTACAACACTACCCTAAACCCTAAAACACTAGCCCCAGCATGACCCTACACTACGCAAACACTACAACACAACCCTAAACCCTAAAACACTACCCCCAGCATGACTCTACACTACGCAAACACTACAACACAACCCTAAACCCTAAAACACTACCCCCAGCATGACCCTACACTAAACAACCACCACAACTCTACACTACACTAACACAACACTACACTACACAACACTACACTACACTACACAATCACTAACCCACGAAAAAATTAACACAAACCCACTTACCTCTCTCGTCATCGTGGTTTTCACAACGCAAATGCATTTACCATACATGCCTTTAAAACGTAATTCTTTGTAAAGGCATGCGCGATAAATGCACATGCGTTTTGAAAAAATGCGGGATAATGGTATGCGAGGTCAATGACCTTGCGGGATAATGGTATGCGGACTGAAAGTCTGCGGGATAAAAAATGCGGGAAAATGGCTGCAAACCATGATTAGCAGCAGACTTCCCTGGTGAGCACTAGCTTTACTACAGTGATCTAATGAGCAACTAGAGTGCTAACATTCAGAATTTATGGCAAATGTGTGACACATCTGAATGCCTTCTTGATAGAACCAAAGTAAACAAGCATTGAAAATGCAATAGATCTCGCCCTCGTTTAAGTTAAAGCCATTCTGTTTGTAATGAGGTGGCTTTTTAGCTTTGCTTTTATTAGTGTTTTTAAAACTTTCATGTAAATAACATGCATATGTATGCATATATGTATATGTATGCATGCATTTATATTTATATAGATATGCAGATTATATATGTTTATATATGTATATTACCTACTGGCGATAGCCAGTGGGTATATATAGTTAGGATTTTTTCTCTATGGGATTTCTGAAAATTCTATGTCTAATAACGTTGGCGTTTGTGGACGGAATTGGCTGAAATTTTCAGGAAAATGGCACATTTTGTTTCTGAGCAGGCCCTAAAAATTTGGGGGGGTTTCGTCTAGGAGGGGCCGAGAAAAAAGGGGGGGTCCCAAAATGCGTTTTTCCCATTCATTTTTCCATAGGGCGGTTGGACTCACTTTTAGCTCGAACAGCTGAATAGATTTACATGAAACTTGGCAAAATTGTAGATATGGTTTGCCCGACGTGCCTTTGCTATGTCTCAATATATGTGCTCCAGTGGATTTTGAGAAATTAACGTTTAAAAAAATATATATATCTTTGACAGCGCTCCGGTTAGCGCCCCGGTTCGCGTACCTGACGCGTAACGGAACTTCGCGAAGCGAAGCTGATTGGCTCTCCGGTGTCTGTCAACATTCTAAACAGTCCGGAGCGGCCGCCATCTTGTCTCTCGGTACGATCGAGAGACAAGATGTGGTGAAAAACGAAGGGGGAAATGAAGGAAAGGGGGCAAAGTAGACCACTCCTGACCCCCTAGGATTGATGAGGGGGATATTAAAGTGCCCCGCGGGGCAAAAAAAAAAAAAACCAGGGCAGCTAACCGGCAGCGTAGCTGTCAACATTGTAAACAGTCCGGAGCGGCCGCCATCTTGTCTCTCGGTAGGTTCGAGAGACAAGATGTGGTGAAAAAAGAAGGGGGAAATGAAGGAAAGGGGGCAAGGTAAACCCCTCCTGACCCCCTAGGATTGATGAGGGGGATATTAAAGTCCCCCGCGATTTTTCGCGGTAGAGGCGCTTCCCGGTACGCGAACCGGGCAGCTAACCGGCAGCGTAACGGGAGTCCGCCATCTTGTGTTTTTGGAGCGTCCGGTTCGCGTACCGGGTAGCGTCCCGGTAAGCGTAACAAGGGGAAAACCAAGAGAAACAGTAAAAAAATATTAAGGGAATAGATTTCCAGCAAACTTGGCAAAATTGTAGGGACTGTTTGTTTGATGTGCCTTTGCAAGGCCTCAAGATATGTGCACATGTGGATTTTGTCTAATTAAGGTTAAAAAAATATATATATCTGTAAGCGTGCTCCGGCACGCTTACGTTACGGGTTTTGTTTGCGCTGCAGAGCCGATACGTCACGGTTATGCGACGCGTCATGAGGCGTCTCACGTGGCTACGTGATACATCACGTAATAAAGAATATATTTTACAGCTATAGATATTAGCTTTTAAAAAACCAATGAAATTCACTGAAAAAACCATAGGTTATAGACCATATATAGTTAGGAATTTGCATTTACAAAACCTTGAAAATTCACTGAAAAAAACATAGGTTAGAGACCATATATAGTTAGCTGGACATTTTATTGACATAAAACCAATGAAATTCCATATATAGTTAGTTGCACTAACTATATATCGCGCACCCGCAATCCACTGCTGATGATGTCACATATTACATCATTCATGACATGGTCAGTGACATCACTGATGACATCACTGATGACATCATGACACACCAATACCAGTTACTACATACGCACTCACTGATTCCTACGTCTACACACACATTCACTCATTCACCCATACAATCACTCATACATACAGTCACTCATTATTACAACACTATCATATGCACTCATACACCTATGCAGACACTCACACACTGCCACTCATCCATGCAGTTACTCACACACCTAGTCAGTCCTGTAAAGAATCAATCACACTTCCATTTCCTCATCTATACAGTTAAACACAGAACACCATACTTCAGTGACATCACTGATGACATCACTGATGACATCTCAAATGACATCACTGATGACATCTCAAATGACATCACTGATGACATCATGACACACCAATACCAGTTACTACATACGCACTCACTGATTCCTACGTCTACACACACATTCACTCATTCACCCATACAATCACTCATACATACAGTCACTCATTATTACAACACTATCATATGCACTCATACACCTAGTCAGTCCTGTGAAGAATCAATCACACTTCGATTTCCTCATCTATACAGTTAAACACAGAACACCATACTTTTCACACATATACTAACACATACTTACTCTCTTATACAATCACTGATACAAGTACACATTGATATGCACAGAGTCACACACCTCCCAGCCAGCCACACACACACTCAGTCTTCCATACATCCACTCATTCTTCAATATGTAAAACATATTTAAACTTTACAAAAACACACAGACACTAGATGATGTCATCAGTGATGTCATTTGAGATGTCATCAGTGATGTCATCAGTGATGTCATTTGAGATGTAATCAGTGTTGTCATCAGTGATGTCACTGACCATGTCATGAATGATGTAATATGTGACATCATCAGCAGTGGATTGCGGGTGCGCGATATATAGTTAGTGCAACTAACTATATATGGAATTTCATTGGTTTTATGTCAATAAAATGTCCAGCTAACTATATATGGTCTCTAACCTATGTTTTTTTCAGTGAATTTTCAAGGTTTTGTAAATGCAAATTCCTAACTATATATGGTCTATAACCTATGGTTTTTTCAGTGAATATATATATATATATATATATATATATATATATATATATATGCAGAGAGTATATATTACCTAATGGCGGTTGCCAGTAGGTAGTTATAGTTAGGACCGAGTTACCATAGAAAATCGCAACATTCTATTCCCATTAACTTCGGCTCAGATTGACAAATCTTCGCAACATTTTAAAAACAAATTCTTTGTTGCTATCAGCTCCTATGTTGAAAGTTTGGGGGTGATTCATCAAGGGGGGGCCGAGAAAAAAGAGGGTCCCAAAACGTGTTTTTTTCCATGTTAATTTCCATAGGAAACATTAGACAAAGCTACAGGTCGAACGGGTGAACGGAATTATGCCAAATTTGGCAGCGAGAAGGGTCTTGGTCACGCTTTTGATTATTTGGTGCAAATCCATTCAGTAGTTTTTGAGAAATATCAAAATTTCCAGATATCGATATTTGGGAATTCTGCCATCTGATTGGCTGAGGCGTTACGAGCACGAGCTTGCTGCTGATTGGCTGTGAGCACAGCGAGCGGTTGCAACTAGGAAGTGTTGGCCACCATTTAGTGATTCCGTTGAAGCGAGTAAGGGGAAAAAAGGGAGAAAAATGTGGGAAAGAGGAGGGTAGGGGTGCTGTGAGCTCTGTAGGGTGGTTAGGGTGTGCTATAAAAGGAGTGTGACCCAAAGTATTCACCCCTACGGGTGTTAAAGTGCTGTTTTGCCCACTGTGAGATGGTGCTGAGGTGAGGTGCCGGTACACTCTGGGATGAAAGCGTGCGTGTAAACCATGAGCTGAGTGTTGTAAAATGATGGGCTCTGGGCACCGTAGCATACTGGCCGAAGCGAAGTATTTACCCCTACCGGTGTGAAAGTGCTGTTTTGCCCACTGTGAGATGGTGTGGATGCAAGGGGCTAGTCAACTCAGCGATGAAAGCGTGTGCCTAAACTGTGCGCTGAGTGCTTTGTAGCATCCTGACAGAAGTGAAGTTTTTACCCTTACCGGTGTGAATGTGCTGTTTTGTCTAGAGTGAGATGGTCTTGAGGTACCGTTAAAGTTGGGGATGAAAGCGTGTGCTTAAACTGTGAGCTGAGTGCTGTAAACTGATGTGCTGTGGGCGCTGTAGCATTCTGGCCGAAGCAAAGTATTTACCCCTACTGGTGTGAAAGTGCTGTTTTGCCCACTGTGAGATGGTGGTGAGGTGAGGTGCCGGTACACTCGGGGATGAAAGTGTGTGCCTAAACTGTGAACTGAGTGCTCTGTAGCATACTGGCAGAAGCGAAGTATTTACCCTTACCGGTGTGAAAGTGCTGTGTTGTCTAGAGTGAGAGGGTGCAGAGGTGAGGCACCTCTAAACTCGGGGATGAAACCGTGTGCCTAAACTTTGAGCTGAGTGCTGTAAACTGATGTGCTCTGGGCGGTATAGCATACTGGCTGCTGTAGCATTTGTGTGCAGGTGGTCTTAGTGTGCATTTAGAGTATAGCGGGAGTGGGAAAAAAACTACTCACTGGTACCAGTCTGAAGATTCGGGAATGAAACTGTGAGTGTATCTCGTGAGCTTATTGCTGTAAAGTGATGCGCTGTGGGAGCTGTAGGATACTTGCCATTGTAGCATACCTGTGTAAGTAGTGTTAGTGTGCGTTTATACTATACAGGGAGTGGGAAGCGAACTACTCACCCCTACCTGTCTGAAGACTCGAATGAAGTGTTTTAGGAAGCAGGAATAAAGAATTAATCATGAAAATATAATGCAGAATGTTGCAATGCTACAAGAGACAAATGGTGAATTGAGGTGTGTCTAAGAAAGTGGCTGTGCGTAATAAAGGAATGGTGTTTGAAAATTATATAGAAAGTGTGTTTATTTAAGTGACATAATTGGACCAACTGGTGCAAGAGCTAGGGCATCCAGCTGATGCTAAGTTAAACCACTTCTGCTGTATTCAAACGTAAGCGCCTGCATCAGTGAATTGCATATTACATGTTACAGTAGCATGTGACATAAACAATAGCTATTATACTTGAATGACTCTACATTCTATAAGAAAGATAAAGGTAGGATACGATTACCACATGTATCCTTTAAGAAAAGAAATTAAGAAAAAAGAAATTGCAAAATGTAATCATCAAACTTTTTAAGTACCTTGGCAGGGCTTTTTTGTAACACAAAATTATCAACAGTAGAATAGACAGCAATCTGTTGTACAGTAGATTCAATGTGGTGCAAGTCAGAATTGGTACTATTTCTACCCACATTGGAACTTTGAGGATTAATTCAAACATTGCGCTTCTGAGAAGCACATTCGGTACCTTAGTGGTCAAACCATACATTATTGTCTTCAGCTGTTTCAAAAAAACATTCTTGTGTAGAGAGCTAAGGCATCGAGTTAAGACAAACTCCAACCGCTTCTGCTGTAGTCAATGGATTGCACATTATATGTTACAGTTCTATGTGACAAACACAATAGCTATTAGACATGAATGAATAAATTGTGTAATGAAAATAAAGGTAGTTTACGATTCCCACACTGTGCCAACCAGTTCCTAAACAAAGTCGTCTGTTTTCATTTTTATTGTCAGGTTCTGAGCAGAGGCTGAGTTTGAGTAAATTTGTGTGAAAGGGCTTTGTGAATAACAGGAAGGCAGAGAGGCGTGTGCACAAAGAATAGACGTAGTTTGTAAATGGGTGTGGGGTTTAGGGTAATTTAGGAAGTAGCGTATTTGCATAGGCCATACATCACCGATCCCTGGTTAGAGTGGAGACATAAGGGGCAATAATGAAGACAGAGTTCAAATGTCTGAGTATACTTATAAAGTAATTATGTCAAAGTAGTAGGATTGAAGTGTATTATAAAAAATGTATAGGAACAAGTAAAAAAAGATGGAAAAAATCCATTCCAGAATAACGTGAGTTTCTTACAAGTCTTGAAGATTGCAGTCCAGGAGTTCCTCAGTGGTGTGAGATGTGTAATGTTCCAAGAAGCTATTGTTGCCATCGTCTGAGAAAAGCTAAGCAACTCAATTCATATTATCAAAGGTACAGTAAATGTCCTCGAATGTTGAAGCTGCAATTTGAATTGGCCGGCAATCTGCGATGTTGTGAAAGGACGCACGTTGCAGGAGATCTTTCGCGGCTGCGCAGAAATCCCATTCCACTACGATTCCTTTTTGAATTGCATTCGCAATTTCTCCACTGCCAGAACAATCACGTTCATAATTTTCAAGATAATGCACTACCTGCTGGATATCGGGAGCGATTGTTGGGATTTTGACAATGCATATACTCATTCGCCAGTCAAATGGGCAAGTTTTGCAATCAAACAATGGTTGTACGCATATTACATAAGTGTAGATAAATGTTATGTTGTAGCTAGCTCCGATAATAGATAGAGGGAGGTAGCCGAAAAGTTTTTCAGTTTTTTTACAGTATTGATGTAGCTTGGCATAGAGGCGTATTCTGTCGGACATAGTTGTTCCCACAGAGAGCGAAGCCATTTTTAGAAGTAGAATTAGAAGTAGGATGGCCGCAAAGAGAGCAAGAATTATGGGCACTGTTCCTGTTATTCCAGAGATGATCGAATGAATGTAGTCTGGTATTAAAAGAAAACAGTTTGAAAGCGTGTTAGAAGGCTGTAGAAGACCGTGTTAACAAAGTGTGCCAGACCTTGAGTGTGACATGTGTTGAAAATTGTGTAAGAATTCACAAAGTGTAATTGGCAGTTCGTATTTAAAAGGGAGTGTAATTTACAGGAAGTTTTTGGTATATGCAATCGATAAATTTCTTTTGCTGAAGTGAGGTACACTTCTGTTCTGAACAAAATCGCTTTTAGTTTAGTTTGTTTCTTGAAATCTGTTTTCAAACAAGGAATTGAATGCCAAGTCGAAGTTTGGGAGTTACTTTGTGTGGGTGGGAATAGACATTGCCACAGGAAGTTACTCTGTTTGAAAAAGTAAGGACATGCGGTGTGCCAGTTCACATTCCATAGGAGTGCATATTATTGAGAAGCAGATAACTGCTGTTAGAATGCTGTGTGAATGTTGGTCTGATTGTGGGAGTTGGTGTCCTTTTAAGAAAGGAAGCAAGATTGGGGGCTGTAAGCTTAGAAGCGCTGTGTAGTTGGACATTCTTGGATAGTAATGAATGACAGCCATTGTGATCGCACTATTCACCGATGAGAAAAACTTCTGTATTCTCTTTAAGACAGCGATATGTAAATGGGAGAAACCACTGCTCGTGAATAAACTCGCTACCTTATATGATCACATTCAACATGACAAACAACATGTACACCTAGCAGACACAACGACACCACACACTGTGGGAAACGTGGCTAGCCATGTATACCAACTAAACATGGCATGGGACCTCTGCCTCACAATGCAGAATGCAGGGAGAGATGGGAGCAAAGTATGTATGAAGGTGGCAAGTAATTATTGATTATAAAAGTCTATAAAGCAAAATCTTGAAGGGATGTGCCGGACAGAGTTGAGTATGCAGAGCACAGACATGTACATGTCAACCTACAATGATGGTCTATTGAGTGAATTGGAAAGTGGACGCATCCATATTAGTAGTCAGTAGGGAAGATTACGGAATGGTAATGCATACGTGCCTCCCCCCCAAATGTTTAGGGTAGTGGGCTGGCTCTGCATATGCAAGGCTAGCGTAGGGCTTTGAAGAAGAGGCACGTTTCTCTGGGTGTGGTTCTCTTCCGGATTGGCGAACGTGTCTGCCAGGTCTGCACAGCTTACACCGCCACGATGCTGATGCCGTGAGCGAAGGTGGCTGCGTGAATGATGCTTTCAGCGTGCTGGTATCTACAAAGCTTCATGGCCGCTAAAACGCATATATGCCCCATAGTTCACCTTTCAACACTGCCGTATGTGAAAGAGGGCCTACCATGTGCCAGTGGAAGCTCCTGGGCCATGGTCTGTGAGCTCAGAAGGCGCCTGAGATTAACGCTGGGTAACGCGACACAGGCACACAGCGCCCAGCCTAAGGCCCAGCACCGTGGAGTGCTTTGTATACTACTAACACAGTAGCCTGACAGGTACCAACAGTGGAACGGTGTTTTTGATACCATAGTGGGTGATGTTAGAACTGTATCTAAGAGTGGAGATAAAGATACTCCCTTCGACCAGGTGCAACCAACTCTACGTCCCAACAGTGGAACGGTGTCTTGATCCCACAATGGACGATGTCCGATATTACCTGGTGCTTGATTTTCACAGAGCTCCCTCTGTTGAGGTGCATCAGACTCTGTGATTCCGTAGTTATCTGTTACATACAATTATTGGGCTTGGTTGACTACAGTCGCTGGTCTACACCGCGGTACAGCAGGTCCGAACAGTGAAACGGGGTCTTAATTATGTGAATGAGGATATCAGAAGGTAAAGTCTTTGATGATTTGTGTGTACCCCCTCCGGTCAGGTGCAACCAGCTGTAGGTCCCAACAGTGGAACGGTGTCATGATCCCACAATGGACGATGTTAGAACTGCATGTGAGAGTGGAGATAAAGGTACTCCCTTTGACGAGGTGCAACCAACTCCAGGTCCCAACTGTGGAACGGTGTCTTGATCCCACAATGTATGATGTCCGATATTATCTGCAGCTTGGTTTTGATAGGACTCCTCCGTTGAGGTACATCACAGTCTGTGCTTCCGTAGCTAACTGCTGTACAGGATTGTTGGGGTTTGTTCACTGTAGTCGCTGGACTACAGCGCGGTAGAGCAGGTTCGAACAATGAAACAGGGTCTTGACTCAATGATTGAGGATGTCAGAAGTTAAAGTCTGCGATGATTTTGGTGTACCCGCTCCAATCAGGTGCAACCAACTCTAGGTCCTTGTGTGTGTATGGGTCAGAACAGCACGAAAGACTGTCGAAGCCTCTGATGAAGTGCGGCAGCACAGAAACGCGTCAGGCATGCATAACTCGACACGAAAGCTGTTATTTGCATCGGCATGCCTGTTACATTCTTACCCTAGCGGATGTCTGAGTGCATCTTTGTTCCGGGGGGGAACTTTGGAGCTTTCATTTTTTACGCGGTGTCCCCGGCCTCGAAAGATGCACCACCCTACTAAGGATGGGGGCCACGGGCTCTGTAGTTCACAGAGGCACTATGTGGGACATCTGCTTGGGATATTGAACAGCACCTACATGCGGAGGCCCATCTGCGGGCTCTGAACTTTAGCAACAGCAATATTTACGTGCAACTATTAGGGTAGAGTTCGCTGATGCAGCCTACAACACCCACAAGTCAATACGCTCAACAGAGCAGCCCATCGAAGGGTGAAATTTTTCCTTGTGTGTGTATGGGTCCGAACAGCACGAAAGACTGTTGAAGCCTCTGATGAAGTGCGGCAGCACAGAAACGAGTCAGGCATGCATAACTCGACACGAAAGCTGTTATTTGCATCGGCATGCCAGTTCCGTTCTTACCCTTTAAAAGCCTGGTGCTAGCGGATGTCTGAGTGCGTCTTTGTTCCGGTGGGGAACTTTGGAGCTTTCATTTTTTATGTGGCGTCCCCAGCCACGAAAGACGCACCACCCTACTAAGGTTGGGGGCCACGGGCTCTGTAGTTCACAAAGCCACTATGTGGGACATCTGCTTGGGATATTGAACGGCACCTACATGTGGAGGCCCATCTGCGGGCTCGGAACCTTTTGGCAACAGCAATATTTACGTGCACCCATTAGGGTAGAGTTCGCTGATCCAGACTACAACACCTGAGGTACTGGGTTTTTAGGAACCGGTACCGAACCGGTAACCCAGCGGTGCCAGGGGATCAACACACCAAAGACCTCGGGTTCTCCTGAGTCAGACCCACAGAAACTTCAGAGTCTTCTAGGTGAAGTCAAAGATTAGTTTATTGGTTGCAACCAAGGTGACAGGGTCCTAGAAGTACAATGCCAGTATATTCAGGAGACTGCACCCTTTCACAAAGTTAGGCTTCTCTTCTTATACATAACATTTGCCCTTTGGCGAAACATTCCTTGGGTGCGCGGTATTTCATTTATGGTTACTGATTACAAAAAGAAAGCAGAGTCATGATGACATGTACATATTTCACGTCGTGATACCCATAACAAATCATCCGGCAAGGCCCAACATTTCATCAGATATCGCTGGACCCCTAATAAAGATGGTCACCTCCCCACCATAAAATAAGTGAGGAAAAGGAGTGAAGAAAGATGTGAGCGAGATATGGCAGGTGTGCGTGCTGAAATGGCTTTATGGCCGGTTGGGCCTAGATACTATCTTGCTTGGCCACTGGGAGGGAACTGACCTAACGAGTTCGGCCTGGGGCAATGGTTCTAACTTGTACTGGGGTCAGGAAGAAGTCGATTAAGGAGTACGTGTCCTTGTGGAATCAAATTCGACTGGATTAAGGCCTATGTAGAGGGCAACATGCAACTAAGGGTTCAGAAGGTAAATCACGATTTCGAGGTGAAATCGTCACTCGAATATGCCGAAAAATACATGTACTTGATGTACTCGTCATTCTCGGTCTTTTGATACCAAATTCGTCCTATTTCGACGAAGTTTTTATTCTCGAGTACGGTACTATTACGGATCCATATTTTTCAGAACCACAGACCCTCCTTTTGCCCTTACTTAGGCAATTAATCTATCCTCATGTTAATCTGAGTCCAGATCTATATTCCTAAAGTCATTGAGATGTTGCTGCAACATCATTCTAGTGCTGAGTTCGTGTCTTGACACAGGCTTCCTTACACATGATGTAGCACAGAGGCCACATATTGCAGGAGCACACTGTATGCATAGACAGAACAGGAAAAGAATGGCTAAGACCATCCCAATGACCATCAGAATTTTCCATCCCCAGGCAGATATCAGTCCCCAGAACCATCCCATTAATGACCAATCTCCTTTGTCCACATGGATAGATTCGGAAATCTTATGTAGTTTGGAGATGGCCCTGTACACTGTTGGAGCATTATCCGGAATAAAAATGCAACAACTGGACTGGATCAATTTGCATACCCCACCCCGGTCCGCAAGTATTACATCCAAAGCGACCCGGTTCTGAAGGGTCATCAGTCGATCCGACTGGAGCACAGCAGTCAGGTTACTAAGGGCACCGGCAGTTTCAATCATGGTGGATTCAACTACCCTTGTCAATTGCCTTATGTTTCTGCTGTTAACCATGGCTCCCCAGAACGGCAGAATACCCATTGCAAAGTCACCAAATTCTTGACCCGCCGTGTCTTCTTTACTCAAAACACCTCTAACTACCCTTGTCCGATGGTAATCCGCCGCTGCTGTGTAGGTGGGAGGTAACAGGAATGAAACAAAACATGAGCCTGAGAAGTCAGGGGGCAACCATGTATAGGCTCTATCGTGGCAGATGAAATAAGTACCCTTTGCGGCTAAAAAGGCAGGGGAAGTCTGAGATCCAAAAACATACGTTTCTGTGCAGACACTCTTCCCTAGCTGAGCTCTGGGATTCCTACCAATACCTTACAGACACAGGTGACCTTGATGGGGTACGATCCAGATAGGGGACGATCTCTTGGCTTGCTGTTTCTCACTTAGTGTAGTGCCATATCCGGTCACATTCCAACCTACATATGCAAGTATCTCATCGTCTGGGGTATCTTCGTAAGAAGTCACTTCCTTGATCATGTCAACTATACCCTTCACTAGAGCGCTAGTCTTGAGGTTGTCTTTTACAGAACGTAGGGGTTGGATTTCTCGTGCATATATGAACATTGTCCTATATGCCCATACTGACCCATTGTGACTAAATGGCAGGACCAAATAGGGGATACCTCTATCCGTGGTGTGGGGCATGAGACCACACACCCAACAGTTGGTTGTGTTCATCACAAGTTGGTGTTGGTGTAATAGCTGAATGAAGGAGTTATTCATGAACTCTAATCTCCTATTTGATTCGTGGTCAGGCAAAGAGTGGAAAGAATGAGAGGAAACAGTAGGGGGAGGTATGGGCGATGTAGTAGGCGTGAATGTCACATGAAAAGAGAATAAAGCATAGCTTATCAAAAACACCATTACGCTAAATATCATAAAAATACACATCATTAAAAAAAAATTCTTTCTCATTGTTTTCAAAAGTCTCTGCTTAAAGTTCATTTGTCTGGCAGTTCTCTCCACATCAGGAAACTCCATCCTCTCTAAGGTGCTGCCCGCGGCGGTAGGTTGTTTCTGCTAAAGGATGCTTCCGTCAGTCTAGGGTGGCTCCCTTCGACCAACTGGAACCGGCAACCTATTGTTGTCAGCTGCACCCAAAAGTCTTTAGTCAACCGCGACCCTAGCAGCGGAACCCGGATGGCGGTTCGAAAAAACAAAAATAAGCAAGTTACCTAGATGGGAGAATCTGCATTTTCAAAATAGCATTTTGGAAGGAAAAAACTCATGATTTTATTAGTCCACAGGTTTTTCTCTCGGATCAAAAAATGAATCACTTTTACTTTTAGTCTGTTTTTCTCGGTCGGAAATTATAGCGTCTTTTCCCGGGTGCTGTCTGATCCGGAAATAGTAGCTCAGGTTCCACAGAGTTCAATTGTTCTGATGGCGGCGTAGTTTCTTGAAAAATGTTCTTACTGTCACAATTGCGTTTAGCTTCTTCTACGCGTTCATCAGTTGTGCGCTTTGAGTCAGTGCCTCCTGTCCGGACCCATTGGTCATGTGGCAGAGGGAAGGGTATTTTCTTACAATGGATCCCGTGGACCCAATTGGCCTTCCCCTCCACTTTAACAGTTGACCTTGTAGACAGGAGGACGAGGTGCGGTCCGGTCCATCTGGGCTGGTCGTTTCTTGTTCTCTGGAAATTCTTGACCAGAACCCAGGAGCCAGGGTCAATGGAGTGACCCGGTGTCTCGGAAACCGGAGGCAAGGTGTTGTGGACCTGTTGATATAAAACACGCAATTTAGCCGTCAATTCATACAGATAGTCGAGCAAAATGGGGTGTTGCAGCTCGCTAAACTTCGTGGGCCTAGGCACTCCCCATATGTTGGCTGGCCGACCAAAGACTATTTCATAGGGGCTGAGTTTCATTCGCGAATGCACAGTCATTCTGGTGGATAGGAGTGCTAAGGGTAGAGCGTCGGGCCATTTAAGACCCGTGCTCGCTTGGATTTTGGCCAATTTAAGTTTAAGCGTGCCATTGTAACATTCCACTAATCCAGCTGATTGGGGGTGATTTGCAGCGTGGAACTTCTGACTAATGCCTAGCCCTTCACACACTCGTTTCATTACACTACCCACAAATTCACTTCCGTTGTCCGACCAGACCATTCTAGGCATTCCGAACCTGGGGAAGAACTCTTTCACAAGGGCTTTCGCTGTGGACAAGGCAGTATTGTCCCTTAGGGGATAGGCTTCTACCCACCTTGAGAAGGCGCAAACAACCACGAGCACATATTTTAAGTTGTTGCACCTCTCCATGTGTATGAAATCTAGCTGCAAAACCTCGAACGGATACGTAGGAGGTGCGAAATGACCAGCTGGAGTTGGAGTTCCCCTACCAGGATTGTGCTTCAGACATACCATGCAATTCTTGACAACATTTTCTGCACACTTGGGAATCCCTGAATTCTTCCACACTGGGGCCAACAACTCGCAAATCCCTTTTGCGCTGATATGGGCCATCCCATGAGCCATTGTAACCACTGCAGGCACATACGCATCGGGTAACATCCATCTTTGTTGCTCTGTTGATTCAATCCAACAACCATTTACATCCATTCTCCCTGTACTTTCTTTCCACATGCTTAACTCTTTCTCCGTGGCCTCAGCTTGGATGGACTTCACACTTTCTATCGTGTCTTCACACATTCCAACATCACCAGTCCATCTTTCTGGGCTCGCAACATACATTCGGCTCATCACATTCTTTGCCGTTTCTTTAGCAGTTTCGTCAGCAAATGCATTTCCACGACCAACATCATCGATCACTTTCTTGTGTGCACTACATTTTACAACTGCTACTTTCAGGGGCAACGTCAGCGATTCGAGAAGCTCATTCACCAACTGACCATGCTGAATCTTAGCTCCATGCAAAGTCAGGAACCCACGTTCTCTCCACAGTCGTCCAAAACTGTGAGCCACTCCAAAAGCATACTGACTGTCGGTATAGACAGTCACTTTCATTCCTTTTGATAACACACATGCTCTCGTCAGTGCCACGAGTTCGGCGGCTTGAGCCGAACCATGTGGTATTCGCGCAGTTTCAACGATTGTGTGCAGAGTTGTGACAGCATACGCTGTAGTCACGTTACCATTTGGGAGTTTAAAGCATGAACCATCCACCCATAATGTACCATCACTTTCGGCGAGAGGAGTATCGGATAGATCAACTCTCCCTTTGGTCTCCTCCTCCGTTCTGAGGAAACAATCGTGCTTTTCTGAAGCATCCGATTCCTCAGCAATTGGTAACAATGTGGCTATGTTCAGAGTACTGCATCTTTTGATGTGCACATGGCTCGCTAGTAGCGTCAATTCATAACTGGACAGTCGAGCACTAGTTAAGTGCTGTGTCTTGGTCCTATTTAACAATGTATCTACTGCATGCGGAACCATCACAATTAGTGTATTATTCATTACTAGGCCTGCAGACTGTCGAATAGAAACAGCTGCTGCTGCTGTGGCCCTTAGACAACTTGGCAATGCTTGTGCTACTGGATCCAAAGTTGACGAAAAATAGGCGCATGGCCGTTGTCTATCTCTGTATAACTGAGTCAGCACAGACAATGCACAGCCCTCCTTCTCGTGGACATATAATGTGAAAGGCTTACTGTAGTTGGGGTTACCTAACACAGGGGCCGAACATAATGCTGTGCGTAATTCGAGAAAACTTTTCTGGCACTCATCGGACCAAGGAATGGGATTGGGTGTATTTGTACACGTTAGTGCCAATAAGGGTTTGGCTAATAACGAAAAATTTGGAATCCACTGTCTACAGTACGATGTAATGCCCAAGAAGGCGCGTACTTCTCTCTGCGTTCTTGGCACATTTAATTTCGCTATTGCCTGAATTCTTTCTGGGGTCAGTTTCCTTCCCTCCTTCGATAAGAGATGACCTAAGTAGGTCACTTCTTGTCGGCAATATTGGAGCTTGGAAAGTGACACCTTGTGATGTAGATCACATAGATGACGCAGTAGTGCCAACGTGGCCATTTTACATATTTTCTCAGTATCCGCAGCTATGAGCAAATCGTCCACGTACTGTACTAGAGTGGAACCTTTGGGCAAAACCATTGCGTCAAGCTGACTTTTCAGAGCTTGACTGTATATTGAGGGGCTCTCACAGTAGCCTTGAGGAGCGCGTTTAAAGCGGAAACTGCAACCACCTAAACTAAAGGAAAAAATATCCCTGCTCTCCTCCGCAATCGGGATACTGAAGAAAGCATTCTTCAGGTCAATCACCGAAAACCATGATGCGGATGCTGGAATCATAGTCAATAATGTTGTAATGTCGGGGACAACTGGGAATTGTGGCACCACTATCTTATTTACCTCCCTAAGATCAATCACAAATCTGTACACAGGTGGCTGAGAAGGGTCAGTTCGTTTTAAAACAGGCAGAACAGGACTATTGCAAACATTGCCTCGTGTTTCCTCAATTACGTCTTTCTCAATCAACTCGTAAACAATCGCTAGCAAAGCTTTTTCGCCCTCATTGGATATTCTGTATTGGGGAATTCGTGGCATTTTGACATTCGACTTAAATGTTACAACATACGGTGGAATTTCTAAAAGACCTACATCATTCGGACCAGTAGCCCAAAGAATATCCGGAAGAAGTGTCAATTCTGTTGGAAGCGTATTTCTCGACAAATACATGGGAGAGACCACTTTCTTACCTAAAGTCAGTTGTACTCCTGAGGGAGAACAGTACAAAGTCGCATACAATCTTTTTAGCAAATCTAATCCTAGCAAATTTTCACCACAACCTGTTGTCAAAATAAGGGGTGCTTCGAATTCACAAGGACCAACAGAAAGAGATAAAGGGTCAGAAATCGGATTTCTAACCGGGGCGCCAGAAAAACCTACGGAAACGTTCATTTCGCCAGACAAAGGTGCGCCAGGGAGTTTGGAGTGCATAATAGAACTCTTTGTAGCACCAGTATCCAACAGAAAAGGTTCTGACACACCCGATGTAATCACCTCAACGTAAGGTCCACTCTGATCTACTGGAACTGAAACAACTCCCTCTCTTCGTCTAAGGCTGTCCTAGCAATCGTTATTCTCCCACTGCTCATTTTCTGTGTAATACTCATCGACGTAGTATTGAGCTGTCCTATCAGATACGTTATTTTGCTGGTCAAACCTGTTCATAGAGTTTTGTGGTGGAAGGGGACGTGTGTCCTGAGGGGTGTTTCCACGCCCTCTACCTCTGGGCGCTTGCTGACTACCACGACCTCGTACACCAGAAAACTCGCTTGTACGTTGCGGCAGGGCAGGACAGTCATATTTGTAATGGCCTTCTTGTTTGCAGTATAAACACTGATTGGGACCTACGCGGTTTTGATTGTAATCGAATCTCTGCAAGTTTCTCTGCGGCTGCTGAAAAGTGTTCCGGTAGTGATTCGGACCATTATTATTTCTATTACCACCACCACGTGGAGGATATGCTTGCTGTAGCAAAACCTTCGTTTTGAGTTCTCTAGTTTTCTTCTCTACTTTATCTTTCTCATCCTTGTCTCTATTCTCGTAGTACTGTGCGGTAGCTAATATCTGGGCTGAAGATGAGACTGCCCAAGAACTTTCTGAATCTTTCAATTTTCTACACAAGTCTGGAAGCAGATTGTGCACAAATTTATCGACAAACAATCTCTGACCACCTTCTGTGGTCATATCTTGACCGCTGTGGTCAATGAATGTTTCTTCAAATCTGGTGAAGAAATCTGACACAGTTTCTTCTTTCTTTTGCTTGCATGCAGATAACTTATCCCAATTTACACGTATCGCAGGCATTATCGTCTTCATGTAATCTACTATTCTACCAGATAGTTCCGCTATCAGGGGCTCAGGTTTTGCACCACCAACTTGTCGTGCATCTGCAACAGTAATATTAGCCCACGTGTCACCTAATTCCTGGTCATGATCTTCATGACGAATTTTTCCCCATAAAGGCTGTGGAACAACGTTCCCGAATAACATATCGATATCGGCTAAATTCATAATACATGACCCAGCAGTTTGCGACAATTCTTTATAGTACCCTGCAGGATTTTTACGCGGATCTGGTAGTGTTTGTTTGAGTGCTAAAACTTCTGCTCGCTTCCATGGAACATGTACCCATACGCGGTGAAAGTGGGGCAGGACAGGTGGGACAGCTGTCGCGTCACCCTCTCTCCACTGTGGGGGAACTTCTCTCATAGGGTATTGTCGTGCCTTTTTCTTACTAGATGCACTAGATTCTGATGGTGACCCAGAACTACTTCCCTTACTTCGATGTGATAATAGCATTTCAACTGCTTCTTCTACATCGGGACCTACAATCATACCCAGACTAAACTT
This sequence comes from Lissotriton helveticus, assembly GCF_964261635.1. Classification (NCBI taxonomy): domain Eukaryota; kingdom Metazoa; phylum Chordata; class Amphibia; order Caudata; family Salamandridae; genus Lissotriton; species Lissotriton helveticus. Next base: position 797,985,745 of record NC_136057.1, on the reverse strand, counting down.
AAACCTTATACGACACATCTCTTGTGGGAGGCAATCCTGATCATTGTCTTCTAAATCCTCGCAAAGAAAAACACACATCTGTTCGAACACATATCTCTGTGTCGCTGTTTCCCATTGATGGAAAACTTCCATGACAGACTGTAAATCATATTTCGCAGTGTCCATGACCCATTTCCGAGCTAAATTATTCAGGGAATCTCTCTCTTGATAATCGGGCAGTTGACTTCGCAACTGTCTTTTTCCTATGTTAGGGGTCGTAGCAGGCGACCCGAAAAGTGGTAAAAGAAGATTAGTAACAGTACTGGCCATTTTTTGCCGAAGGGAAGGTGAAACGGAAGAACAAACAGATGAAAGAACGGGGTGAGGTAAAGCGGATGCAGAGATGGCAGAAGAGGTATGAGGAATAATAGATGTGGTACTAGGCAAAATCACAGAAGGGGCATTTGTAGAAAGTACAGTAGGCAAGATCGTAGAAAACACAGGAGCAACAGAAGTGGTCGGTGGGCCTAGAGGAGGCTGCACCGAAGAAGTAGGAGCCAGCTGAAGAACAGCTGGTGGGTGCTGTGGAAAAGCCAGAGGCGCAGCTTGTGCAACTAAAGGTTGCGGGGGTGCGGTAGCATTCTGCGCATAGGGCGGTGGCGAAGTTAACAATTGCGACATTAATTGGTCTTTTTCACGCTCTTTTGCTTTCCCTTGCTGAAGAGACGGCAAAACTGGATAGCACTTATCTATTGCCATTTTACGTTGCCTGTGCAGTTGTTCATTTATCTGCTCTTCCTCATTATCTTTAAACTGCACGGCAGCCTGCATTACTGAAAGTCCTTCTTCTCTCTTATTTTTCTTAGCTAATTTAATTTCTTTTTGTTTGGCTTCTTTGCGCCATATGCGGAAAGAGTCAAACATCGCCGGCCGGGCTTTCTTTTTGAAGAGTTTAACTTCAAGGTTGTCTAAGATTTCAGAATCAAAGCTACCATATTGGGGCCATTTTAAAACACCGTCTTTCCTAGTGTATTTACTCCATACCTCGTTGTAAACGATGGGGCCTACCCCATGTTTAACGTATAGCTCGTAAGTCGGAATTCCAACTGGAGGAACCGGACATGAGTCCTCCAATCGGGAGTCCCTATTATTATTACCAAGACAAAACAAATTCTCGAGTCTAAGACTAGGCATCCTTCTTCTCTAGTCCAGTTCCAAAACTTCAAAGGAGTTATCGATTACGATATTGCTCGTGAAAACACGAGTCCTTCGGTTATGGTACTTGCAAGAACCAATAAAAACCTTTATGTATCTCTAAGATATCACAAAGTAAGTCCAACTAAGGACTAGGAGACGCTCCACTTATACTTAACTGAAAATTATCGATGGCTTCCCCAGAAGACTCGTCTCAGCGTTTCGCTCTACCGAAAATGTCAAGGGTCCAACATCAGGGCGATAGCCAGGGCAGCAGTCCTTGTAGCCGTCGGGAAGCGGGGAACCTCGTAGTAAAGACCTTCGGACCACGTCGACATGCAGGGGTCGATGAGGTGGTGGGCCCTCCTCCGGAATTTTCACACGAAGCTCCTCACGATCTTCAGGCTGATTGGTACCACTGGAATCGCTCCAACGCTGGGCGCCAAATGAGGTACTGGGTTTTTAGGAACCGGTACAGAACCGGTAACCCAGCGGTGCCAGGGGATCAACACACCAAAGACCTCGGGTTCTCCTGAGTCAGACCCACAGAAACTTCAGAGTCTTCTAGGTGAAGTCAAAGATTAGTTTATTGGTTGCAACCAAGGTGACAGGGTCCTAGAAGTACAATGCCAGTATATTCAGGAGACTGCACCCTTTCACAAAGTTAGGCTTCTCTTCTTATACATAACATTTGCCCTTTGGCGAAACATTCCTTGGGTGCGCGGTATTTCATTTATGGTTACTGATTACAAAAAGAAAGCAGAGTCATGATGACATGTACATATTTCACGTCGTGATACCCATAACAAATCATCCGGCAAGGCCCAACATTTCATCAGATATCGCTGGACCCCTAATAAAGATGGTCACCTCCCCACCATAAAATAAGTGAGGAAAAGGAGTGAAGAAAGATGTGAGCGAGATATGGCAGGTGTGCGTGCTGAAATGGCTTTATGGCCGGTTGGGCCTAGATACTATCTTGCTTGGCCACTGGGAGGGAACTGACCTAACGAGTTCGGCCTGGGGCAATGGTTCTAACTTGTACTGGGGTCAGGAAGAAGTCGATTAAGGAGTACGTGTCCTTGTGGAATCAAATTCGACTGGATTAAGGCCTATGTAGAGGGCAACATGCAACTAAGGGTTCAGAAGGTAAATGACGATTTCGAGGTGAAATCGTCACTCGAATATGCCGAAAAATACATGTACTTGATGTACTCGTCATTCTCGGTCTTTTGATACCAAATTCGTCCTATTTCGACGAAGTTTTTATTCTCGAGTACGGTACTATTACGGATCCATATTTTTCAGAACCACACACCCACAAGTCAATATGCTCAACAGAGCAGCCCATCTAAGGGTGAAATTTTTCCTTGTGTGTGTATGGGTCAGAACAGCACCAAAGACTGTCGAAGCCTCTGATGAAGAGCGGCAGCACAGAAACGCATCAGGCATGCATAACTCGACAGGAAAGCTGTTATTTTCATCGGCATGCCGGTTCCGTTCTTACCCTTTAAAAGCCTGGTGCTAGCGGATGTCTGAGTGCATCTTTGTTCCGGTGGGGAACTTTGGAGCTTTAATTTTTTACGCGGCGTCCCCGGCTGCGAAAGACGCACCACCCTACTAAGGTAGGGGGTCACGGGCTCTGTAGTTCACAGAGCCACTATGTGGGACATCTGCTTGGGATATTGAACGGCACCTACATGCGGAGGCCCATCTGCGGGCTCTGAACTTTTTGCTTTTGGCAACAGCAATATTTACGTGCACCCATTAGGGTAGAATTCGCTGATCCGGACTACAACACCCACAAGTCAATACGCTCAACAGAGTAGCCCATCGAAGGGTGACATTTTTCCTTGTGTGTGTATGGGTCAGAACAGCACGAAAGACTGTCAAAGCCTCTGATGAAGTGCGGCAGCACAGAAACGCGTCAGGCATGCATAACTCAACACGAAAGCTGTTATTTGCATCGGCATGCCAGTTCCGTTCTTACCCTTTAAAAGCCTGGTGCTAGCGGATGTCTGAGTGCGTCTTTGTTCCAGTGGGGAACTTTGGAGCTTTCATTTTTTATGCTGCATCCCCGGCTGCGAAAGTTGCACCACCCTACTAAGGTTGGGGGCCACGGGCTCTGTAGTTCACAGAGCCACTATGTGGGACATCTGCTTGGGATATTGAACGGCACCTACATGCGGAGGCCCATCTGCGGGCTCGTAACTTTTTGGCAACAGCAATATTTACGTGCACCCATTAGGGTAGAGTTCGCTGATCCAGACTACAACACCCACAAGTCAATACGCTCAACAGAGCAGCCCATCGAAGGGTGACATTTTTCCTTGTGTGTGTATGGGGCAGAACAGCACGAAAGACTTTCGAAGCCTCTGATGAAGTGCGGCAGCACAGAAACGCGTCAGGCATGCATAACTCGACACGAAAGCTGTCATTTGCATCTGCATGCCTGTTCAATTCTTACCCTAGCGGATGTCTGAGTGCATCTTTGTTCCGGGGGGGAACTTTGGACCTTTCATTTTTTACGCGGTGTCCCCGGCCTCGAAAGATGCACCACCCTACTAAGGTTGGGGGCCACGGGCTCTGTAGTTCACACAGCCACTATGTGGGACATCTGCTTGGGATATTGAACAGCACCTACATGCGGAGGCCCATTTGCGGGCTCTGAACTTTTTGGCAACAGCAATATTTATGTGCACCTATTAGGGTAGAGCCCGCTGATCCAGCCTACAACAACCACAAGTCAATACGCTCAACAGAGCAGCCCATCGAAGGGTAAAATGTTTCCTTGTGTATCTATGAGTCAGAACAGCACGAAATACTGTCGAAGGTCTTTGTTCCGGTGGGGAACTTTGGAGCTGACCATATATATAAATACATATATATATATATATATATATACATATATATATATTCACTGAAAAAACCATAGGTTATAGACCATATATAGTTAGGAATTAGCATTTAAAAAACCTTATTTTACTCACACAAAACCATTGAAATTCCATATATAGTTAGTTGCACTAACTATATATCGCGCACCTGCAATCCACTGCTGATGATGTCACATATTACATCATTCATGACATGGTCAGTGACATCACTGATGACATCACTGATGACATCTCAAATGACATCACTGATGACATCTCACTTGACATCAATGATCACATCACTGATGATATCATTCATGTGACAATACAATGCATCTCCTCACATTTTAATATAACCTCTGTTTCACCCAGTGTTAAAAACAGAGTATAATTTTTGAAACCATTGACACACCAATACTAGTTACTACATACGTACTCACTGATTCCTACGTCTACACACACATTCACTCATTCACCCATACAATCATTCATACATACAATCACTCATGTTTACAACACAATCATATGCACTCATACACCTATACAGACACTCACACTCTGCCACTCATCCATGGAGTTACTCACACACCTAGTCAGTCCTGTAAAGAATCAATCACACTTCCATTTTCTACTCTATACAGTTAAACATAGAGCACCTTACGTTTTCAACCATATACTAACACATACTTACTCTCTTATACAATCATTGATACAAGTACACATTGATCTGTACAGAGTCACACACCTCCCATCCAGCCACACACACACTCAGTCTCCCATGCAAATACTTGGGCAATCAATCAATAACCCATATAGTTAATCATATAGCTACTGATCAAAACATGCAGCAGTTTACAGAACAACAGACATAATGATGCACAAATTAAGACACTTTAGTCACTAACCCATGCACTCAGTGAGACACATTTAATCACTCACTCATGCATTCAGTCATGCACCTACTAAATCCTTTGTCCAGACACTTATACTTCCACTCATTCTTCAATATGTAAGACACATTTTAACTTTACAGAAACATACAGTCACTGGATGTTGTCATCAGTGATGTCATCAGTGATGTCATTTGAGATGTCATCAGTGATGTCATCAGTGATGTCACTGACCATGTCATGAATGATGTAATATGTGACATCATCAGCAGTGGATTGCAGGTGCGCGATATATAGTTAGTGCAACTAACTATATATGGAATTTCAATGGTTTTGTGTGAGTAAAATAAGGTTTTTTAAATGCTAATTCCTAACTATATATGGTCTATAACCTATGGTTTTTTCAGTGAATTTTCAAGGTTTTGTAAATGCTAATTCCTAACTATATATGGTCTATAACCTATGGTTTTTTCAGTGAATTTCAATGGTTTTTTAATAGCAAATATCATAAGCTGTCGAATGTCAAGTACGTGGTAAGTGAAAACATTTTCGTGTTTATGCACACTGATCTGCTTTGAATGGTGCCCCCCCCCCTCATTTCTATTAGGAGTACTCTCTCTTTGCAGATAGTGAAAGGTAGTTAACGCAGGTCTTTGCCCCCATTGTAATCCGTCGTGCCTGCTTCTCTCTCCATTTGATTCATTGTTATCCAAGTATTTACTGTTTTAGAATTAGTTCTCTTTGGTTCATTCTCTATTTACAAACAAACACAGAGTCGCAATACTCTGTTTAGTCTTTGCAGATAACGAAAAATCGTGTAAAAAAAAAGAAAAGGAATCGAGCAAAATCAGTAGGCCACTAATGGGATCTCTTTTTGACCTCGCTAAAATAGAAACATTAGGAACAACCCCTCATGACAAATACAAAACTAGTGAGATGAACTGAACTCCACACAATGATGGCTGCAAAACAGCTCTGCTCCGCCACCCACCCCGCCCAAAATAACGATAAAGAACGGCTGCCATGATTGGTTGCGGAATGACCACGACGGAGCTACGAAATGGTGCTGCTCTCATGCTAACCCCAGCTTCGGTCTGAAACATCCAGAAACACTGTAGACTACCAATTCGATCAGTTCCGATAGCGCCCCAATGTAACCCGGTAGAGAAGAACTAGCCCTCCCCTCTTTGACTAATAGTTCTTGTTGCCTGTCCCTTCTGTTGTCATTTAACAGAACTATTTAGCCTGCTGAAAGGGGTTGTGTTCCGACCGCTGGTTGGTGGAGACATTTTGACTATATTCTGTACCTGCGTTGTCGCGTAATGCGTCATATGACGCGCCGCGTTAGCGCATCCGGAAGTCATCCGGGGCGCGCAGCGCGTAACGTAAGCATAACAAGTCATGTGACTTGTTAATAAAACTTTTCATTGGTTCATTTTACTTTTCTTATTGTAATGATGAAAGGCTTGGTCATATGACCTAAAAATTACGCTTTTCATTACTTCCGAACATTATTTTTTCTTAAATATATGTTATAATGTTCCAGGCTAATGTACTTTCCCGGAAATTTTACAACTGTCCTGCAAGTAAAATATATTCTTTTTTCGAGAAAAAGAGCGTTTCTTCGTCCCATGACGGAGCCGTTGAGCAAAAGAGGGTCGACCTGCTGTCTTAGTCGCCGATACGCCTGAATATGAGATTCTTATCGATCACTTTATGTTGCAGGAATAGAAAACACAACAGCCCTTGACCATTTATCTTTACTGCGTTCCTTCGTATTATACCTTTTACCCTTCATGTAATTGGTCTGCTTTATTTCACTTGCCTTTTAATGATTCTAAAACAGTCACTATTATTAAAAACTTTACCAATGTATATACTACTACCATGTTTTCTTTTAAAAACCTTTATTGTGAAAATTTCATTATAAAAATACGAGCCTATAACCACGTGGGCCTGCCACGGAGCAAACTGTAATCGTATATGATAAATAGACATTTACACTGTAGAGGAACATAACGGGCGGGCCATTAGGTTGCAAGAACTAAGGTGTCTAACAGTTACGGAATCGGTGGACGTACATTTTATAATTAAAATACGACAGGGCCAGTTACAATAAAATTATCTAGATATACATTTGCGGGCAAGTACCATGGGTGACGTTAATTCGAACTTTCAACAGTACAGTAATCAATAACACATCAGAACTTAATATCAATAGGGATGTCGAAATATTCAATCAATTCTCGTCCCCGCCCGCCATATGCTTCAAAACTGCATACGTATCTCGTGATTTCAAGGTTCTGCAACCAGTACACAACAAGGAGTTACGAGTCCCATTTATTCCGGCGCCATTTTGGGCGAGGACGGGCAGGTCCAGGATATAGTCAAAATGTCTCTACCAACCATCGACTATGATGATGTTCATATGCTGTATTTATTAGAGTAACACTCAGATGTCCACATGAAATAAATTTGCCACAATCTAAACATGTCATTTTAATCTTTCCAAAGTTCTTCTAAATATTTGGGACCGTTTCCCTTGCCTCTGAAGCTCTCAGTGCCACTTCTTTGATGAATGTACTAGCAGGTCAGGGGTTCTCCTCCAAATCTCTCTTTTATGCAGCACTATAATTAATTGGTGCCACCTCTCCATATGACGATGCATGGTATAGTTACCACAACTATATTTTTTTTCGGTTCCTCTAGAGAGTTCATCGTGGCAGATGAAGCGTGTAACGTACCGGGCATTTACCTTTTTTTGCATGTACAGGAAAGGAAAAAAAAATCGAGCGTCCGAGTTCTAAGGTGTCCCAGGGCCATTTTAGTGGACCAGGCCCAAATCCAAAGAACAGGCCGCCATTTTGAGAGTCCTGTTGCAGCCGCCTGTCGCTGTAGCATCAAGAGCAGCCGAAACTCAGCTGAATGGCAACTGAAACGGTAAAGGGGCGCCCCACTACAGCAGACGAGCCAGGCCCAAATCCAAAGAACTGCTATCTCACAGGCTAATGGGGCGACCCACGCCGAGTTTCAGCATTGTAGGATGACCACACAAGTACAGCAACTTGCTAGACATCACCTCGGTGCCATCCGGATCTCGGCGCCCCACTGCAGATGAAGTGCCTCTCAACTATGAAACCACCACGGTGACATCCGGATCTTGGCGCGTTGTGCTGCCTTCGGCCTATTCGCACATCGGTCCGCTACTGACGCCATCTCACAGGCTAATGGGGCGACCCACGCCGAGTTTCAGCATTGTAGGATGACCACACCAGTACAGCAACTTGCTAGACATCACCTCGGTGCCATCCGGATCTCGGCGCCCCACTGCAGATGAAGTGCCTCTCAACTATGAAACCACCACGGTGACATCCGGATCTTGGCGCGTTGTGCTGCCTTCGGCCTATTCGCACATCGGTCCGCTACTGACGCCATCTCACAGGCTAATGGGGCGACCCACGCCGAGTTTCAGCATTGTAGGATGACCACACCAGTACAGCAACTTGCTAGACATCACCTCGGTGCCATCCGGATCTCGGCGCCCCACTGCAGATGAAGTGCCTCTCAACTATGAAACCACCACGGTGACATCCGGATCTTGGCGCGTTGTGCTGCCTTCGGCCTATTCGCACATCGGTCCGCTACTGACGCCATCTCACAGGCTAATGGGGTGACCCACGCCGAGTTTCAGCATTGTAGGATGACCACACCAACTTGCTAGACATCACCTCAGTGCCATCCGAATCTTGGCATCTCAACGCCTAGTGGTATCTTGCATACAAAAAATATTGTTACGCTGCCTTTGGCCCCATTCGCACATCAGTCCGCAACTTAGACATCACCTCGGTGCCATCCGGATCTTGGCATCTCAGCGCCTTGTGGTGTCAGTCAGAAAATATTGTTGTGCTGCCTTCGGCCTATTCGCACATCGGTCCGCTACTGACGCCATCTCACAGGCCAACAGGGCGCCCCACGCCGACTTTCAGCATTGTAGGATGGCCACACCAGTACCACAACTTGCAAGACACCACCTCGGTGCCATCCGGATCTTGGCATCTCAGCGCCTTGTGGTCTCTTCTACACCGGAAATATAGTAGAAAATATTATTGCGCTGCCTTTGGCCCCATTCACACATCAGTCCGCTACTGACACCATCTCACAGGCCAACGGGGCGCCCCACGCCGACTTTCAACATTGTAGGATGGCCACAGAAGTGCGACAACTTACTAGACACCACCTCGGTGCCATCCGGATCTTGGCGCGTTGTGCTGCCTTCGGCCTATTCGCACATCGGTCCGCTACTGACGCAAACTCACAGGCCAACGGGGCGCCCCACGCCGACTTTCAGCATTGTAGGATGGCCACACCAGTGCGGCAACTTCCTACACACCACCTCGGTGCCATCCGGATCTTGGCGCGTAGTTAAGCTGCAGCAGCTGCAAATAAGCTTCAGACAGTGTTACAACCGCTGCTCAGAACTCTCAACTATGACACCACCTCGATGCCATCCGGATCTTGGCGCGTTGTATTGCCTTCGGCCTATTCGCACATCGGTCCGCTACTGACGCCGCCTCACGTGCCAACGTATTTTCTCCGCATTTTATACCCTATGCCGCATAACAGGTCATGTGACTTGTTTATAAAACTTTTCATTGGTTCATTTTACTTTTGGTTTCCTAATGATGGAAGGCTTGATCATATGACCTAAAAACAACACTTTTCATTGGATGAAAACTTTTTTTTCCCCCCAAACGATGAAAGCCCCACCTTGTTTCTGGATGTTTCAGACTGAAGCTGGCGTCACCATGAGAGCACCACCATCTCGTAGCTCCGTCGTGGTCATTCCGCGAGCAATCATGGCAGCCGCTCCCCACCAGAAGCCTGCAGGAGTCGGGGACCCCAAAACTTTTGATGAATTCTCAAGGCGGAGGGGACGCTTTCGAGAATGGGGTCCAAGACCTAGCAGACAAGCGTCCGATTTCCAAGGTGTCCCAGGGCCATTTCAGTGGACCAGGCCCAAAAAGGAAACAGCCTGCCGCCATTTTGAGAGTCCTGTGGCAGCCGCCTATCGCTGCACCGCAAGAGTGGGCGCAACTCAGCTGAATGGCGGATTTTGACACAGTGGACCAAAAGCGGACGGAATGGCAACTGAAACGGTAAAGGGGCGCCCCACTACAACAGACGAGACTCCACCTGGAGAGGCCCGTTCACGCCGCCTCCCCCGGGGCGCTCCACGCCGTTATTCGGAGCAGCATTGTAGGATACCAAAACCAGTGCGGCAACTTACTGGACATCACCTTGGTGCCATCGTTCTGCTGCCTTGGAACTATTCGCACAACAGTTTGCTACTGATGACCCACCCCCCGCGACGCCCCACGCCGTTATTTGCTGGGTGGCAAATTACTAGACATCACTTTTGTGTCATCTTGATTTCGGCGCGTTCTGCTGCCTTGGAACTATTCGCACAACAGTTTGCTACTGATCACCCACCCCCCGCGACGCCCCACGCCGGAAATCTGGACGTTGTGCTGCGTTGGGACTATTCGCACAGCCGACCGCTACTTCGTTGTTTTTCTCTAAAAATGTTTATATGTTATTACTATTTTTGTTTTCTTGTATATATTTATAAATTATTAAAGTTTTATAATCTTACTACTTTGTCGGAGTGCTATATATTTTTAATGTGACACATAATTGTAAAAACTTTGATGTACAAAGAGTCATCCCTGGAATCTTCCGCTTCAGGCTCGGTCCCCTCCCCAATCACAATACAGGATGGTTTTCAGATAATAGCAACGCTTCTGCTGTGACGGATCTCATCGAGTGTGGGCCTTGATCTACTATAACTCCTTTGAAGAGGGGTGATTCTTTACAGCTGTGGCCATAAACTACATCTGCAGGGCTAGCTGATACCCTAGGACCAGCCTGGACAATCGGACACAGAGGAAAAGGAGTGTCAGAGGGTGCGGTAGTGAATAGGGCGAAAGGGAGGTGTCGGGCGGGCACAGGGTGTGATTCTCAGGGAAGAACAGCGCAGATGGGGGGAGGTTTATTACCCATGCATAAAACAGAGAGCGGGGGTGACCACTGCCTGGGGGAGATGCTTGCGAGGGTGGGGAGCCATGCTAAGGATCGACAGCGTTCACAGAGTGGATCTGGTCAAGGCATCTAAAATGGCTGCCGTGCACGACAAAAGTGTGGCATTTGAAAAAAGACAAGATGGCGCACACAATGTTTTTCAACAATTCCTGATTTCCTTCGAATCGAACGTTAACAGACGTTGGGGCATATTACCAAAGTTAAGCGATATTTATCCCTAACGATGCATTGCAAAGATTTTTTTACCGTCAGAAATTATCGCAGATAAACCTTGCTATTATCAAGGTTTATCGCAAATACGATAAAAAACGAGCGCAATGCATTAATGTCGCTGAAAACTCCGCGATATTCATGCATTACCGAGCTAATGCTCTTAGCCATGTTATCCACCTCCCATTGGATAACATGGCTAAGAACTGCTCAGGGCAGCTGTTACTTTTTGGAGATATTCGCGCTTATCTCGAATATTTCCAAAAGTTGATAATAGGAGATAGCGATGTTAGCGACTGTTTCCAGTCGCTAACATCTTGGCATGCCCACTTTGCATGTCATTAGTGATAAATATCACTCACATGCAAAGTGGGACCCAAGATGGTCGCTATCTCCTACTAGCCGTCGCTAACTGGTGTTAGCAACAGCTAGGTAATACACATATAATTTTATCTCCGCGAAGCGGAGCGCTGTTACAGATATATATCTTGTTTTTGAACGTTAATTTCTCAAAATGCACTGAAGCACATATATTGAGACATAGCAAAGGCACATCGGGCTACCAGTCCCTAATATTTTGCCAAGTTTCGTGCAAATCCATTCAGCCGTTCGATTATTGACATTTAGATACGTCTACAGCCTGAATGGCTGAACGGAATTACACCAAACTTGGCAAAATGGTACATCAAACCTAAGAGGTCAGGGAGGATCTACTATGCCCCCTTATGGTCATTTGCCCCTTCGCTTTGGCCTCCTCTTGTCTCTCGATCCTACCGAGAGACAAGATGGCGGCCGCTACGTACTGTTTGGAATGTTTACAGACACCGGAGAGCCAATCAGCTTCGCTTCGCAAAGCTCCGTAACGCGAAAAGTACGCGAAGCGGTGCGCTGTTACAGATATATATCTTTTTTTGAACGTTAATTTCTCAAAATCCACTGAAGCACATATATTGAGACCTAGCAAAGGCACATCGGGCTACCAGTCCCTACAATTTTGCCAAGTTTCGTGCAAATCCATTCAGCCGTTCGATTATTATTATTATTATTTTTTTTTGCCCCGCGGGGCCCTTTTAAAACCTCCACATCAAACCTAGGGGGTCAGCGAGGATCTACTATGCCCCCTTATAGTTATTTCCCCCTTTGTTTTGACCTCCTCTTGTCTCTCGATCCTACCGAGAGACAAGATGGCGGCCGCTACGGACTGTTTGGAATGTTGACAGACGCCGGAGAACCAATCAGCTTCGCTTCACAAAGCTCCGTTGCGCGAAAAGTACGCGTAGCGGAGCGCTAACCGGTCCGCTGTTACAGATATATATCTTTTTTTAAACGTTAATTTCTCAAAATCCACTGGAGCACATATATTGAGACCTACAAAAGGCACATCGGGCTACCAGTCCCTACAATTTTGCCAAGTTTCGTGCAAATCCATTCAGCCGTTCGGGCTAAAAGTGAGGCCAACCGCCCTATGGAAAACTCAATGTTAAAAACACGTTTTGGGACCCCCCTTTTTTCTCGGCCCCCACTGGACGAACCCCCCCCAAATTTTCAAGGGCTGCTCAGAAACAAAATGTGCCATTTTCCTGAAAATTTCAGCCAATTCCGTCCACAAACGCCAAAGTTATTAGACATAGAATTTTCAAAAAACCCATAGAGAAAAAATCCTAACTATATATACCTACTGGCGACCGCCAGTAGGTAATATATATATATGTATATATATATATATATATATATATATATATATATATATATATATATATATATACACACACACACACACACACACTGGGGCTTTAAGAAAAACCACATGGTTCAAATTATTGCAAGTTTATGCATATATATTGAATCACAGTGTGCCCTTCAGTTGATAGAGGCTTGACATGAAGCTGAATCGTGTCCTGAATGTTGCTGGCTGATAGAATAAAAATGGATTTAATCTTTCCCCCATTTGGAGTGCCAAAGTTCTCTTTATTGTAGAGGATACAGTGGTGAATATATAAATATATACATACATATAAAACAAATCACTTCATCGAATCAAATCACACTCCCAATGACATGAGATGGGTAGTGTTAGAGACTGCAAAAACCAAAGAAAACCAAGAAAGGTTTCTCCATGAACGTGAACAACGATGGGTGTTCAAACTACGTACAGACACCCTTGGATTGAACGATGATATTCCCTGGGGGGCTTTCTTATGATCAAGATCTAACCACATTTTTTTGCCCAGGAGAATTAGTCATTTGAAAACTATGATCCCTCTCAGAGACTGAATATGCCCTGTAGGCACTACAATTATTTCACACAGAGCCTAAGGGGGACCCTAGTGTGATTCTGAACTCATATGTGACAGGAAAAATGACCAAGAAACAATACACCTCCATCAATGGTCCTGAATAATAAGTGAACCAATCAAAAACCCAAAATGTTTTCCTACATGCAATTTAATGACACTAAATTCATTAGAGGTATTATACAGATAATATAGAGCTAAACCGCACTCGTTTTTTTCACATTTGGTGAAATGATTATGATTTCAAAAACGAATAATCACTCTTCCGTTTTTTGTCATAAATAAATATAAACACATTATGTGGCAACAGAGCGGCTAGTTTTGGCTATGAGTCTATAATTTCCTTTCTGCCTATTTCATAACATTAGCGCTAACGCTACCAGAGACAAGCCGTTGTCTCTTTCTTAACCAAACACCCGAAGACATACTTCCAATATGGCCGCCACGCTCGTACGGGTCTAGTTCCCGAGGGCGTTTCCGTCTCAGTGCCGGGACTGAAACAAACATAACTAACGCGCCGGCTTTGGCCAGGTAAGATGCGGTCCGGGGAGATGCCGAGTAGGTAGCAAAGTGCGATTTCACAAGACAGGATGTAAGTACATTAACCCTGTGTAAATGGACATCGTAAGTCCAATCAACAAGGTGATCATTTTTCGAACTTAATGATCGTAGCGTTTTTTCGACCTAATGAGCACTGTATATATTTATCGTCTTTTACAGCAATGTATCCCATAAGTGAAATTGACCCCCTAGCGTGACCATGAAGCGTCATTTTTCGCTTCTATAAGTATCTATTGAATTTCTTTCTGTGTACCTATTACATGTTGTGTATGTCTATTGTTTGGTCACAAAAGTCCTGTCTTGTTTATATGTGTGAATTCACGAACATTTTTTCACGACTATTTGGACTAATGGTTTGGAAAGCATGCACGTGCCAGTATGGCGCCAATCATCCTTCTAAATACAGTATGCGAGTGGCATGCAAATGTACTATGTGTATCTTCCCCCAGGGAAGATTTGTTATTAATAATATGTTTTATTTTACAGAACCTACTAATTGAGAGGAACGTATGTATTTTAAAATAAATGCATGCATGAATTCACTTTAATATTGTTATAAGATTCACGATCCCCACGATAGGGATTTAGGAGTGGCATATGCAGGGCTGGTCCCTGCATGGTCCCGATGAAATGCTAGGGGTAGCATGAAACATGTCGACCATATAGATCACTGAGTCAACCACATTATAGGTTGCCCTACAGTGACATCAACCCCACTTTTAATATACCTGCATAGGAGCTAAATAAAACAGTTAGGCCCACTAAGTATGGTATTTTTAACACACACACCCACTCCACTTATTCTTTTTGCACCACACATAGTCATTCACACTAACAGTGCTCCTGCGTAGTTCGTGAGTCGCAGCACGCCCCTTTTTGTAGAGAACTGGGATGGCCCCAATGATGAAGCATGTCACCGTGGGAAACCCCGGTGAGTGAGGGGACACTAGAAAGATATTTTTCTTTCTTGAAGGCGTAGGGTTTTAAATCAGCCGTACACCTGAACTGAGCTAGGCCCCAGGGTCCCATGACTGGGATCCATACTGTTATCCTATATATTACCTGAAATAGAGTTTGAGTACTTCGAAGCCAATCTTTTTAAAATCACCTTATTGAATGAATGAATGAATAAACATTCATGAATGACAACAGAAAGCTCATTGCATAGCGACAACAGGAAGAGTTGCATTAAATCAATATGTAAAACATTTTCTGATGTGAATAATGAATACCTGCTGAATGGAAATGTTTAGTTTCATCAAAAGATATTAAGAATTATAGCCAACTTAGCCTAGTTGAATGAGATTCATCATTCCAATATATTTCGAATTGCACCCCCTTCTGATATCTAGCTACCAGATCTGTAGCTACTAATCAACATATGTTCATATACCTTTGTACTATCCATGATCCCTTTACTAAAGAACCACAACGGCCCTATATTGCCACAAAGCTATCAATGGCTACTTTCTTCCTAAGAATTGAGCAAATTTTTTTTAACACACTGTACCTAAACTCGAGTACGGCAGTGTACACTCAGATCATTCGTTTACATATTACAAATCTCCAGTCGTTTCATACATGTCCTAAGGGGAGTAATAAAGGTGACATGTATAATTATACTCTTTTCACCACAAGTTAGTGTTACCTCTAAAAATTAAATATGTCATTCCACAAAGTCCATTTCTGACACCTTTTTACTACTTTCTCCTGACACTCTTTAGTAATCTCATTGTCAGTCTTACACTGTAACCATAGGGAAACTTTTTAACTTTGAGAAACCCTAATTTGTTTAGTTATAAAAAACATGTTTGTGATCTCTTCTAACATATAAGCCACATCAATCAACAACATATGCTTGACATGTTTGTATATTATGCTGTTGCCCAGATGTTTACCACCACCACATGACATTATTAATTCGAGCAGAATGATTACATAATAAGGTAGATTAATGCATCAGCATAATGGCGTTGTTGTGTCAAATTCAAGGCCATATAAAAAACAACTATTTATTTATTTATTTAAAGAGTTTTGTGTAGCGCGAACAAGACCCATGGGTATCAGAGCGCTTTACATATCATGAGGTAGTAAGGAGACACATCTTGTACAGAAAAGTTAAACAAAGAGATATGACATATAAAAAACAGTAAACACAATATATACAGATTTTTTAAGTGTTCTTTCTGATGTGTTCTATATTCTTTACAATCTACTACCAGGATTAGTATAGGCAATCTTCCAAAATAATAGTGGATCTATACATCGGGTTACAAAAGTATGGTTTGTGACATGAGGTAGATTTAGTTTTTGGTATTTAAGTTCATTTGTCCTGTATCTTGACCTGTGATTTCCATCTTCTCCATCCATGGAGTATATCCCTCGATTATGACCTACTCCTCTGTTGTGCTTTTTCACTTATTATGAGTAAGTGTCTTGGACTTAACTCTGCTGCTGTGTTAAAGAGGATCCAACTTGAGCTATGATAGGAATTTGCTCATTAGAAATATTTTCGTTTCCCTCCTAAATGTTACTGTGTTTGTTATCTTTCTAATGTTTGGTGGAAGAGAGTGTCAGATTCTAGGGGCTGCTCCAGAGAACGCTCTATCATAAGTTCTCTTCTTCTGGAAAATGGGTGGTCTCAGTACCAGCTCCTTGGCACTCCTAGCAGGTCTAATTCCTCCAGATAATACTATTTTCTGGGCAAGATATCTTGGAGTGTTGTAGTGAAGTGCTTTGTGGGTGATACAAGCCACTTTTAGCTGAATTCTGGCTAGGTGTGGAGAGATATGGTTGAACTTCCTTGAGCCGGTTATAAGTCTTGCTGCTGCATTGAGGCATGCTTTTAGCGGTGCTGTGGAGATTTGTGATATGCCTGCTAACGTAGTGCACCCATATTCAATCCTCGAGATGACCAATGATTGGACTGCTAGCTTGAGATCTGCTTTTGAAATGAAGGGTTTCACCTTTCCTAATGTAGTCCAGGTGAAAGCGGGCACTTTTTGCCATTGTCTTGATATTTTCTTTCATATCCAGGTTCTCATCAAGTGTTATTCCTAGTGATTTAACTGAGTCGACCAAGGTAGGGGTGCAGTTAAGCGTCGTGATCATTCTGGTCCATTCCTTAACTTCTGTGTGTTTCTTTGAGGGTGAAATTAGAAGGAATTCTGTTTTTTGAGCGTTTAGTTTTAGGTGATTGATTGTTAACCATTTTAATGTCATTTCTAAGGCCTCATTCATTAACCTGATGTCTTCCAAAGACGAGATGTTGAGGTATATCTGCGTGTCGTCCGCGTACATGTGAAAGGAAATTTTGGACTTTCGAAGAATTATTGTGAGCGGTTCGATATATAAGTTGAACAGTGATGGAGATAGTTTGGATCCTTGAGGTACTCCAATCGTGTTAGGACATGATTTTGAAAGCGATTGATTGACTAAGAATCTTTGAGTACTATCCTGAAGGAAGGATTCAAACCATTTCAGCACCCTACCAGATATTCTCATCCTGTCCTGGTGCCTGTTTAGTAATTTTACATGAATCACCGGGTCGAATGCAGCTGATAGGCCTAGGAGGATGAGTAGACATGATCTATTTTGGTCTAAGGCTTGTAACGCATCATTGACTATATGTAAAATCGCTGTTTCTGTGCTATGTCCTGTTCTGAAGCCCGACTGGCATTCATCCAAAAGAGAGAAATTGTCTATGTGTTGGCTGAGTTGACTTTGCACACATTTCTCTATTAGTTTGGAGAGTACCAGAATGTTAGTTACTGGGCGAAAGTTATTCGGATCTGCTGGGTCCGACGTCGATTTTTTTATAATGGGGACTACTTGACCTGTTTTTAGGCATCCTGGGAGAATCCCTTGTGACAGAGGGGCGTTAATAATTTTTGTCCATAAGGGAATCACGGCCTGGCTGATTTCTTTCATGCATTTCGACGGGAGTGGATCACTATAGTGGTTATTAGGTCTGATTTCTCGTAGCGTTTTGGCAATGTTGTTCTGGTCTAATAACTTGAAAGAATTCCAGTGAGCCTTGTTTTTTGCCCCACTCTCCTTAATTAAGGCATTGGTAACGCTTGTTGTAGGTGTTTGGCTTTCTAGGTTTTCCGCTGCACTCATGAGCTCACTTTCCAACATGTTGGCTTTGTCTGTGAAGAAGGAAGAGAAAACTTCACAATTTAGGTGTGTTTTTGTGAATTCTTGAGTCGTTTTGGCTGCCGTGTTGGATTGTTGTTTTAGTATTTCGAATAATTTACGCGGTCTGTTTTTGGCGTAATCCAATTCTGATCTGATAAATTCTTTTTTTGGGTTGAGGATCTTTTTGTTATAGTCTTTCCTGGTTTCTCTTAGAGATTTCAGTACGGGAGAAGAAGGGTGTTGTCTCCATTTTCTTTCTGCCATTCTCAGTTTACGTCTTTCCTCATTAAGTGTCCCATTGAACAAAGGATTTTTAAACTTCTCTGTAACTCTTTTCTGTTTAAGAGGCATTGTGGAGTTAACTATATCTGTTATAGAAGTATAGTAGTGGTCCGTTAGATCATTTACGTTCTGTATGTTCTTTGGTGGGTGTAGGACCTTTTCACAGCTTTCTAATAAGAGTTCAATGTTCGAATCTTTAGTGTCCCTCATCCACATTTTAATTCTATTCGGTTGAGAGTGTTTGTTCTTTTTCCATGTGGGAATCATGAATGTTATGACATGGTGGTCTGACCAGTCGCATGGCTCTATTGCTAGACCTGAAATGTTCTCATTTTTTGAAATTATCCAGTCCAACATAGCTCCTTTCGAGGGAGTTGGCTGTGTACATAATTGTGAAAGATTGAGCTCAACTAGGAAATCTTTAAAGGCAATTATTTGTTTGTCATTGACGTTGTTCCAGTGTAGATTAAGGTCCCTAAGAATATATTGTTTGCGTCGGTGTAATGATTTGCTGTGATGATCTCCATTAATTGTTCTATGAACGGCATATTGTTACCAGGTGGGTGATAAAGTGCATGCAGGTTGCATGTTTGGTTGTTGTCCGACCTTATATTGAGACCTAGATATTCACAGTCTTTGTGCGGTTCTGAATGTATTTGGCCAATTTCTATATCAGAGCGATGTATGCAGGCTATGCCACCCCCTTTCTTTTCTCGTCTATCCAGTCTCACAATGTTGTATTGAGAGGCACTAGTAGATCCAGGACTGAAGATGATGATTCTGATAGCCATGTTTCAGTGAGGATTGCCACGTCAATTTCTTGGCTAATGATGAGGTCGACTATGTCTGATGCATGTTTAGCTGCGGATCTGCAGTTGATCAAAAGGCAACGATTTTTCTGTGCAGTTTGAGGTCAAGATTTGTGGTTCTGAGATAATCTGAACTTGTTGTAAATTATTAAGGTTGGGTTTCCTATCATTCAGTCTAAACATTCTATTGACATTGATCTGGACTGTTCTGATTTCCTCTCCTCTACTGCACTCTGACATCTCATAGTCCTGGAGTAAGGATAAGGTTTCTTCTTCCGTTAAGTCCTTAGGTGTTCTATCTGGTCTATTATGTCTATTTGATAATGGCATCGCCATCTCATTGCTTTTTCTTTGAGAGTAATGTATTAGCTCTATGATGTGCTCTATTTTTTTGTGGGTGTTTTCTGTATTATCATGGAGTTTTTCTATCTCTTGCAGAGATCTTTGAATGTCTTGCGACATGATGTTCGTTTTTGTTCGAAGATCTTCAAATTCTCTCATGGTCTGAGGAGATGTGTTTGTTGTGTTGCCTCGTTTGTTGCATGATTCACCATTTGTTTTCCCTTTTTTTAGATCCGTTCTTTTCATCAAGATTCCTGTCTTTTTGAAATTATTAGTCTTGTTGGATGCTCCATCCTTATGTTGTGTACTCACTCTCCTGTTTGGGTGAGATAACTTTCTTGTAGTATGAGGTGTTCTTTGTGAAATTCTTTGCGCTGGAGTAGAATGGGGTATAGCTGTGTTGGGGGTTTCTATATCTGTGTTTTCCCGAGTTTCAGGGAGCGGCCTAGTTGACAGAGATGCTCCTTGAATGAGGTGGGATGTTGCATCTTCCTTCTGATCTTCTTTGTTGTTTTCCATATAGTGCAAAGCAGTTTCTGTTCTCTCTGCTTCATTTCAGGGTGTTGTGCTTCTTATTCGGCTTGTGTCTGTTACTTGTGTAGACTGTTGTGTATTTTGCGATTCTCCGATTATTATATGATCTGTAGACGTAGTGTTCCTGGTGTCCGGTGTGCCTTCTTGTAGAATTATGTGTTGTTCCGTTCTCGTGTTCTCCGTGTACCCTTTTAAAGTAGGGAATATGTTGTCAAATTTTTCTAATTCGTTGTTGGAGGCTTGTATTAGCACTATACCGTTCTTGTACATAGTTATGCTAAGGTCAGCTCTGCATCTTAGGGCTGACTTTGTCATGATTTTTGTGCCATGTGGAATATTGGTAATGGATATTACGTTTAGTAAATTAATAATAACATATCGCCATTTCGCCGTTTTTCTTGTAAAGAATATCATGTCATTCACTTTAGTGCCTCTAACTATGCTGGACGTGGGGTCTGAAATCAGCGTGTCTGGGTTTCTCCTCAATAGATTATGCTTGAATTTTTTTGCTGCATTTTTGAAAATTTTGGTAGGATATCATATGATGTGTGAGTTAATGCTTACTGGTTCTAGGCAATTGTCCGCCATGGTAATTGATTGGTCGAGTGAGTTATAAATATAATGTTGTATTATACTCACCGTGTTGAAAGTTCCGGTAATCTTTAGGATAGGCCAGATTTTTATTTTCTTTTGGAATATCTTCTGTTTAATCTGTGTAGCCAGATCAGTATTTAATTACAATAACATTCCTAATATTTTCAGGAGTATTTCAAGAATGTTTCAAGATGGCCGCCGTTTTTTCCAGCCCTTGCTGTGATTTGATTTCCTTTCTCTATCTCTCTTGTTGCGTAGTCCTCTTTCCCTTGTTGATATCCGATGTTTATATAGTAGTCCTTTGTCGTCCTTTCTCAATCTTTCTTGTGTACTAGTCCTCTTTCCATTACTACTACCCTGTGTTATTAACTGGTCTCTGATGGTCCTTTATAGTCCTTTCTCAATCTTTCTTGTGTACTAGTCCTCTTTCCATTACTACTACCCTGTGTTATTTACTGGTTTCTGATGTTCATATGATTGGACGACCTCGGCGGCCGCCATTTTAAGGTCAGGCAAGCCGGGCCCAGATTCCTCTGTTCTTTCCTTCCAATTGTTCAGCATATCTAGTGTTTATTCTTTTTAATTACATTAAATAGTTTAAAAAAGCTTAAAAGCACACACACACACACACACGTACAAAACATATATATTTTTAAGGGCTGCAAATACTTAAATAGGAAAGTTATCAGGGGCTGTACTCATGTTTTCAATGCTAATTTTTAACCTGGTGCTATCAAACTTCAGCCAGGTTTCAGACCTTAAACATGATTCCTACAACCTATTCTAGCTCTTTTACTGCTGTATTAGAAGCTGAATACTAACACATAACAAGAGTAATTAAATAACATTGTAAGGAGTCAAAAATACCAGATATGTGAGCTGAATATTAATTTTAATCAAATGAAAGCACACCAATTGTAATTTGATATTCACCGAAGCTGTAGACTGATTTTCAGATTTGTGTCAGTGCTAGCTGATAAATGATATCAGTGATCTGACAATCAACCTTAACACAAAGTCATCGTTTAAGTAATTCTGTAAGTTCCCTGTGAACTGGACCCAGTGAAAGTCTGGAACTCCTCGTCCAAAAATGGACGTTCTAATTTTTGAAAGAAAAAGTTGTCTCCCAGCGGGATAAAACTGAATTGAATGATGCAGCATTGAAACTGCCGGCCAAATACCTGCCCCAGGATGGTCTGCCTAAAGCTCTGGAGTTTATGAGGCTTTTGGTTGTAAATGGTTTCAAAGTTCCAAAAACTGAATTATTTTTTGCTGGAGCTTTTTACACAGACTGTTAAAAATGGGGGTCTCTAGATGGCAGTGGTTGGCACCCTGTCCAAATAGGGACACTTTTTCTAGT
Organism: Lissotriton helveticus; assembly: GCF_964261635.1. Classification (NCBI taxonomy): domain Eukaryota; kingdom Metazoa; phylum Chordata; class Amphibia; order Caudata; family Salamandridae; genus Lissotriton; species Lissotriton helveticus. The sequence goes on along the minus strand of NC_136057.1, from coordinate 797,963,581 downwards.
TACACAGTTAAGATAACCTCTGCTTACTCCCTTGGTAGCTTGGCACAAGCAGTAAGGCTTATCTCAGAGGCAATGTGTAAAGCATTTGTACAAACCCACGCAGTAACACAGTGAAAACACTACAAAAGGACAACCAACTAGATTAGAAAAATATGCAATATTTATCAGAATGGGTGCCTTACATGTAGAGAAAGGGAAGGTTTAGACCTGGCAAGTGGGTGCACTTGCCAGGTTGACATGGCAGTTTAAAACTGCCTACACAGACACTGCAGTGGCTGGCCTGAGACAGATTTGCAGGCCTACTCATGTGGGAGTCAAAACCAGTGTTGCAGGCCCACTAGTAGCATTTGAATTACATGCCCTGGGCACACACAGTGCACTTTGCTAGTAAATCTTATATGCCAATCATGGATAAGTGGCCAGAGTTCTAAAACCAGCAAAAAGGAAATAAAGCACACAGTTAAAAACAGGAGGCCATAAGCATAAAAGACAGAGGAAAAACACACCAACAATACTAGGGCTAACAGGAACAAATCTTAAATTTCCTATGCCATGGAACTAAAGGTCATGTATTTTTCGTGCCAGTTTCCCGTGGCTCAGGAGCTCAGCAGCAAAAGTTTTCAAAAGCATCCAAACTTTTTCCTCGTGTCCAAGCAACCAGTACAGCCAATTAAAATCCATGGTTAGGCTCACAAATCCTATACGACATGATATACCTATATTTTCTTACCTTAATTGTGCAAAAACTACTAAACAGAAATGCAACAAATCAGAAAACTCACACTTTCTGGACCTTAAATCTTGCTTTCTGCCAAATTAGGTGTAATTCTAATAATTTATTTTGGCTGTATCTGTATCTAACTTTCCAATGGAAAAATAAATGGGGAAAATGCATTCCGTAATCGCCCTTTTCTCTGCACCAGCTTGACAGGTCACTCCAAAACTTTCCAGGAAGGAGCAGAGGTGGAAGAGACTTTTTTTGTGGATTGCTTTGGGAAGATTCGTTACAAAGTTATTCATAAACCAAAACATGCTGTTCCCCACTGGGATATATATATACTGTAATTTAAAATTCACATGTAATATAGACAAACAGTCGGTTGAGTTTTTAGACGTGGTGGTATATGTCGAAAGAGGCAGGCTCAGGAGCAGGTTGTTTCGTAAGCCTACCACAGGCAATAGCCTGCTACATGTGGCTAGCTGCCACCCACAAAAATTGATTTGCAACATTCCATTTGGTGAACTGCTGCGGGCCAAACGAAACTGCGGTACTGACACGGATTTTGAGAGAGAAATGATGAACATGAGAGTACGTTTTGAGGAAAGGGGATACTCCAAAAAAGTGGTAGAACAGGCCTGTGCCAAAGTAAAGACCATTGCTAGGAGTGATCTTTTAAATCCCCAACCAGTAATCGGAGAGGAGAAAGAACCACTAAGGTTCATTACGGCTTACTCTGATCAGTCTTGGCAAGTGAGGAGAAGTCTGAAGAAATACTGGCAAGTGTTAAATCTAGATACAACATTGAAAAGTTTAGTTGGGGATCATCCACCGATTACGTTCAGAAAGTGCACAGCGCTGAAAGATCTGCTTTGTAATAATACTCCAAGAGAAAAAAATGATTTAAAAGCAATAAAAGGTTTCTTTACATGCCAGGCTTGTAAAGCCTGCAAAAATAGTGTGAACAGGAAGGAATTGCTTCTATCTAACACCCAGAAACCATTTATAATACAGAAACATCTGACATGTAAGTCTGACTTCTGTGTTTATGCGCTGCGCTGCCCCTGCACACTTGTGTACATTGGGAGTACAATACACCAAGTAAAAAAACGAGTCCTAGAGCACACAAGGGCAATTACAAATGAAGACAAAAACTATCCTATTGCTAAACATTTCAAGGGTTTTCATCACAAAGATGCCAGTTTATTACAATTCTGTACCCTCGACAGGGTTCCGATCTCTGAAAGAGGTGGAGTCAAAATTAGACAGTTGGGACAACTGGAATCTAGATTTATAATCAAATATGATACAGCACAACCGCTGAGCCTGAATAAAGATGAGGAAATGTCGATCCATCTAGGTTGATGAGGTCATTTAGTTGTATCTATTCTGTCTATGAAATGTATTGTGATTCTGTAACTGATTGGAAGCATTGGTTTTTAACTAGTACTCACATTATAGTGATTTCACATTTTTATTGTTTTTTGTAGGAGACATATAGTCCGCACACAACTTGGATGAAAAATCAACAGCAACCCATTAAGATGTACCGATTGGAACTGTGTATTGAGATGTGGTCTGATGATTAATTTGATACATTAATGAGAAATGGTAGCCCACAGGGGCAGAAGTGGTAATGATTTCGCCTGCAGTGATTGTACATAGCAACTTTGTATCTGAATAAGAAAACGCTGTATCTTATGCATGGTGCATTTATGCCCACTGCGGCAGAATTGTAGCAATGTACCAATTGCATTTGCCCACTAGGGCAAAAGAGTTACAAAGGGACCAATCCGAGTAATTAGGTGGTCCGGATGTTGAGTATGCTTTAAGTGGTAAGCGGTATTTTACAGCGTATTCATCGATCTGTAATATCAAAGATGCACTTTCTTCATCCAATCGTGAAGCAACTATTAGATTTGCAGTGTATTTACTACCATAAATTGTAACCGTCTTGAGAGGTACAGTTAAACACAGTCGGATGAAATTTAAAGATGTCTGCCATTGTGCATTTTCATTCAGTGGTGTTGGGGCAGGTAGTCCTACTTTTATGTTTATGTTTATGTTGGAACACTTTAAATGGATGAATTCACAAACCTGATTTACCCGTGACCAAGGTGCGGCTGCACCGAAATGCGTCGGGTGGTTTTAACGATTTTGTTTGACTAAAACTTACCACACACTATGGATCTGGGCTCAAGCTTGCTTCTTTGAAAAAATTGGCGCAAACAGTATTTGAGGATCGCCTCCTCACCTGAGCCCGCCGTCGCAGTGAGGCTGGGAGACCGGCGAACTTTGTTGAAAAAAAAAAATATATATATATATATATATATATATATATTACCTACTGGCGGTCGCCAGTAGGTATATATAGTTAGGATTTTTTCTCTATGGGATTTTTGAAAATTCTATGTCTAATAACTTTGGCGTTTGTGGACGGAATTGGCTGAAATTTTCTGGAAAATGGAACATTTTGTTTCTGAGCAGCCCCTGAAAATTTGGGGGGGTTCGTCAAGGGGGGGCCGAGAAAAAAGGTGGGTCCCAAAACGCGTTTTTCCCATGTTAATTTCCATAGGGCGGTTGGCCTCACTTTTAGCCCGAACGGCTGAATGGATTTGCACGAAACTTGGCAAAATTGTAGGGACTGGTAGCCCGATGTGCCTTTGCTAGGTCTCAATATATGTGCTCCAGTGGATTTTGAGAAATTAACGTTAAAAAAAATATATATATCTGTAACAGCGCTCCGGGCAGCGCTCCGCTTTGCGTACTTTTCGCGTTACGGAGCTTTGCGAAGCGAAGCTGATTGGTTCTCCGGCGTCTGTAAACATTCCAAACAGTCCGTAGCGGCCGCCATCTTGTCTCTCGGTAGGATCGAGAGACAAGAGGAGGCCAAAGCGAAGGGGAAAATGACCATAAGGGGGCATAGTAGATCCTCCCTGACCCCCTAGGTTTGATGAGGAGGTTTTAAAAGGGCCCCGCGGGGCAAAAAAAAAATAAAATAAAATATCGAACGGCTGAATGGATTTGCATGAAACTTGGCAAAATTGTAGGGACCGGTAGCCCGATGTGCCTTTGCTGGGTCTCAATATATGTGCTGCAGTGGATTTTGAGAAATTAACGTTCAAAAAAAGATATATATCTGTGACAGCGTCCCGGGTAGCGCTCCGTTTCGCGTACTTTTCGCGTTACGGAGCTTTGCGAAGCGAAGCTGATTGGCTCTCCGGTGTCTGTAAACATTCCAAACAGTACGGAGCGGCCGCCATCTTGTCTCTCGGTAGGATCGAGAGACAAGAGGAGGCCAAAGCGAAGGGGCAAATGACCATAAGGGGGCATAGTAGATCCTCCCTGACCCCCTAGGTTTGATGTGGAGGCTTTAAAAGGGCTCCGCGGGGCAAAAAAAACCCCCCAAAAAACGTTTTTTTTTGGTGGGGTGCGCCCTGTTCGCGTAACGGGAAGCGGACTGGGGAGCGTACTACAAGGAAACAAGAATGATTGACTTTTAACTTATTGTATGTTTATAGACTTTTTTTTTCTTTTTTTTCTGCTGAGTGACGTCTCGGCCTATGTCCACGGGATGCAGTCCCTACCATCTCGGCGTTTAAGCCCAGGGGGACCGGTAGTGTGGGAGAGATAACGTCTGTTAACGTTCGATTCGAAGGAAATCAGGAAGTGTTGATAAACATTGTCTGCGCCATTTTGCCTTTTTTCAAATGCCACACTTTTGTCGTGCACGGCAGCCATTTTAGATGCCTTGACCAGACCCACTCTCTGCACGGTGTCGATCCTTAGCATGGCTCCCCACCCTCGCAAGCATCTCCCCCAGGCACTGGTCACCCCCGCTCTCTGTCTTATGCATGGGCAATAAACCTCCCCCCATCTGCGCTGCTCTTCCCTGAGAATCACACCCTGTGCCCGCCCGACACCTCCCTTTCGCCCTATTCACTACCGCACCCTCTGACACTCCTCTTCCTCTGTGTCCGATTGTCCAGGCCGGTCCCAGGCTATCAGGTAGCCCTGCAGATGTAGTTTATGGCCCCAGCTGTAAAGAATCACCCCTCTTCAAAGGAGTTACAGTAGATCAAGGCCCCCACCCGATGAGATCCGTCACACCACACGTGTTCCTACTATCTGAAAACCATCCTGTATTGTGATTGGGGAGGGGACCGAGCCTGAAGCGGAAGATTCCAGGGATGCCTCTTTGTACATCAAAGTTTTTACAATTATGTGTCACATTAAAAATATATAGCACTCCAACAAAGTAGTAGGATTATAAAACTTTAATAACTTATAAATATATACAACGCAACAAAAACAGTAAAAACATTTAAACATTTTTAGGAAAAAAGAAGCAACAATGGTCAGTAGCTGTGTTTTGTGCAAATAGTTCCAAGGCAGCACAACGTGCTGAGTTCTGGATGGCACCCAGGTGATGTTGCCTGGGTGCCGCACTGGTTTTGGGTATCCTACAATGCTGCTCCGAATAACGGCGTGGGGCGTCCCGGGGGGTGGCTCGTCAGTAGCGGTCTGTTGTGCGAATAGTCCCAAGGCAGCAGAACGCGCTGAGATGTGGATGGCACCCAGGTGATGTCAAGTAAGTTGCCGCACTGGTTTTGGTATCCTACAATGCTGCACCGATTCCGCCCGCTTTTGGTACACTGTGCCAAAATCCGCCATTCAGCTGAGTTGCGCCCACTCTTGCGGTGCAGCGATAGGCGGCTGCCACAGGACTCTCAAAATGGCGGCAGGCTCTTTCCTTTTTGGGCACGGCGTGGGGCGCCCCGGGGGGGGGGTGAGGTGGCGTGAACGGGCCTCCCCAGGTGGAGGCTCGTCTGCTGTAGTGGGGCGCCCCTTTACTGTTTCAGTTGCCATTCCGCCCGCTTTTGGTACACTGTGCCAAAATCCGCCATTCAGCTGAGTTGCGCCCACTCTTGCGGTGCAGCGATAGGCGGCTGCCACAGGACTCTCAAAATGGCGGCAGGCTCTTTCCTTTTTGGGCCTGGTCCACTGAAATGGCCCTGGGACACCTTGGAAATCGGACGCTTGTCTGCTAGGTCTTGGACCCCATTCTCGAAAGCGTCCCCTCAGCCTTGAGGATTCTACAAAAGTCTTGGGGGCCCCCGACTCCTGCAGGCTTCCGGTGGGGAGCGGCTGCCATGATTGCTCGCGGAATGACCACGACGGAGCCACGAGATGGTGGTGCTTTCATGCTGACGCCAGCTTCAGTCTGAAACATCCAGAAACAAGGTGGGGCTTTCATCGTTTGGGAAAAAAAAAAAGTTTTCATCCAATGAAAAGTGTTATTTTTAGGTCATATGATCAAGCCTTCCATCATTAGGAAACCAAAAGTAAAATAAACCAATGAAAAGTTTTATAAACAAGTCACATGACCTGTTATGCGGCATAGGGTATAAAAAGCGTAGAAAATCCATTGGCACGTGAGGCGGCGTCAGTAGCGGACCGATGTGCGAATAGGCCGAAGGCAGCACAACGCGCCAAGATCCGGATGGCACCGAGGTGGTGTCCACCAAGTTGCCGCACTGGTGTGGCCATCCTACAATGCTGCGCCGAAAGTCGGCGTGGGGTGCCCCGTTGGCCTGTGAGGCGGCGTCAGTAGTGGACTGATGTGCGAATAGGCCGAAGGCAGCAGAACGCCCCAAGATCCGGATGGCACCTAGGTGGTGTCCAGCAAGTTGCCGCACTGGTGTGGCCATCCTACAATGCTGCGCCGAAAGTCGGCGTGGGGCGCCCCGTTGACCTGTGAGTTCGCGTCAGTAGCGGACCGATGTGCGAATAGGCCGAAGGCAGCACAACGCGGCAAGATCCGGATGGCACCGAGGTGGGGTCCAGCAAGTTGCCGCACTGGTGTGGCCATCCTACAATGCTGCGCCGAAAGTCGGCGTGGGGTGCCCCGTTGGCCTGTGAGGCGGCGTCAGTAGCGGACCGATGTGCGAATAGGCCGAAGGCAGCAGAACGCGCCAAGATCCGGATGGCACCGAGGTGGTGTCCAGCAAGTTGCCGCACTGGTGTGGCCATCCTACAATGCTGCGCCGAAAGTCGGCGTGGGGCGCCCCGTTGGCCTGTGAGGTGGCGTCAGTAGCGGACCGATGTGCGAATAGGGCCAAAGGCAGCGCAACGCGCCAAGATCCGGATGGCACCGAGGTGGGGTCCAGCAAGTTGCCGCACTGGTGTGGCCATCCTACAATGCTGCGCCGAAAGTCGGCGTGGGGCGCTCCGTTGGCCTGTGAGTTCGCGTCAGTTAGTGGGGGTTGTTTGAGGATCTGACTGCATTGGAAAGCAATGTGATGCTGTGCGTCGCCCCCAAGATGAAGGTTCCTCGGCTGCAGTGGGGCGCCCCTTGGTGTTTCACTCGCTATGCAGCTGAGTTGCGTGCGCACTTGCGGCGAATAGGCCGAAGGCAGCAAAACAATATTTTCGGAATGGAAGACACCACAAGGCGCTGAGATTCGGTTGGCACCGAGGTGGTGTCTAGCAAGTTGCCGCACTGGTGTGGCCATCCTACAATGCTGCTCCGAATAACGCGTGGGGTGCCCGAAGGGGGGGGGAGGCGGCGTGAACGGGCCTCCCCAGGTGGAGGCTCGTCTGCTGTAGTGGGGCGCCCCTTTACTGTTTAAGTTGCCATTCAGCTGAGTTTCGGCCGCTCTTGATGCTACAGCGACAGGCGGCTGCAACAGGACTCTCAAAATGGCGGCCTGTTCTTTGGATTTGGGCCTGGTCCACTAAAATGGCCCTGGGACACCTTAGAACTCGGACGCTTGTCTGCTAGAGCTTGGGCTCCATTCTCGAAAGCGTCCCCTCAGCCTTGAAGATTCTACAAAAGTCTTGGGGGCCCCCGACTCCCGCAGGCTTCTGGTGGGGAGCGGCTGCCATGATTGCTCGTGGAATGGCCACGACGGAGCTACGAGATGGTGGTGCTCTCATCCTGATCCTATTAGTGGCCTACTGATTTTGCTCGATTCCTTTTGTTTTTTTACACGATTTTTCGCTATCTGCAAAGACTAAACAGAGTATTGCGACTCTGTGCTTGTTTGTAAATAGAGAATGAACCAAAGAGAACCAATTCTAAAACAGTAAATGCTTGGATAACAATCAATCAAATGGAGAGAGAAGCAGGCACGACGGATTACAACGGGGGCAAAGGCCTGCGTTAACTACCCTTCACTATCTGCAAAGAGAGAGTACTCCTAATAGAAATGAGGGGGGGGCAGCATTCAAAGCAGATCAGTGTGCATAAACACGAAAATGTTTTTACTTACCACGTACTTGACATTCGACAGCTTATGATATTTGCTATTAAAAAACCATTGAAATTCCCTGAAAAAACCATAGGTTAGAGACCATATATAGTTAGGAATTAGCATTTAAAAAACCTTGAAAATTCACTGAAAAAAACATAGGTTATAGACCATATATAGTTAGGAATTAGCATTTAAAAAACCTTATTTTACTCACACAAAACCATTGAAATTCCATATATTGTTAGTTGCACTAACTATATATCGCGCACCCGCAATCCACTGCTGATGATGTCACATATTACATCATTCATGACATGGTCAGTGACATCACTGATGACATCACTGATGACATCTCAAATGACATCACTGATGACATCACTGATGATATCTCATTTGACATCAATGGTCACATCAATGATGATATCATTAATGTGACAATACAATGCATCTCCTCACACTTTAATATAACCTCTGTTACACCGAGTGTTAAATACAGAATATAATTTTTGAAACCATTGACACACCAATACTAGTTACTACATACGCACTCACTGATTCTTACGTCTACACACACATTCACTCATTCACCCATACAATCATTCATACATACAATCACTCATCTTTACAACACTATCATATGCACTCATACACCTATACAGACACTCACACTCTGCCACTCATCCATGGAGTTACTCACACACCTAGTCAGTCCTGTAAAGAATCAATCACACTTCCATTTTCTAATCTATACAGTTAAACATAGAGCACCTTACATTTTCAAACATATACTAACACATACTTACTCTCTTATACAATCATTGATACAAGTACACATTGATCTGCACAGAGTCACACACCTCCCAGCCAGCCACACACACACTCAGTCTCCCATACAAATACTTGGACAATCAATCAATAACCCATATAGTTACTCATATAGCTACTGATCAACACATGCAGCAGTTTACAGAACAACAGACATAATGATGCACAAATTAAGACAGTTTAGTCACTAACCCATGCACTCAGTGAGACACATTTAATCACTCACTCATACAGTCAGTCATGCACCTACTAAATCCTTCGTCCAGACACTTATACATCCACTCATTCTTCAATATGTAAGACATATTTAAACTTTACAGAAACATAAAATCACTGGATGTTGTTATCAGTGATGTCATCAGTGATGTCATTTGAGATGTCATCAGTGATGTCATCAGTGATGTCACTGACCATGTCATGAATGATGTAATATGTGACATCATCAGCAGTGGATTGCGGGTGCGCGATATATAGTTAGTGCAACTAACTATATATGGAATTTCAATGGTTTTGTGTGAGTAAAATAAGGTTTTTTAAATGCTAATTCCTAACTATATATGGTCTATAACCTATGGTTTTTTCAGTGAATTTTCAAGGTTTTTTAAATGCTAATTCCTAACTATATATGGTCTCTAACCTATGGTTTTTTCAGTGAATATATATATATATATATTGGTGTGATCAAGAGTACCAGTTACTCGAAACGCGTCGCCAGGAAGGTTTTAAATAAAAGCAACATCTTGCCTGATGCCGTGGGGTCTGTCTCCTTCTTTCGCCGCGCCGCTGGTGTGGAAGTCAGAGGATTTTCATTGAATATATATATATATATATATATACACACACATATACATATATATGTTTTTAAACTGAGGTCGGCAAACAGTTCACTCAATCACGGCATCGGAGGAAGTTCGTAAGAATAAAACGTGTCTTGCCGAGTGATTATTAAAAGCGCAGTTTCAACTGGGACCCCCGTGTGTGCTCAACTTCTTGCCGAAAGCGAAGGAGTGTGGTGTGTGTATATATATATATATGCATATATATATATATATATATATATATATTTATACAGACACGGACCCAACAATAAGTGCTTGCAAATATTTTATTGCTCCATTGCCATTATGTATTTTGGCTCGTCCGAACTTCGTTCACTTGACATGAACATATATATAAATATATAAAAAATATATATATAGATATATACCCATCCAATTCCTTAATTTCCGTCTCTTAAACGTAAATAACCGAGCACTCCAAAGGGTATTACTCTTGGTCTTTATTTTAAAAGCGATGGCATCCACGCGTTCCGGCTGTCTCAAGCAGCCTTGTTCACGATGCGCCATCTTTTTTAATCATTAAATACATTTCATCAACATAGACATTAACAAAGGACAAACCAATTGCACATTCAAGCCTCTTTTCCACGAAAAGGTGGGCGCCATTTTGGAGTGGTTTTCTATATTGAATTTCCTGTTCTGCTATGGCATCAATAATATAAACATTGGGTACAATTTATCTGTCCAGCATTCACTTATTGTTGCTAAACTGGTCTCTATACAACAAAATTGCATATATTTTTCCAAACCATGAATCGATATAGTCAATGTATAAAATCCACTATTCAAACCATCTCTTAACGCACCGCCTTAAAAAATGTTAATACATTTGATTTAAAAGTGTTGATGGCTCAATTAAAGTGCTAAGTGCTAGAGTACTCATTCTAAAGTGCTAGTTCTTTTTTTTAATCTAAAAGAAAAATAACTTTTTAATATTCTTTCCTCCATTTTCTACTTTTTATAAAAAACATTTCAGACCTTCCAAGCTACTCAAAATACGTTTCTTTCAATTCAACAGCCTTGTGCCGTATATTACAATTCATATACTGTGCTAATGCATAAAGCCTAATTACATAAAGTGCGTGTGCTCGAGGGGCATTAAAGTTTAAAGTGTATATGTCCTTTGCCCCTTGTCCTTCTCCTATAGATATATATAGACACTTAGGTTCAGTTTCGGTAAACATGGACATAAATGCACCTTAAGTTGGTCTTATCTGGAAAAGTATTGCAATAAATGTTAAATACAAAATTAATACAACCATGCCATTTGACAGCGTTCTATTTTTCTTTGTACAGTTGATGAGATAGAACTTAATTTATAAGAACTAACACTATGGCATAAATGCCATGCAAACGTTATCAGAAAAGTAACCACAAGATGGCACCAAATAGCTATAATTGATCCGACTTTTTCATTTATTTGAGCGTTACATTTTTCCCGTCACGTAGAACCTGGCGAAAAGTAATGTTCCCCTCAGAGTTAAATAGTTAATTTACTCTGCATTTCACCTTTATGACATGAATTTGGCCAACCTATATCCGGATAGGAATCTTAATGTTTTTTATTTTCCTCGAACATGCCAAAGCAGTAAGCATTATGTCCATATTTACATTACAAGCCTTCAGATAGAGGAAAACTCACCTAAGTTCAAAAGATCTCCCAAAATTGTATAATTCTCATTTGAAGAGGTGCAAGATGAAGCCACATGCCAGAATAGTACAAATCTGACATCGCTGCAAATTTGGTGTATTGCGGTAAATCGTATTATATGACGTAAACATCACGAATAACTAATGTCAGCAAAAGGCTTGTGGTAGTCAAGTGCAGTAAAACGTAATATTCAAACCTACCAATTCACATTGTGCTGACGGGTATTACACTATATCCGCAATTTGTCATCCAGTATCCTGTTGAAGAGCCGATTTCACACAGTTAGTATAAAGTCACCTGGGGCCTCATTTATGAGACTGTGCTTCGCTTTTATGCCACCGGTGCGTCACTTTTTGTGACGCACCAGTGGCATAAAAAATGCACCTTGTTGCGCCATATTTACAAAGTGACGCATCTCGGTAGATGCGTCACTTTGTAAACCCGCTGCGCCACATTATACCTGCGCCAGGTATAATGTATGCAAGGGGGGCGTATTGACGCAAGAAAGGGTCATGGAAGTGACGCAGTGAAATCTATGAGATCTCACTGCTCCACTTCTAGGACACAAATGCATAAAAATCTTACGCCTGCCTCACAGCAGGCGTAAGACTGACGCAGGCCAGAAAGGACACATTGCTGGAGTTGCGTCACTTTTGTGACACACTCCAGCAATGCGTCACTTTTGCGCCTACAGATACGTCAGAAATACTGACGTACTGTAACTCCTTGCGACATGATGCGTCATACTGTAAATATGACGCATCATTGGTGTTGCAAGGAGGGCGCAATGAAAAGTGACGCATCGCTGTTTTCACGCAGCGATGCGTCACTTTTCATCAATGAGGCCCCTGGTAGGTAGAGCCTGACATAAAGTAGGACCTGGATGTATTAAATTCCATGCCGCGCTGCATGAAAATGAACATTGAACTGTGCAGATTGGAAATAATTTGGACATCCCCAATTTACAAAGAACAGTTGGCAGATGTATGATAGTAACTGCTGCCTGAAGTAATAGGATGATTGATTGAAGGAGGTAATAACTACACTCAAGCAACAACTACAATCTTGGTCAGGGTGAACCTCAAAAGTCAATAAATCAACCTGTGCTTAACACTCGCACGAAAGCAGTCAGGATTAATTTAGAGGAAATGTGTAAAATATTTATGCCTCATGCAAACAGTAATAAAATTAAAACACAAAACAAGAAAAATACTGCTCCACTTTTAGAGAATAGGGAACAAGAATGTACTAACTACATTGAGAACAAAACACATTAAACCCAATATTTACGACCGCAGTTATTAATTTTTAAATTGTTAGTGAAATCGCAAGTCTAAAAGATCTCAGCACCAACAGCAAGTATTTGGAAAAGCAAGACCATGGTAAAGTCAAATGTTAAGGTCGACCGCAATTGAGCATAGGTCGGATACACAAAGTGGATTGGTCCCGGTTTTGGATTATCTTCAAATAGAAACATTTCTCGGAAGGAAAGTGTAAGAGAAGGTAGAGCTTAGTGGACTAAGGCAGCAGGCTGTGGCTGAGGAAGAGTCATCATTGCCAGGGTAGCTGGGCGAGGTCTCAGTGTAGCCATCCATAATTGCAGTAATACCCATGAGTGTGAGGAACTGGCTTTTCAGGCTGAGGAGGTCATTGTTGTTAATGTGGACCATGCCGCTGTCGAAACTGGTGAAGATTTTTACTTTTGGACAGAGACAACATTTTCGAAGTCGAAAACCTCCAGCAGGATGAAGCTATAAGCCACAGCCGAAGAGGGCTCCGTGAGGCAGGATACTGTTGCTCGTAGGTCACTCTGAACAGAATTTGCTACTACGGAGAAGAATGTAGCAGGAGCTGCTGTGAGCTTGGACTGACTGGTGATGCACTTTGGGTGAAGCGCCTGGCAGGTCGGTCCTGGTCTTCTGTTGGTTCTTCTGGCACGTTTTGGTGAAATGGTTTGTAAGTCTAAACTGATAGGGTTAGGCAGGAGCATCATCTTTAACGGCACTTCTAAGGGGAAGGGTCGAGGACCTAGGGCGCACCACTTGGAGGGGGTAGGACTCACTCCAATGGAGGCCAGGTGTAGGGTTCAATGTCTCTGGAACTCATTATGTCCCTATAGCTCAAACAGGAGGCCTGTCAACTAGCCCTTGGAGTCACTTCTCTAGTCCTGGGTTCCAGCAGCAAGGCAGGCATCTAGCAGCAGGGCAATCCTCTGCAGATCAAGGCAGGCCTCAATGAGCAGAGCAGACCTCTGAGGGCTCAGGTGGCGCTTCCGATGTCTTCCACAGGTCCAGCGTAGACTAATCAATAACTTCATTGGTTTCCCTGCTCATGTGATAAACATGTCCAAAGGTCCGGTTATGTAGTGGCACTTATCATATGTATGCCCCTCTGTACTCAATTAGATCCCTTTGTCTACACTCTCCTGAGCCACTGGACTGACCCATAAGGTAACCCTTCTCCTCATCTGTGGACCCAATCTGTGCAGCTCCTACCCTTAACATGCTCACAGATACATCCCAGTATGCATAATGTTCCACGATGGCCAAAAATGTGATGTGACCCATTCCGCCCCTTAAATCAGACTTCTGCCCACAAACCAGGGAACATTCTGCCTTTAAAGACAGCAATCAACAAAGGCCAAGAGATAAGCACTGGACAATCTGGGGTTCTCCGATCTATGAGGGTTCTCGCAATGAGCAGCAATAGCCCAGCAAGCTTGCCACACTGCTTTCACTATCCTTCCCACCTTTCTTGGGGTGGTAGCCTGAGACAGGCTACTCAGCTCAGTGTTTCAACCCTGAGGCTGACCAGGAATCAGGAGTGAGCCTTTTCTTCCCCTGCTCCTTTAATTGGGCCTCTGGGCCTTCTGTTTGTGAGAGTTACTCCCAGAAATCGTAGCTTTCAAGGCACCATGAGCGACTGCCCCTCCCAGCTCACCTGACACTTCGGGCTATTAATTTCCCAGAATGCAGTCAAGGGCAAACTAGGGACTAACTATAATCCTCCTCTGGTTCACCTACCCACCACCTTAACATGGGTCAGAATAAGTCCTTCTCCTTGGCCTGAATCACCCTAGTCGTGTGTCTGGCCCGATGTCCCTCAAACCAGTGACCAGGATCTCATTCACTTTGACCTGGTAGAAGTGACGACTTCCGCCCAAAGGGATCACAAGCTCACCCTCTGAGTTTATATCCCAGCAAATGGAGATAAGGGCATGGTCTACCACCTGGCAATGGGAACTACTTCCCCCCCAAGCCACATTGGCCCCCCATATAGAGGTCCCACCAGTAGTTGGTTTCTTGGTACAGAACAGGGACATTTTCTTGTGCCCAATCTGGGAGCAATTAAAGCGCTGATGTTATGGTGGGCCACTGCCCACCATAATCACTCCTACTCTTTAACCCCTTCACTGCGGCGGCTATTCCGCCGCAGTGCTAAGGGGGCGGGGCGGCCTCATGCTGGTGACGGAACCGCTCCGTCACCAGCCACGGTTGCGCTGTGCTTATGATGGAGCGGTTCCGTCATGGCCCCGCCCGCTCAATGGAACGCTCAGCGCAGGCGCGGAATCGCGCCGCGCAGGCGCTCTGAGTGGGCCATGACGGAACCGCTCAGTCATCAGCACAGCGCGACCGCAGCTGATGACGGAGTGGTTCCGTCACCAGCAGGGGAGGGGTTAAAGGGATTGGGGAACTCCCCCCACACACTATTTTTATAACTGTCTGTGTCAGTATGGACCTCCCCTTCACTCTGGGGAGGGGTAAACTGAACAAACTTCTACATTATCACTCCCAGGTACCTTCTCAATCACTCTGACACTAATCTAGAAGTCTTCCTGCTGCAGGGAGCTTGCGGTCAATCAGGTCTTACCATAGCTCTGGAAAACAATGACTGTGCATGTGCTCCCTTGCTACGAACTATACACCCCCTCCTAAGTGTTTACTCTCCTTTTAAATTGTAACTAATGCCAAAAATGTGGTCTTTTAATAGCGCTTTTTAACTATTGAACAAGATACTTTTCAAATTATGTTTTAATGTGTGCAATGGTTTTAATTAATCAAGCATACTAAAAATGTTCTACCTTTCTACACTCTTAAGTGTTTACCTCACTACTCTTCAACCAACCATACAGTGCCTTACAAAAGTAATCCACAAAATCAACCTAAGACTAGTGAGACTGATTCTGACTGTCCTTAAATATCTGCCTGTACCTTTCTGTAGTGAGTACATACTTTCTGATAAGTGTGTCCTTCATAAGTGCATACTTCTTCCCGTCCCTCTTTCCTGGGACTAACAGTGAATCCCTCCCTTCATAGCGAATGTGCCGAAAGAGATAAACTCCCCTATCCTCTTTAGAGACACTGTGCATCTCTAGGGCACCCTCATAGGCCTTAAACCACGTATCTGCGTCATCATCCACAACAAAATCTGGTACCAGGTCTTTGGGTGTGTCGACCCTCCTGTCTCCAGTGGACACTATATGGTTGCTGTAACCTTTTCTGCTGTACTCTGAGGCTTGTTTGAGCTTTAGGTCAAGTTCCTTGAGGGTCACTTCATGAGCCAATAATAGTTAAATTTTCTCCAAATCTAGCTTTTTCTCCTGCAGGATCCTGTTTCAGGCTCTCTCTGCCTCAGCCCTTTTTGCTTTTGTAGCCAGTTCCTGCTAGGACAGCTGCAGCTTGAGTCCACTGTCAGCATACCGGCACTCCAGTTCCTCAGGGGACAGGGATTGAGAGGACAAATTGATTATTGCATCCTATGTGGGACCAAGTAGGGTGCTTCACTCCTGTGGGTCTCCCACCCTCCTCTAGTTCTGGTGCCCATGGCAGAAGATTCTCCTCTCTTTACAACTCTGGAAGTGTTGCAAAGATGTTCTTCTCAGCTTCTACTTCCTCTTCCTCCTCATCCATTACCCTCCTCCTCATCCTCCTGTGCAGCAACTTGCATTCTTTGGACCTCCTCCCTGGAGGGACATGTCATACGTAAACCTTGGAGAGCCCTTGGCTGGTTTCAGTCTCATCTCTCTGCCCAGCTTGGCCATCCTGTAGCTTTCAATGTTGTCAAGATCCAGCTCCATCTTTGCAGGCAAGAATCACAGGGGCACAAATGTGAGGCAGGAATTACGTTTGGAAAAAGGAAAAATATGGCAAGTTGAATCTGGTATCAAATATTTACATGGGATTTTAGAGTAACACAAATAACTGGACAAACACAAGTACTGAATCCCATCAGTGAGCACCGGTGTGAGATGTAGGTTTGCTGTTTGAGGGGGGCACAAGCCTTTCTCAGCAACAGCCACAATTCCTGCCAGGGTGAACCACTCAAGTCACTAAATTACCCTGTGCTTAACACTCTTGTAGCTTGACACAAAAGTCAGGCTTAACTTAGAATCAATGTGTAAAGTATTTATGCCTCACACAAACAGAAATAACGTGAAAATGGAGCAGAAGACAAATCCCACACTATTTTAGAAAAATAGAGTTAAAAGAAACACATTATATTACAAATGACAAAAATGTAATTAGTAGAACTGGAGATATGAAATTTTTTAAGATTTAGATACAAATAGTGCTTAGGAGCACAACGCCTCAACTGTGGTTATCTAGTTGCACTGCTCCGGACAAAGTCACAAGTTCAGGACAACCACGATGAAGCATAGGCCAGATATAGTGACCAGGTCAGGCTAACTGAGAATTGTCAAAAAATGAAAGCCCCTTTGGGCACTCTCAATCACATATATTCATTCCATAGCCTAAATCTAATCAAATAACCTCAATTTACACATTTGATGAACAAAGAGGAAATGTAAAAAGTATTAAAAATGTGTACAATGTATTCAAGACAGATTATTAAAAAGCGATTAAGGCTTGTGAAAGCACATAATCCAAACATATCATACGTGCAATATTAAAAAACAGCATTAGACAATACACAAAACAGAACAAATAAAAATGGGAACACTAAGGAAAAATAATTTCTATTGCACAAAGGGAAATACAAAATTCATAAAGAGATCAATTCTAATCTATTAGAATTGATCTCAGTTCTGTTGGGGATCACAGCTGAGCTGGCAGAGTATCATTTTTTCAGCTTCTAAGGGTATAGGAGTAGGGAGCAACTACTTTGGGTGTTAAGACTCAAAAGTAGGCAGAGTTCAGGGACAGGGATCAAGGGTGTTGGGGCTTGTTGTGATCTTGTAGATTAGAACAGGAGGCAAGTTTACTAGACCTTAGAGTCATTATGGATGCAAGGTCCGTGTGTAGTCCTTCGTCCTTAGATAGCAGGCAAGCAGATCAAGAACAGAAAGCTTACACTAGAACTAACCAGAAATATCAAAGAACTGTTGTCATCTAAATGTGAGCCTGTTTTTTCTAACCTACAAGGGATGAAAAAACGTCTGAATTGCATTCATTGTAACAACATCATAATAGGCAACAAAATTACACATCCAAGGACAGGTGAATCAGTAGCACTTCAGCATTCGTGAAACTGTAACACTGCAAATGCCATTTATTCTATCAAGTTTCCATGTGAGTTGCTTTAATTTGGAAAGACTGTAAGGAAAGTAAAGATCAGGATAACTGAACATAAAAGCATGATCTGCAACAAGAATACCAATTCAAACTTAGTGGTACATTGGTTGGAGAAGCAACACAAAATGTCACGATTATGGTTCCTGATTTTGGAAACAGTGATGCCAAAGGAGGGCGTAGACCCCAGCAAAACATTGCAGAAAGAAATTTTGGGGATAAAAAAATTCAACATTCTGACCCCTTAGGGATTTAATGATAAGCTGGATAGGAGTTGCTTCCTATAAAAGTGTAAGCAATCTTACTTGCTTCAGACACCATTAAATTCCTGTACACACACTGTTTTCACCTTTTGAATCCCTTGATCCAGTCTTTAGAAACTTTGCACATGTTACAATAGGCAATTCTACGATCAATGAGTTATGTGTACAAAATAACCAGAGATTGGAGTGAAACATTACATATTGGTGTATACCTTCATTAGTCATGTTGTTTATGTGCATTCTGATTGTAATCAAAGAAGTTCTTTGGTTTGTGTAAAATAGATGAAGATACGTATTCATGTACAAACATCGAGAATTATATATATTCACGCATGCAATCAACATTATAATGATATGCATCTTTGATGTGATGAAGGGAGGTGAATCCTGTGTAATGTAAGAATAATCTCATTATGAAAGGCCAATTTATGTAGATCACACTATAAACTCACTAGTTACACACTATCATTGGAGTTGAGCAAGTATTCGTAGTATTTTTGGGTTAAGTTGGTTGTTACAAGAGCAGAGGATTTGATATGTATCACTTTGTCTGCCTTCAGTGATCAGCACTTTGAATTTGGTTTACAGGACTAAGATGGCCGCTATGTAAGCGGAGGAATGGAGATGCATTGCATCGGCCATCGTCGGTGTCATTATATCGAATACGTTGTGATTAAGTTACATACAAGTGGACAGAAGTGGGAGAGAGGTAGAAGTTGGCACATTACTGACGGGCATACTGTGAAAAGGATGAGATATGCCGATGAAATACTCAAAGGTATCAGCTGGATACAGTTGCATATTGATGAGACCTGTGCTGGGAATGGGCAAGTAATGACATTCCATTTGTTGTTTAAGGCTTTGAGAAAATGTCTGAACATTGGTTATCCAGTTCTAAAGCGTGTGGGGTCGCTTAATTGATTTTCCAAGGTACGTTGAAGATGTATATAGTAGTCGTGCTCATGAATCAATCACAACGTCTGTATACTTATGAGGGATATTTTTACAGAAGAACTGGATGGTACTGTTCTCTGATTGGAATTCTTCATGATTCCTGCTTATTGTGAGTGCACTTGGTATTCGAACACAACAGTGCACAGACTGAAGAGGGAGCTTTGTGATATATCATCGTTGGTAGCCACAGTTGTTGGTGGTGTTACATTTTACACTGTTTTCGATCTAGGGTTTTTTCACTGATGGTATAACAGTAATATGGAGTGCTGGTGAGTTCATTAGCAACAATGCGGACTTAGAGCACACATGACACTGTAGGCACATGGAAGTCAGGCAGATATGGGGAGCACTGTTTGTTTGTGATTGTCTCTTTCTTGATGTTGCAAGTTTTGGTGGAACAGTAACATAACACATCATGTTAGGTTTATTTTGTTTTTTCAGAGGCCCCTAAGGAAGGGACTATTGTCCCGAAATGCACACAGAGATATAAGAATACTATGGAATCAATGAATGAAGGTTCATCGTGTATGACTGCATGATATTATGTTTTGACAAAAATTGATGTTATAATCATAATCATCATTGATGGAATATTGAACTGTGGCTGAGGTTTGATTTACATCAATGAAAATGTGTGTTTGAAGAAATTTGTGTATGTTGTATTGTGTATTGCACTTAAGAAATTGAATGTTAAATACGCGTTAGGGGGCGCAGGGAACTGCAGTGTACAACAGTCAAGCACACAGTGGAGCCAGTCCTTGCTACGCACACTAGACCAAGCAATAAGGGTACTGAACTTTCAATCTGATAAAATGGACGTACAAATAGATCTTAAAAATCTAATTGCCAGCCATATCTCCAGTATAAACTCCAAGATGGATTTAATTACGTCCCTTCTATTCCAAAGGGGAAATTTGGAACAACAAGGAAATAAAGATAAACAACAGCCTGATTGCGGCTGTGGGAGTATAATAGAGAAACTGGCAAGTCTCCCCGACATTTTAAAGGACATTCTAGGGGTGGTAAAATCAACAAGTAATAATAAACAGAATACGGAAATGTTACATATGACAGAGATGAAGGTATCCTCAACACGTAATAAAGCAAAAACAAGGTTAAGCAGTGAGGACAAAGGAGATTATGATCAAGTGTAACCCGATGAGCAAGTAGAAAATACAGAAATCCAAATGGAAATAACACAGAATTCCTTTGAGATTTCCCCCGCAAAACCAACAAAAAGGCAAAGAAAACACGCAAGGTAGGCTAGGCTTAAACATAAAAAGCAACAAAGCCTAGATTCAGAGAAGATCTTTCCAATATTTGCAATTAAAACATCTCGAATGGGAAAAATCAATTCACTGAACGCATCAACGTGCGGGCCACTATCAACTGACATAGCCCCCATAAGAACTTAGGCCAAAGGAGGAAAGCTCATGCACTGCTGTTTTTTCCATCTCCAGCTTGCAAAAAAACAAGATAAAGCAACACCTCGTCACAGAAGTAGGAAGCCTGCAAATAAAAGAAATAGACCCAAAAAATGCATCTTATAGTAACAAACACCGTAACACAGACATAGGAGACAAAGTCCCACATAGGAAGGAGGAAAGCATAACGAGGAATGAACAAGGAAGTAAGAATGACTCAACAAGTAAGAGGTGGATGGAGGAAATAAAAAACAGCCCTCCCCTCAAGCATAATCTGATAAAGGTTACAACAAAAGGAAAGGAACGAAGATGTATGCTCCCACCCACGGAATCGGAAGCCGAACGAACAGGGACAAGGGACAAGGACAACAGAAAATCTGGGGAAAACAGATATGAAAAAGAGGATGGCTCATGGAGAACACTTGGGACTAGAAGCCCGCGAAGAACATAACCCATCAACAATTAACAACTTGGCATCACCTAAAGAAGAAATCGCACAATTCCCCGACCGTTTTCAAAACCAGTCAGACGCGTTTGAATTAAAATTGACATTTGTGCCAGAATATTCAACCAAGGGAAGGCAAGACATTCTGAATCGAGGGAATTTGTTAAAGTTGTTTAAAGCAATCCCAGAATTAAATGGAATTACCTCACAAGACTTAGCAGCTGTTGAATTTCAACAAAAAAGATCAAAGTCAGATATTGAAGAGTCAGTGACAACATGGTCCTTAAAGGAATTAGTAGACAAGATATTTGCAACAAGATCAAGATTTGGAGCCTGGGGAATCATAATGATGCTACATAAACGTCCAAGGTACCCCTATCCCCTCTTAGGCAGTCCAAAACATTTAAAACAGGAAGACTCACTCGGGATAAAACAGAACATATGCATACGAGGAGCTCGATCGACCACACCAGTTATGACATTCACTGGAAACGGGCCCAAAACATCGGCAAGCGCACCCCACGAGGGAAGTGGAAAACTGGACAGGCTGGATTGGTCATGGTTGCCAGTGGCGCTAAGTAAAAAACATACCTAACAAAGAGGCAAAACCAATAGTAAGAGAAGAGAAGCAGGCTTATAACACGGAGGGAATGAAGCATGACAGATTCACGATCTGCTCTTGGAATGTCCATTGGTTTAATGATATGGACCAGTACCATGAAACCCTAGCTTTTGTTCAACAATTAGATATAATCATGCTTCAGGAAACTTGGAACATGACTCCATCCTCAATTCCAGGATTTAAAGAACATCACATTCTCGCAGAAAGATTTTAAAATTTTGGGCACCCGCGAGGAGGCCTGTCGATATACGCCTCACAAAAGTATAACTGGCTAACCGAAGAGCTGGATGTTGGGGCAAATTGGGTACAAGTGATTAAAATCACCAGAAAGTCTCCACCAAATAACTTAAAGTGGAAACTTTTACTGATTAATGTTTACGTACATCCATAGAGAAATACCCAGAAAGAAAGATACTCTATTTTAATGGCTCTGATTAAAACAATGCAAAGATCTTACTAGCAATGCCCCATGTTCATCTCAGGAGATTTTAACAGCAATCTCACAATTAAAGATCGTATAAAAGGAAAGAGGTTAGGGAACTGGGAAGGCCGAATATTAACGAATAAGCTCTAAGATCTGGGATTGACAATTTTGAACGGAAATGCAAAAGGAGACACATCAGCGGCAATAACACATTTGAGTGGTAATGTTCGCTCAATAATAGATTTTACAATCATCAGTAACAGATTACTCCCTTGCAACGAATAATTTTGTATTGTCCAGCGCATAGAAAGCAATCACTTCCCTCAAATTACGACAATGACCAATTCTATCATACAGGCCGAAAAAATCAACTCCCTTATACAACCCTCCGAAAAGTTTAACTTGCAAAAACTAAAACGGCGAGGGGGAAACCTGAAAAGTTTACAGGAGACAGTAAGTGAGCAAACTGGGGACACAAACAGAGGGAGAACGAGTAAAAAACTGGGAACACCTGGTCCAGGCAATCACCAGTAAATATCCAGCACTGCCAGGCAGCCAAAGAAGAATAAACACGAGGAGGGAACCCTGGTTTAGCAATGATCTAAGAGATCAAAAGAGAAGGATCTCAAGAGAGGTACGAACACAAACACAGGCGACAAGACTGGGTAAAAAAACAAATAAAAATAAATTGATGGAACTAAGGAATCACTATAAGAACTAGTTGAGAAACGTAAAAATGGTTTATAAGGAATCAATCTGGATAAATCTATTGAGTGCATTTAAATTGCCAAATAGCAGGGACTTTTGGGGTATTATAAATAACCTGAACAAAGGAACAAGACTTCAACAAGAACCTAGAATTGGAGCGGAAGCGTGGGTAGAACATGTGCGGGACATGTACAGTAATACGGAACTAGGGTCCATTGAAGGGTCTCGAGGGCAATCTTCGGAACTGGAAGAAAGGACAACAAAACCCAAGCAGGATAACTTGGATTTGCAAAACCCACAACAAGAGAAAGATGGCAATGAACAAAATACCCTGACCACCACCAAACAACTAAGAGGTATTGTCACGGGGCGGGGGCTACTGACCCCGTGGACGCTGAGCCGATGACCCCTTGGTGGACCACCGCACCTGGTTTACGTTCTTCCCTTGCCCCCATGCAGCCCCAGGACGAGCAGGACCCCGAAGACTGGAGGACGGGTGACCCGGAATACTGGTGGCCTATGAACCCGGAGGCTGAACACGTCTCCTTTAAGGCCTGGGAGACCGGCGCGGTAGCCCCGCCCCCTGCACAGGAAGAGGCAACTTCAAAAGAGCCCTGGACGGAGGAAGAGGCGGAGAACGCGAGCCCCGAGTCGAGAGGACGCGAGGCGTTTCCCAGGAGTAAGCCCGGCGGAGGAGAACCACGGACGAGCCCAGCTGTACCTTCCCTGACGAGCCCACCAGACGAGTCCTCGAGGAGCCCAGGAGAAGCAAGCCAGCGGCCAGGAGAGCCGAGGAAACACGTTCCGCCCTGCCACACGCCCACGGGAGGAGTGTGGCTTAAACAGGTACGGGGGCGTATGGCGGGTTGGTTGAGACAGAGTCCGCAACCCCCTAGCAAGTAAAGCCTCCTGCACGCGTGTCCCTGTTCCCGCATCCCCTAACCCCGACCTCACGAGCACCGACTGAGCACTGGTCTGCCTTTTGTAAATAAAACACGAGTGCACTGGTGTCCCTCACCCCTGGTCCTTGCATTGCCTAAAGGAAGCAGTCACTAACCTCCGGTTTCCTTTCCTTCCACGCTGCGGCCGGAACTGCCTTCTGGGGACGACCGGACCACCGGCCCTGACACCCTGGATCCTGCCCGGACCACCTACGACCCTGCCGCCTTCGCGAGGGAAAGGCTAACCAGCCGCCAACGGAAAACATATACTGTGCCAATTAAAATAAAACCCTCTTTGAAACGGATTCCTGCCTATGCCGACTCTGCTTCCCTAGATACCCTCTTGGGCCCTCTAGTTGCACCTGTGTCTGACCCGGCTCCACCGCCCACCCCCTTACAAGTGGTGTCAGAAGTGGGATCGGTAGACCAGTCCATCTGTGACACCGAGATGGACGCCCTCATCCAACATCTCATCAAGGGACAAGAAAAATTGGAATGGGCAGTGGAGAGGCAGCTGACCTCCGCACAGGCAGACAGAGACCTGTTTAAGTCCACCTTCTCAGCCCAGCTGGAGAGCATGAAGAGCGGGCCCCCCCCTTCTTTGACCCCTACGAGCGAACCAAGGATCCATAGTCCCCACCCCTCGGGTATTGCCCTACAGAAATACCTGCAGGGGGAAGACCCTGATGCCTTCCTAATGAATTTTGAAAGGGCCGCGAGGGCGTTGGGATGGCCCGAAGACAAATGGCCGTTTTTTCTGGCCCCTTAGCTAACTGGGGAGGCACAGTCCGCCTACCAGGCCGCGAATCCCTTGGGGAACACTCCCTATGCGGCTATTAAAGGGGTGATCTTGGACCATTTGGGGCTGGACCAGGAGGCCTACCGAGTCAAATTCAGGAAAGAGCGTGGTATCCCGGGAGAAAACCCAAAGACCCTGTTCTACCGCCTCAAGATGGCTGCAGACAAGTGGCTCACCCCCGACACTTGCACCAAAGAGGAGATCCTACACAAAGTGTACTTGGAGCAGTTCATGGAAGCTCTCCCATATGCCTCACAAAGGTGGCTGAGGCAACATTCCGGACTGGGGATAGAACAGGCCATCAACATGGCCGCCAACTTCGCTAGAGCCCAACCCAA
Source organism: Lissotriton helveticus (assembly GCF_964261635.1). Taxonomy (NCBI): domain Eukaryota; kingdom Metazoa; phylum Chordata; class Amphibia; order Caudata; family Salamandridae; genus Lissotriton; species Lissotriton helveticus. The sequence continues at coordinate 797,938,844 of NC_136057.1, read as the reverse complement.
GGCTCTCCCGTGGGAACACGAGAAGGCCCTGAAAACACCCTTGGCGGGGAAGACGGAGAAGAAACCGAAAACCGGTGGGGAGTATGGTCGGATGAAACCACCGGGACCGATAGCCCCCCTGTTGAGAGGACCTCAGTGTTACGACTGCGGCGAGTGGGGCCATATCGCTAGGCTGTGTCCCCGAAAACGTCCGCCCCCGGAAGAACCGATGGAGGTCGGATACTTGCCCAGAGCGGTGCTCTATTCCTCGGAGATGGGCTCCTCATTTTATGTGAGTATGTGGATGAATGGCTTGCGCATAAGGGCCCTGTTAGACTCCGGGTGCAGACAGTCCGTAGTGCAGAAACACCTGGTCACTCCACGGCAATACATCCCCGACGCAGTAGTCCACATCAGGTGTGTTCACGGCGACGTCAAGCCCTACCCCCTGGCCACCATCACCCTCCCCCCCAAGGGGAAAGCCCCCTGCACTGTAAGGGTGGGAGTAGTGGACACCCTACCCGAAGACGTGATTGTGGGAGTGGATAACCCCGACTTCCTCTCAATGTTCAGGGACTCTCTAAACCGGTCCCCTGGGTCAGGGACTAACCCCCTTTCGCATTACATAGCTCCTGAGCCCTGGACCACGGACCACAGTTTCCGTTTCGCGCAAGCCGAAGACAGGACCCTGTTCAACGCCTGGGAAAGCGCTCACGCTCCCCGAAGCCCAGACCGCCCCGAGTACCCGACTTTCAGCATACGGAACGGGCTCCTGTACCGACTTCCCCGGGATGACTGCCAACCACAGTTGGTCGTACCCCGCTCCTTCCGGGAACAAGTACTTTTTTATGCGCACACCCACCTCACGGCAGGACACACGGGCAAGGAGAAAACCACAGAGACCATCCTGAGGTATTTCTTCTGGCCCGGCATATACAAAGAGGTCCAGGAATACTGCTCCCACTGCGAAGTGTGCCAGAGAAGGAACACCAACCGCCCGAGTGCAGCGCCCCTTAGACCCTTGCCCATTGTGGGCACTCCCTTTGAGAGAGTCGGCATGGACCTCATAGGGCCCCTGCCCAAAACAGCAAAAGGACACGTCTACGCCTTGGTCATCGTGGATTATGCCACTAGGTTCGTGGAGGCGTTTCCCCTGAGGGCACCCACCACCGCAGCCATCACGGATCGGTTTGTGGAGTTGTTTGCTAGAGTGGGTTTCCCGAAAGAGGTCCTGACCGACCAAGGGACACCCTTCACCTCCAAGCTTATGAGGGAAGTCTGCAAGGCCTTAAACATTAAACATCTGAAAACGTCGGTTTATCACCCCCAGACCGACGGACTGGTGGAGCGATATAACCAGTCCCTAAAGAACGTCTTAAAGAAGATGATGACAGCAGAAGGACCGGATTGGGATCGCCTGCTACCCTTGGCCCTGTATGTCTTACGGTCCCAAAAACAGAGCAGTTTGGGGTGTTCTTCGTTTGAACTGTTGTATGGAAGGCACCCCAGAACCTTATTGGAGATCACAAAGGACCTTTGGGAAGCCGAGGAAATACAGGAACAGCAATCCGTCCTCGAATACACCAGGCACCTAAAGAGCAGACTGGGGAAACTACGCGGCCTTGCCTCCTCGAACCTCGAACAGAAACAACACGAGCAAAAAAGGTACTACGATCGGGGAAAAAGACTGAGAAGCATAGCGGTGGGGAAATGGGCCCTGGTCCTGATGCCATCCCTGAGCGGGAAATCCAAGGGGGAGTGGCAGGGTCCCTACAAAGTGGTGGAAGCCCTCGGCGACACCACGTATCGCCTACAACTGACCCCCAGGAAGACCCAGAGCTACCACATCAACATGCTGAAGGAGTGGTTAGGACCGGCTCCCCGGGGAGTCCTCCATGCGGAGACGTCGACCATTCCCCAACTAGTGGTGAACCCCGCATTGACCAAAGAAGAGGAAGTCTCGCTGAGGCAAGCCCTACATTCTTATTCGGGCGTATTTTCGGACCTCCCCGGTAAAACCTCGCTGGTAGAGCATCAGATCAATACTGAACCCGGGAAGACGGTAAAACAGAGACCCTACAGGATACCCGAGGCCAGAAGAACAGCGGTGAACAAGGAAGTCCAAGCCATGCTAGACTTGGGGGTGATTCGGCCTTCGACCAGCGAGTGGTCCTCGCCCATCGTGATGATACCCAAACCGGACGGGACGAAGAGGTTCTGCATGGACTTTCGGGCCTTGAACACCATATCCACCTTCGACACATACCCCATACCAAGGGTGGACGAGCTGATCGAGAAGATCGGGGACGCCGTCTATATAACCACCCTGGACCTCACGAAAGGGTATTGGCAGGTGCCCCTCCGTGAGGAAGACCGGAAGAAGACGGCGTTCGTAACGGATCAGGGGTTGTATGAGTTCACCGTACTACCCTTCGGCCTCCACGGGGCCCCCGCAACCTTCCAGCGCCTGATGAACCAAGTCCTGAGGCCCCACCTTCGTTACTGTTCCGCCTATCTGGATGATATAGTGATCTTCAGTGGTAGTTGGGAAGAGCACCTTGAACATCTAGGAGCAGTATTAGCGGCTCTACAGAAAGCAGGACTACATGTCAACTCCCGGAAATCCAGAGTGGCGTTCACAAAGGTGAACTATCTGGGATACGTTCTGGGTGACGGCCAGATAGCCCCCCAAGATGCCAAGGTACAAGCCATAACAGCGGTGACCTACCCAACCACAAAAAGGGAGTTGAGAGCCTTTTTAGGGCTCATAGGGTATTACAGGCGGTTCATACCCAACTTCGCGGAAGTGGCCGCTCCGCTTACCGATTTGCTAAGGAAGGACGTCAGGCCCAGGGACATAGCCTCTCCCTCCCCTGAGGCACAACAGGCCTTCCACAGGCTCAAAAGAGCCATGACCACTGCCCCCCTCTTGATATCCCCTAAGTTCGACAAACCTTTTTCATTGGCCACAGATGCCTCTAACACCGGAGTGGGAGCAGTATTGTCACAGACAGGAGCCGACGGGAGGGAACATCCGGTAGTGTACATCAGCCGCAAGCTATTCCCCAGGGAGACAAAATATTCCACCATTGAAAGGGAATGTCTCGCCATCAAGTGGGCGATAGAGAAGCTAAGATATTACCTTGAGGGACGGCCATTCATCCTGCATACTGACCATGCCCCTCTCCGTTGGATGCACCAACAAGGTAGTCACAACCCCAGGGTCCTCAGATGGTTCCTCTCGCTCCAGCCCTATGCTTTTACAGTGGTACACCGCAAGGGGACGGACAATGGGAATGCGGACTTCTTGTCAAGGGTTCAGCCTCTCCCCGATCGGGAGAGTCCAGGGGGGGAGGTGTGTCACGGGGCGGGGGCTACTGACCCCGTGGACGCTGAGCCGATGACCCCTTGGTGGACCACCGCACCTGGTTTACGTTCTTCCCTTGCCCCCATGCAGCCCCAGGACGAGCAGGACCCCGAAGACTGGAGGACGGGTGACCCGGAATACTGGTGGCCTATGAACCCGGAGGCTGAACACGTCTCCTTTAAGGCCTGGGAGACCGGCGCGGTAGCCCCGCCCCCTGCACAGGAAGAGGCAACTTCAAAAGAGCCCTGGACGGAGGAAGAGGCGGAGAACGCGAGCCCCGAGTCGAGAGGACGCGAGGCGTTTCCCAGGAGTAAGCCCGGCGGAGGAGAACCACGGACGAGCCCAGCTGTACCTTCCCTGACGAGCCCACCAGACGAGTCCTCGAGGAGCCCAGGAGAAGCAAGCCAGCGGCCAGGAGAGCCGAGGAAACACGTTCCGCCCTGCCACACGCCCACGGGAGGAGTGTGGCTTAAACAGGTACGGGGGCGTATGGCGGGTTGGTTGAGACAGAGTCCGCTACCCCCTAGCAAGTAAAGCCTCCTGCACGCGTGTCCCTGTTCCCGCATCCCCTAACCCCGACCTCACGAGCACCGACTGAGCACTGGTCTGCCTTTTGTAAATAAAACACGAGTGCACTGGTGTCCCTCACCCCTGGTCCTTGCATTGCCTAAAGGAAGCAGTCACTAACCTCCGGTTTCCTTTCCTTCCACGCTGCGGCCGGAACTGCCTTCTGGGGACGACCGGACCACCGGCCCTGACACCCTGGATCCTGCCCGGACCACCTACGACCCTGCCGCCTTCGCGAGGGAAAGGCTAACCAGCCGCCAACGGAAAACATATACTGTGCCAATTAAAATAAAACCCTCTTTGAAACGGATTCCTGCCTATGCCGACTCTGCTTCCCTAGATACCCTCTTGGGCCCTCTAGTTGCACCTGTGTCTGACCCGGCTCCACCGCCCACCCCCTTACAAGTATAATACAAAAGCTTAAGACAGAAGGAGCGGCAGGACCGAATGGCCTACCCAATGCGCTTTTCAAGAATGACCCAGATTTCTGGTCGGATAACTTAACTCCGCTCTTCAACTATATTTTTACACACAGCGACGTCCCCGATTTGTGGAAAGGGACCATAACCCATCCTATATTTAAACAGGTAGATCGTCGTAATCCGGGGAGTTACAGGCTGATATCTCTAATCGATGTTCAGGCCAAGCTCTATGCCTCTTGCCTCCTTGTTCAGCTGCAAGAGTGGACGGATGATAACAACATAATTCCCAATTTCCAAACAGGTTTTAGACAAGGGATGGGTACAATAACAAACTTGGCAATCCTGGCAATCTTAACTGAAAAGGCACAAAAAAGGAGAACACAACTGTATGCATGTTTTATTGATATAAAATCCGCCTTCGATCAAGTGAACAGAACGCGACTCTGGGAAAAGCTAAAGGCATGGGGACTACCGAATCAATTATTAAATGCAATAATACCCTACACAGTGACACCTGGGCAAGAGTAAAACTGGGCGAAGGATGCAGTACGACCCCGAGCATCGACACGCAGCAAGGATTAAAACAAGGATGCGTGTTAGCACCAAGCCTATTTAATTTGATCTTAGCAAAAAAATGGAAGCAGCCGATTGCCACCCGCCGAATATGGCCAAATTGCAGATTTCCGTTTTACAGTACGCGGATGATATCGTACTGTTAAGCCAAACCCCCATCGGTCTACAAAGAGCGATGAATAATCTAGCAACCTATTTGGACCAGGAAAATTTGGAACTTAACAAAGGAAAAACAAAGGTCGTCCGTCTAGTGGATCTGCACAAAATTAAGTTCAAATGGACAGTAAAAGGGATGAAGGTTGAAGAGCAAGGGTCATATAAATACCTTGGTATTACAATAGGGCAGGGTACAACACACAAGGAGCACAAATTGGTCACAAAAGCTAAAGCCCAATCGTTAATCTTTGCTAATCGACAACTAAAAACAAAATTGGATTGCCCAAACTATAACCATCTTTTAAAAGTGATGTCAGCGCAAATTATGCCCACTCTATCATATGGCTTAGTCACTTGGTGTGGCAAGGAGAAGGAGTTACTAAATGATCTCCAGATAAAGATTTACAAAGCCGTTTTTAATCTGCCAAAATCTGCCTCTCCATTGCAAGTCCGGCTTGAATTCGGCCTTCAAAACCCAAAATTTCGGGGCATGAGTGGTTTTGTAAAGCTTTGCCATAAATTCCGCTCCGCAGAACTAGATTCAATGGACAGCCTATGCTGGGAAGAAATCAAGCTCCAGATGGGTCAAGAATCATCAAGCTTATGGGGAAGCTATTTGAGAACTTGTTTAGCCGGCCTGGAAATACAAGCAGACTGGGAAAATAGGGTAGACAAAGCAAGCCTTAGCAAAATGACTAATGAAGCAGCAAAAAAGAAATCCTTTCTGGAGGACAAAATTATAACTTCTAAACATAGGCACGGGTGGACGGTCATCTCTACTTACAAATTGTTAAAACCGCAAGTATACTTAACATCGCATTTTAACCGGCATTTAAAAAAGACTTACACAGACTACAGGTTGGGCTTGCATGATTCGAAAGACCTACAGCCGTCCTGGAAACAACCTAAACAAACATCACAGTGTCGCCTGTGTGGCTATCAAAAGGAATCCCTAATCCATCTTTTATGCGTTTGTCCAGCAGTTACGGCTTTGAGGAGACAGTAATTGAGAGCTATTTTTAATGAACTGAACATCCGCACGTGTAGGCAAGCCGCTGGCTGGATGGTTCCTCCATAATCCTGGCCTGCCGAGGAGTAAAATACATGGCAGAAGCAAAAAAACTATTACTTCAAGCTGATCAGGAGGAGATCAGAGAGGTCTGACCAACAGGACACAGGCCCTGCGGAACCAGTTGTGCAATAAATGGACTGAAAGTATAAAAATATATTAAGAATTTAACTGGTTAAGTGTCATGTATGTTGGACTAAATTGTAATCATTGTATTCTTAGTATTTTATGTGGTAGAGTACCCACACTTGTAATCAACAGGATTTTATTCAATGTAGTTTGGTTTTAACCGTGGATGCAAAGATATTTAATACTTTGGATATTTGTAACAATTTTAATTAATCACACTATAAACTGGAACCGAATGTTAAATACACATAGCAGTGCACGCAGGTATTGAGGTATATTTCTACTTGATAAACATTATTTTCAGAACTGTGACATAAAATCCAAAATAGGCTTTTAAATTATAATTCCTCAGACACCAAACATGGTGTACTGACCTGCTCCTAATCAAAGGTAAGCACAAACTAAATGTAATTAGGTAACCCAATGTTATCCAATAGGAGAGGTAGGTATTTGTAATAGTGAGAAACAAATCTAGGAGTTTTTCACTAGTGGGATATGTAAAACAAAATAGTACATGTCCAACCTTTCACATACAATGTACACTGTCCTATGGGCTATATAGGGCATACCTTATGAGTGATGTCCATGCAATAAAAGGGGATCTTAAGTTTTAGCAACAGGGATATATTGCACACTTGAATTGGCAGTTTCCAACTACATACAGTCTGCAATGGAAGCACAGTGTATCATTAAGGGGCTACTTAAGTGGATGGTACAGTAGGTGCTGCAGACCCACTACTAGCATTTTGTTTACAGGCCCTGGCTATATAATATACAACTTTACTAGGGACATATCATAAAATTAAATATGCCAAGCAGGTGTAAGTCCAATTCCAATTTATACTTTATTGTTTAAGTTAATAAAAACCATAACAATATCCTAAATGTGAGATTAAGTTAATTGACCAGCATTTAAATAATTTAAAATTCAATTTCATATCACATAAAACAAACTAAAATAGAAAGTGTCTTAAAAGTAGTCAACAATATTGTTTTCACATTAGTACTCCATATAACATGCATTTGTACAGTGAGCTAAGAAATATTTTTTTATATGCAGTCTAGGGATTCTTTGGGGCGCATTTTCTTTTCATATACTATCAAGAATGTCATCATCTTATAGTTCAATTGAGAATCTGTTGAGTCTAGACCTAATAATGGCTAATCTGCAAGTGCGAATGCCCCTTTCGTTGAAGGATTTCTTCGATAACAGAATCTGAATAGATTTTAAAAAAGGGCACATACAGATCAGATTAATAAAATCTTGCCTCTCTGCACCGCATACGTTTCATGTCCTGGGTCCGTTATACTTCCATGATGGTTGGACTGCCAAACTTGGTAATGTCCCAAGTCTGATGGTCATCAGCTTTCGTTTCAGGCAAAGTGAGTATGTTGAGTTTAGGTATTCTGTCGGACGTATAATGTTGTGTATGTTTGTAGGTGTAAGTCAATTTTACCATGTTTTAGGGAGAGAACACACACACTTTAGAACTGGTTAGCAGTTTTAAAGTGCACAGAGACCTAAAGCCATTAAAAACTAATTCCACAAACTAGGGGGTGAAGGCAGAATGATTGGAGGAAGAGAAACCGAAGGCTAAAAGGAGTAACAATGTGTTCCTCCCAATGTTTGTCTGTAAGATATCTAATCAATTAATTGTACTCTTCATAATATAAGGAAGCTTTTACCACTATGTTAGATATTGAGTGATAGGCAACATCAAGCTCTATATGTACTTCTGGAAAGTCAATTGGGAGAACTACATTTCCAATCTCTACTGAAACAAATATGTCAAATTAAAAGTTCCAAATATTAACTGATCACTCTCTACAAAGGATTATATGATATGGATGAGATCTGACTATGTAACTAGCTCTCTGGGTACAGGAGCTTGGGTATTTGTAATCACTGCTTGTATCTTTCCAATATGAAAGGTAACTAAAAGTAATTTCTCTATCACAACATTATGTTACCGTGTAACTCGCTTCCAACAGGCCTAAGAATAAAGTTGACCCTAATGTCTTTTGCAAACACCTGCAATCCCTTGTCTTTAAACTGTATTGTTAGTCTTGGCATTTTCTGGTGTGTTCCCCTGTTTTTTTGCTTCATGACCTCCTGGTTCTTAATCTGTTTTTGCTGGTTTAATGTCTCTGCACACTTTCTCACAGCTGTTCAGTGTTAATTCACAAGTACTCCCATTGTAAATTGTAGTATGGATTGATGTTTCCATGATTGGCATATCTGATTTACTGGTAAACCCCTAGTAAAGAACACTGAGCGTGCCAGAGCCTGTAAATCAAATGCTGCTAGTGGGACTGCAGCACTGATTGTTCGATCCACACAAGCAGCCTTTCAAATGGTTCTCGGACCTGTTCTGCAGTGTCTGCAGACAGTTTCTGCTGCCATGTTGTCTTGGCAATTGCACACACTTGCCAACCCCTAACCCACCCTTTTATTACACATGGGTCACCCCTAAGGTAGGCCCAAGGTACCCCTAAGGGCCGGGTGCAGTGTATTTTTATTTATTTAGAGTTTTTAAAGAGCGCAAACTTGACCCGTTAGGGTATCAGAGCGCTAAATAGGAATCAACTGTAGTAGACAACAGACTTGGAGGGGGGGCTGGATACATAAAGGATAAAAGGACAAGCAAATACATTTACATAAACATTTTACGAAAAATGTAGGACATGTACTGGTGTGTGTGACATGTCCTGATAGAGAACTATAGTGTAATTCGTTTTTCACTGTTGAAGCTATCTGTCCATAGAACAGAATGGGGAATGCTCTGTAACATTTTACGAGTATAGCTTCCCATTGAGACACTATAGAGTAATGGAGTTTAGAATGCCTGAACTAAGAATGTAGATATACATCTTTTATAAAGATTATTTTTATGTGACCTCACACCCATGACCGCATCGTGGTTTGGGGCTCGTAAGTCACACAATGCACCACCCCATCCCACACTGCAGTCTGGCCCAACCGACGCCAGCTCTCACCAACTGGCACTGTCGCTTGCACTGTGACCTGTCAGCAGCACCCCTCGTACCGCCTCACTCGCACTACAGCCCTGGTCTCACCAACACCGCTGGACGACTGTCACCGAGTCGTTGCCTGCACCACAACTTGAGGGCCCGCACACCACACCGATATGCTTCACATCGCAACTGTAATGGTTGTCACGACCAGCTCGCACCGAAGCAGTTGGCCGGAACCAAAGGTACTATTTACGAATCGGGTGACACTAACACCGGTTCACAATAACGTGGTCAGCAGGAACTGTTTGATTCCATTGTTTTCAGCTCTACAGTAGCCCCAGCCGGTGCTACCACTTCCAGGAACTGCATTTTAAAGTTATTCTTGCAAAGTGCATATTGACTGGTGACGGTTCTTCTGCTCTTCTGGAGTAAGGTTTTGTGTGAGGTTGACATCTTCCACTGACCATCTTGCTTTTTTGAAAATAATGTATCAGGAAGAGTTTCAATCTAACCATCCACCCCATCATATGTGACTAAGAGCATGGTGATATCAGACCTCTCATTGTTTGGTTTGAGGCAATTGACATGGAGCAAACCTAATGGGTTCCTGGTGTCTTGAGGTCCACCAAGTTGATGACCTCCCCTTTCTCTCCTGCACCTCATACGGTCCTGACCAGTGGTCTTGGAGGGCCCTGGGCTCCACAGGCTCCATCACCCACTCTTTCTGTCCAGACTGAAGATCAACTAGAGTCACCTTCTGGTTATACCAGAGCTTCATGACCTCCTGGCTCACTTCCAGATCCTCAGACGGACTACATCTTTGGGGACAAGTCTCTTTGTTTGTTCCCATGCTTTCTTTATCAGAGTAAGAGGTCCACTAACAGGGTGGCTATAGCGGACTTCATGGCTAAATCCAATTCCCTTTTGTGGTACCTCTCTGTGGGCAAAAAGCAGCCATGGTAAGAGGGTGTCGTACTTCCACATTATGGACTCAGACAGGCCTATAATCATGCCCTTCAGGGACTTCTTGAATCCCTCAAAAAGCCTAATGGTCTGTGGGTGCTAGAGTGTGGAAAACTTATGTCACCCCATACTTATCCCACATTGACTTCATGTAAGTAAATATGTAGATTGTGCCCCTGCTGGTCATTACTTCCTTGGGAAACCTCACCCGGGTAAATATTCCCATCAAGGCTGTAGCCACTGCAGGTGAATTAACATTGTCCTGGAAGGTGGGACATGTCCTGCAGAATATATCTGAGGCTGTCTTCATCCAGGGCAAATAGAAGGGGATAAAAAAGCATGGAAATGGTTTTGTCCTGCCCAGATGTCATGCAAGGGGTACATCATGACACAGAACCAGTAGGAAGGCTCCGTAGCACCAAAGAACTCCCAGCATATGAGTTGTCCCAGGCCAGGGGATCCAAAGGTTCCTTATATAGGAGGTAATGTTCCCAATAGATCAGGCAATCTCTAGTGGTGTCACCAGCTTACTTTGGCCTCAGCTTGCCGCCTCAAGTCCTCTAGAGGTACGTACTCCTTCTGAGCTCTACAGAATCCCTACCTGATGGGTCCAAACTTAACTTGCCATCTGACAAGCTCTGGCAGGTCTCCCAAGGCTATGTTATCCTCCCCGGAGGGCTGTGTTTGTCTTCAGGAGCCCCTTTTCTGAACAGTGAGGGTATCAGTGTCTGGTTTCCCAAGCCCCTTGCCCATGTTTTTTTGCAGTGGCCTGGGCCATTTTTCCAGGCTCTATGTCTCCTTGACTCCTATCTTGGGAAGCCATGGTACATGTGGTTATGCACACCCACTCAGGAAACCCTGTCAATATGTACATATCCAGGTAGGAGTTAAGCCCAACTCAATAGGAACCAGAGACTCTCACAGTTGTCTGCTATCCTACTTGGTGGAATGCATTGGGGATTTCCTGCTCTGAGGACACCAGACGATACATTAGATTAGTCATGCTGGCTCATTTGTCCCTCAGAACTACCATTCTCTGCCCATTGACTTACTATCCATACTTAGAAGTATTTGAAGGCATGAGCATATTGGGCTGAGGGAATTGGGCACCATCTTCTTGTCACACATGGACATCAGGGAGGGCAATCTCCTCCTCAAGCACTACTCTTACCAACCCTTGTATCTGCCTTCCAGTGTGTCCTCTTGGGACACTAGGCATCCCCTTCACATACACACTTCTAGCCATTCTGGTACCAGGGGACAAACTTTACTGCCTTCATATAAAAGAATCCATTATTTTTCTAGCCATATTGGGGCTTGGTCTCCCTAGGTTGTGAACTATTTTGGGGGCCTTTTGAGAACTCGTTATTTTTGTTTTTATCTTCATCTTCTTCTGTTGGGGACTCTGACTACCCGTTTGAAGATCCACCCAGATTCCTTCTTGTGGGAGCTTGTTCTGAGCCAGTGGTCTGCCTCCTTAGCAATCTTCTTGGGGTCAGTGAGCTCACTGTCCAGTAGCTGTTGGCAAAACTATGGAAAACAATTGCTCAACATGTGCTCTTTGACAAGCACATTGTATAGCCCTTTGTAATCAAGCACATAACTCCCCTTCATCCAATCATCCAGTGTCCTGCACACGTACCCCATAAAATCCACCCAGGACTGTTGGGGCAATTTCTGACTGTCCCTAAACTTCTGTCTCCACTGCTCATGTGGGAAACTTTATTTCCTGGTAATAGTGTTCTTCATGAGTCCGGTCTGTTTTTCCAATGCTAACAGGGCACCTCTCCCCTTATTGGGAATGCGCATTCAGAGTCTGGCTCACTAATTTTCCTCAGGGACCCTGTTCATCTCTAGTGCAACCTCATGGGCCTTAAACCACTTATCTATGTCATCTTCTAGAACAAAGTTAGGCACCAGGTCCTTGGGAATTGTGACCATCCAGTGGGATATCATTGCCACCATTGCTGCTGGACTCTGAAGCTTGATTGACATTGATGTCCAATGCAAAAAGAACAATAGATGGACAGAATGCTGAACAATATCAAACATTCACCCCAATACATAGATAAGGCCTAAATCCATTGGTTTGTTGCTCACCACACCTTTCCAGTTTGGACCCAGATATATGCAAATCAGGCTTGGCCCAGCACCCCATAGCAACAGTCCACCCTAACTACCAGGCCATGTCCTCACTGGACTGGAAACAAGCATCCTGGGACTAAATTCAGGGTATCACCCTTCATCAGCCAGGCTAGCCTGACTCTAGTGGCATAGTGAGCACAGGACCTCATATGGGCATACCCATCCAACTCAGGGTCAGAAATGCAAAAAGAACAATTGATGGATGGAATGCTAAACAATTTCAAACTTTCAATCAATCATGGTTTATATAGTGTGACTACTAACCCGTGAGGGTCTCAAGGAGGGAGGGAATGAGGGTGGGGGATGCTGATCCGACCTGGCAGTGGAGTTCAGTCGAAGAGCCAGGTCTTGAGATCCTTCCTGAATTGGGTCAGAGACCGGGCTTGCCTGAGGTGGAAAGGCAGAGAGTTACACGTCTTGGTGGTGAGGTAGGAGAAGGATCTTCCTCCGGTCCTGATCTTGCAGATCTGTGGGACGAATGTCTGACAAAATATCGATAACACAAATATCGATATACAAAAATATCGGAACAAAAATATCGAAGTAAAAAATATAGGAATCCTATCCCTAACAAGGTAAGTACAAATATATCGAAACAAAAATATAGAATGACAAAAATATCGTTTTTTGTAAAATATCGTTTTTTAAATTAAATAAAAATCTAATATTAACAAAATAATACTTATAAATGTAATAAACATATTTAAAAATGTACTATAATATTTAAAATTAATACATGTAATACAAATTAATATTAGTAAATATATATTACATAATATATTTTTCATTAATATTAACTCTAAATTCATTATTTTCATAACTTATAAAAAAATAAAATTATAATAAATTACTAATACATTTATATACATAAAATAATCACATAAATAACAATTAATAACAACATAATACTAATAAAAAAGCTAAATACATTTTAGATAGTGTATGAGTAAATATTACTATTCCCACTCCAGAGACTGCAACAATAGGGAAAGTGTTGGATAGCGTAGGGGTAACAATTACTATTCCAACTCCAGAGAGTGCAACAGTAGGGGAAGTGTTGGATAGCGTAGGGGTAACAATTACTATTCCCACTCCAGAGAGTGCAACAGTAGGGAAAGTGTTGGATAGCGTAGGGGTAACAATTACTATTCCCACTCCAGAGAGTACAACAGTAGGGAAAGTGTTGGATAGCGTAGGGGTAACAATTACTATTCCAACTCCAGAGAGTGCAACAGTAGGGAAAGTGTTGGATAGCGTAGGGGTAACAATTACTATTCCAACTCCAGAGAGTGCAACAGTAGGGAAAGTGTTGGATAGCGTAGGATTAAAAATTACTATTCCAACTCCAGAGAGTGCAACAGTAGTGAAAGTGTTGGATAGCGTAGGGGTAACAATTACTATTCCAACTCCAGAGAGTGCAACAGTAGGGAAAGTGTTGGATAGCGTAGAGGTAACAAATACTATTCCAACTCCAGAGAGTGCAACAGTAGGGAAAGTGTTGGATCGCGTAGGGGTAACAATTACTATTCCAACTCCAGAGAGTGCAACAGTAGGGAAAGTGTTGGATAGCGTAGGGGTAACAATTACTATTCCAACTCCAGAGAGTGCAACAGTAGGGAAAGTGTTGGATAGCGTAGGGGTAACAATTACTATTCCAACTCCAGAGAGTGCGACAGTAGGGAAAGTGTTGGATAGCGTAGGATTAAAAATTACAATCCCAACTCCAGAGAGTGCAACAGTAGGGAAAGTGTTGGATAGCGTAGGGGTAACAATTACTATTCCAACTCCAGAGAGTGCAACAGTAGGGAAAGTGTTGGATAGCGTAGGGGTAACAAATGCTATTCCAACTCCAGAGAGTGCAACAGTAGGGAAATTGTTGGATCGCGTAGGGGTAACAATTACTATTCCAACTCCAGAGAGTGCAACAGTAGGGAAAGTGTTGGATAGCGTAGGGGTAAAAATTACTATTCCCACTCCAGAGAGTGCAACAGTAGGGAAAGTGTTGGATAGCGTAGGGGTTGAAATAACATACTTATAAAAAATAATTCATTATTACTTAATTACATTAAAATTAGTTCCCACCATATTCCCCTATAAACACACAACCCGCAACAGAACACATTTATCAATTAATGAATTGTTTAAAATTAATTACCAATTAATTATAATTATTTAACCAATTGATAACAATTAATGTATGCTTCCTACTAATTATTAATTAATTCTACATAATTAAATTACTTACCACCCTATTCCCCTATAAACCCATAACCCGCTACAGAACATATTTATCAATTAATCAATTAATAAAAATTAATTCAAAAGAATTCTCAATTAATTAATTAATAATTCCTACTAATTAATAATTAATTTAACATAATTAAATTACTTCCCACCCTATTCCCCTATAAACCCATAACCCGCTACAGAACATATTTATCAATTAATGAATTAATTAATATTAATTACAAATCATTCTCAATTAATTAATTAATAATTCCTACTAATTAATAATTAATTTAACATAATTAAATTACTTCCCACCCTATTCCCCTATAAACCCATAACCCGCTACAGAACATAGTTATCAATTATTCAATTAATTATAATTATTTAAAAATTATTCTCAATTAATTAATTTATAATTCCTACTAATTAATAATTAATTTAACATAATTATATTACTTCCCACCCTATTCCCCTATAAACCCACAACCCGCTACAGTACTAAAAGACAACATTTAATTAAATTACATTAAAAATAAATTATTAAACATAATAAATACAATATAATATACACAAAATTTATTTTAAAATCGATATTAGTAACATCGAAATTATTTACTTCGATATTACTGACATCGATATTTAAAACTTCGATATTACTAATATCGATATTAAGAGTTTCGATATTACTTACCTTCTATATTATGTCCCTTCGATATTTAACCTTCGATATATTTGTATATCGAAATTTAAAACTCAATATTTTGTCTGTGTACCCTGTGGGACAATGACCAGGGCCAGTTGAGCAGAGGTGGCTGGTGTGTATGTGGAATAAGAGGCATAGCTTAGATATGCTAGTCCTGCATCTTGGAGGGCTCTGTAGGCATGTGTGAGGAGCTTGAAAGTGACTCTTTTGTTGACTGGGAGCCAGTGGAGTTCTTGCAGGTGTTCAGTGATTTGGCTGCAACAGAGGATATTGAGGATCTGTCTGGCTGTGGCATTTTGAATATCCTGTAGGTCCCTGAGGAGTTTCTGGGTGAAGCCGGTGTAGAGTGTGTTGCCATAGTTGAGTCTGCTGCTGAAGAGCATGTGGGTGACCGTCTTACTGAATTCAGTGGGGATCCATCTGAAGGTCTTTCAAAGCAGGCAAAACGTGTGGAAGCCTGATGAGGAAATGGGTTTGATCTGGCAGTTCATTGGGAGCGGGGAGTCCAGTATGATGCTAAGGTTTTGAGCATGGTCCGAGGGTGTGGAGCGTACTCCACCACCAGGTCACAAGGCAGAGGGTGTTGGTACCAGGATGGGGACTTCAGTCTTGTCAAAGTTCAGTTTGAGGCAGCTGTTTCTCATTCAGGTGGTGAAGGCCTTCATCCCATCATGGAAGTTGATTCTGGCAGCTGTGGGTTCATTGGTGAGGGAGAGGATCAGCTGTATATCTTTGGCACAGGAGACAATGTTAAGTCCATGGTTTTTCACAATGGCTGCGAGTGGGACCTTGTAGACCTTGAAGAGGGTGTGCTCAGGGATGAGCCCTTGGGCCCTCTGCAGCTGATCTCTGTGGGTTCTGAGAAGAACAGTGGTAGTCTGACTCACTGTGTTCAACCAGTGAGGAAGGAGCAGATCCAATCCAGGGCTTTGTTGTGGAAGCCGGCGTCGTGGAGTCTCATGCTTACGGTGAGGTGGAAGACAGTGTCGAAGGCTGCTGAATGGTCCAGGAGGATGAGAGCTGCTGCTTTGCCACAGTCAAGGAGGGAGTGGATGTCGTTGGTGGCGATGAGGAGGGCGGTCTTGGTGCTGTGGTTATCCCAAGTATACCATCAGTACAAAGATCTGGGCCTGAATCAATCAGTTTTTTTGAACACCATGCCTTTCCAGTTTGGACCCAGTCGTATGCTAATCAGTCTTTGCCCTGCTCCCCGTAGGAACAGCCCAGCCTGAATTGCCATGCCATGTCCTCCCTGGACTGGAAACAAGTATCCTGCTGCTTGTAACGGGAGACGCTTATACTGGTAGGTTATTTTAATTGTCCCTTATGTGCTAGCTCACTAGACTCTGGCAATGTGAGTTTGAGATGCATTATTGAGGAGGGTCTGAATATGGTTCATACACCTGATGTCAGTGCTCTTAATACTTTTTTACATAATTATAATTTGGTCTTTGTCCTGGAAAAGCTGGTAAACTCAATTAAACCCCACATTACCCCAATATTTAAAGGGTGGGGTTGTGCAGCAATTATATTTTTTATTTTTGTTTCTGCTCCTCTGTTTCTGTTTATCTCAAGTTTTATATAATGCACAGCCCCTTCATTGATCATAATCCTTTGGTTTACTATATTGGGGGGGTGAGGTGGATGGCCAATCTAATATCAGTGATACAGGCTGTGCCACCCATTGTAGATCAAGGGAGAAAGCTAAAATGGTCTCTTGAGGACCCCACAACATTTAACTTGCCTCTCATTAGTAAGTGCCGGCAGGAGATCTTCACTCATCTGAATCTGGGGGGATCGCGAATGAGAAATTCTAAAGGCATTAGCAGGGATCGCACTGAACATCTCAGCCTTAGCTACGGTTACAGCAACAAAGTCTAACTCTCACCACCCTTGTTGGTTTGACCAAGCCTGCTTGAAGTGTCCATGCCTCCTGAAAGTCCATCTCAAACAGTCCCCTAGAGCTAAGGAGCTTATTGTGAAATGTCAGAAAGACTATAAGATGGCTCTTACGAATCGTAAACAGATGTTATGTAAAGCTGCTTGGGACAACTTAGCAGAGGTGGGCAAAGTGAATGATAGCATTCTCTTTGGAAGGTTGATTAACAAGCCTTGTTTTACTGAGTCATCAAGTCCTGCTTTGTGTCCCCATATCTTGGAACAGCAATGAGTGGCTCACTTTAAGGGCATATATAATGTAGGTCTCCATGATGATATGGCTGATTGTTAGACTTGGCATCTTTGTCGTTGTTTCCCCTGACTTATTGCCTCTACCTCCTGTATTTTTGATGCTGTGCTGGATTTAGTTTTTGCTAGCTTAGATGCTATGGGCACTTTGCCACTGCTGAGTGTCAAAGTGCAAGTGCTCACTGTTTAAATTGTTGTTGCAATTGATTTTATCTGATTGACATATTTGATTTACGGATAAGTACCTTGTAAAGTGTAATGAAGTGTCCCAGGGCCTGTAAATCAAATGCTACTAGTGGGCCTGCAGCACGGATTGTGCCACCCACATGAGAAGCCCTGAACAGGTAACTCAAACCTGCCACTGCAGTGTCTGTGCGCACTTGTTAACTGTCATGTCTACTTGCCAGGCTATAGTGCAGTGTATGTGAAAGGTAAGGCATGTACTGCTGTATGTGACATGTTCTGATAGTGAAGTACTGCCAATTTATTTTTAAACTATTGAAAGTCTATCTTGCCCTATAGGATAGAAAGGGAAGTGCTTTATAACATCTTACAAGTATAAAGTCCCATCTGAACAATATGGAGAAATAAAGTTTAGGATCTCTGAACTCAGAATTTAATAACACATCATTTAGTAAATATGGTTTTTAAATTGTGTGTGTGCAAATGCCACTTTTAGAAAGTAGGCATTTTCATTTTTCACGATTATGTGTGCCTCTGCCTGTCTGTGTATTGACTGTCTAGTTTTGGAGTGACAGGGGCTGGGGATGTGCAGTCACTTTAGATAGCCACAGTGGGTGTTGAGGTGTGCCTGGCCCATCCTGTGTGACTCAGAGCTGAGCTGAATGGGGCTTGGCTAAATTTAGAGTAGTGGAAGATTTCCTTGCACCTGATTGGTCCTGTCTCCAATGCACAATGCTGTCTCCACCCCCTGTGGTCATACTGCACCAGTGAGGACAGAACTGGTTTTGGACTGGTTTTGGATTGGGCTCAGACACCCTTGCACAAAAAGAAAAAAGTTATTTTGGGCTATAAGTATTAGACCTAAAACCCCAGAACTTTAGACTACTTCTGGATTCAAGAAGAACATTGGTCAAGGAGAAGAGCTGAAGAGCTGTGGGAGGAGTAGTTCCCCTTTGAGGTGTGTTGTGTGGGGTTGGCCTGCATTGACTGTTTCTGCCAAGGAAAGGACAAAGACTGGAACTTTGCTTTGAACCTGCTTGTAGAAGCTCTCTAACAGACTGTGTGTGCTGGCCTCCTGTTCTGAAGTCTTAGGGACAGACATACTTTACCTCCAGCTCCCCTGTTCCAGTTCTGGGCCTCTGGAGGCTGTGCTTGCTGCTGAAAGAAACCCAAATAGTTGAAGAAATTGACACATCGCTCTTCTTGCAGCTGTTTTTCCGACGCAGCACCGCTGTGCGAGAAGAGTCTCCATTCATCGCTGTGCCACTGCCGAAACCGACACAGCACCTGCTGCTGATGCAAAAAAACGGATGCATAGAGGGATCGTGGCTGAACAAACCAACACAGCGCCACACGATGGTGCCGCAATGATTTCCACGCATCATACCTGTGCGACAAGTTATCCGGACGCCGTCTTGGAATGGACGCATCACTTTGCCTTACAGACCGGATTCCCGCGTCACTTCTCCTGCGTGCAGTAGAACTGTTGCGTCTCCTCCTCATGGTCTCAGGAACTGATGCATCTCTTTGTTTTTTGACGCTTCCCATCTCTGCGACTGTTTGACCTTGTGAATTTTGATGCATCTACAAGTACTTTGTAAGAAATCATGCATTCATAGTTTTCTATGGACCAAGTTGTTTGAAACCTTTTTAAAGTCATATTCTTATTATATGTCTGGGGGATTTTTGTCATTTTGGTCTTGTTGAAATTAGATAAAGAAACTTTATTTTTCTAAACTGGTGTGGTTTCCATTTGTGGTGTTGTCACTGTATTACTGTGTGTTTTCAGGTCAAATACTTTACACATTGCCTTTGGAATAAGACTGTCTGCTCGTGCCAAGCTACCCAGGGGGTGAGCAGGGTTTGTCTAAAGTGTACATCCCCTTACCCTGACTAGAAGCAAGGTTCCCTATTTGGACAAAGGTACCTACCTCTGCCAACTAGAGAGCCCCATTTCTAACACAGATGAAACACACTTCACGCTTTGGAGAGCTACCCTGGTTTTTACCGTGGATGAAGTTTCCCAAGGTATCCTGGCCATATACTGTAATAAAGCTCAAGGCCCTGATGGTATCCAACCTGGTCTATTTCAACATATTATTGAGGTCTAGGGGCCTGTCCTAACCTTGTTTTCTTAAAATGCAGCAATAAGGGATTGTGTTAATCTTTCATGGTCATCCACAATCATTGTACTGATTTCAAAAAGGGAGACAAGCACAATCAACAGTGCTACCGTGCAATATCGCTCATAGATGCTGTTGTTAAAGTGCTCAGAAGGATTTTAGGAAACAGGCTTGAATCTAAGCCTGGGAAGAGTTTGTGGAGTTTTAGTCTGCAGAACTCTGAAAAGTGCCAGAAAAAATCTGCTGCACTCCGTGGAGTTCCGCCTGCAGTGGAGTCTGTTAAGTCATGCTGCTTACACAGATGTTTAGCCTCAGGAGATTGTCCCATGATGTAAAGTCTTTGTTGCATGTTTCCCTGCCGCTTCTGCCCCACGGCCCCTCCCCCTCCAGTGTGTCCTTCATAACTCCCAGTGGCCCCACCCTACCCCTGATCCCTACTTAATGGTGGCCTCTGTGTGGCAACAAAAGCAAGACCACTGACCTGGTCAGAGTGACAGCTCTCCTCACCCAGCTCCACCACTGAGTGTTGTTCCCTGAGCTTCCTGTTGCAGGGTGTTGAAGGCCCTCCTCAACCCACAGGCTCCTGCCTGCGCCTCATCCCTGGTAGTCCAGTGGGAAAGCACACTGCTCTTTTGCTGTTATGTCCCTTCCTTTCTTGAGTCCTTTTTCCCCCTCCTGCCTCTTTTCCTCTGTGCCCTCTTTTCTCTCTCTATCTTTTCACCATGTTTTTCCTTTTGCCACATTTTTTCTCCTGCCGCTGCTGCGCCCTGCAGCCACCTCCTCCTCCAGTGTGTCCTTCCTGACTCACAGCTGACCCCCTCTCTCCCCAATTGCAACTTAATTGCAGCCACTGAAGGCACAACAAAGGCAAGCCGTCTGTGCTCGTCCGCTACCCGACTGCAACCAGCGGCAGGGACCCTGGTCCTCTGAACTGCCTCCACCACGAAGCCAGCACCCTACATGCTGTCAACTAGGGCTAGGTATAGTTTGCGAAGTAGCGCTACGCGAAGCTACGCAAAGTGCACTTCGCACTACGCGAGCTACACGTAGTACTACGCGAACTGCGTAGTACCCTGTTCGCACTGCAAGATGCCGTTTTCAATGATTGCGCAGTGCGGACAAGCATCTGGCACTGTGTAATCATTGAAAACGGCATCTTGCACAATGCGAGCTGTAGTTTTCTGCCGCTCGAGTAGATTTGTACTTGAGCGGCAGCTTTCTCAACGCGGACTGGTAGTTTCTCATCGTGAGCATACGCTACCACTCGCAATGAGAAACCTGACTTCCCCGCACTGAGAATCTTGCCTGGAGGTTTATTTTCCACCCTCGTGATCAGCAACTTGATGTTGTTACGTGCAGTTTGCGTAGTGCGAAGTAGCGTAAACTTTGCAAACCATGCCTTAACTGCCGCCGCACCATCTCCCATCTCAATACCCCAGCAGCGTCCCCCACCCATCAGGACTTCACTTCCTACAACCACTCAACTGCATCCTTCCCAAAGTTCGTTCCCTACACAAGCACGCCATAGAAATCTGGGACCTCCTCAACACCTACTCGCCTGATGTCAGCTTCCTTACAGAAACTTGGACCAACGCCAACTCTGCACCCAAAATTGCCACTACCATACCCGATGGATGCAAGATCCTGAATAATGACCGCCCATTTATCCAGGAGGAGGCATCGCCAACCTTCACAAAAATACCCTTCACATTATATCCACTATCCCGGACGACTCAACAACCCTCTTGGAGTACCTCCACTTCCATATCCAGACCAACCCTAAAACGACTCTACATGGAACCCTCATCTACAGGCTGCCCAGCTACGTGCTCCCTTTACCAACACAATCACTGACCTCCTCACACCCCACACCCTTGCCTCCATAGACTACATCCTACTTAGGGACCTAAACATCCACCTGGAAAACCAATGACTCAAACACCGCCTCCCTCCTAGAGAACCTCTCCAACATAGGACTGAAGCAACTATTCACCACACCCTGTCTTTGCTGAAGGAAACAGTGTCTCCTACCACCACACCACAGAACTCCTCTGGACAGATCACTACTGTATCCTCTTCTCCTTTAAAAAAACCCACCATAAACAAGCACACCTCCGCCGAAGCTGTAACAAAGTCAAAGAAAACCAGCTCTCCTCCGCCCTCAACAGCACCACACCACCAATTATGCCAGAAGCAAACACCTCAGCACATAACCTCCACTGCTGGATCATGAACTGCGCCAACACACTCACCCCCCTCAAGAAAGCCACAGGAAGACATAACAAGAAGGCAAACTGGTTCACCCCTGCACTCCAAGAATCCAGAGGGTCCTGCAGATGACTCGAAAAGACATGGAGGGAGAACAGAACCCTGAAAATATGCACCGCCTACAAAGCAGCCACCACCGCATGCAACCATCTCATTAAATCCACAAGGAAGACATCCCTCCAAGAGAGAATCCTCCCCAACGCTCACAATACCAAGGAACTCTTTTCCTTCCACCTCAAGATTAAGATGCTCTACAACAACTTCGACAACCAAGACCTCCACACCACTTCAGCTTCCCCACCACCCAATGCCACCTAACAGATCTTGCTCAAATGGACCACACTCACAACTGAAGACACCTTGAAGACCATGAAAAACATCTGCATCAGAGCACCCTCAGACCCCTGCCCACACCACATCTTCCACAGAGCCGCCTCAGCCATCGTACTCAAACTAAGTTGGCGATCAACTGCTCCTTCAAGACCGCCAACTTCCCAGACAACTGGAAACATGCTGAAGTCAACCCCATCTTGAAGAAACCCTCCGCAGACATGACAGACCTAAAAAACTTGAAGCAGATCCTCTTGTTTCCTTTCGCAGCAAAGGTCATCGAAGAGGCCATCAACACACAGCTAGTAAACTTCATCAAAGCCAACAACATCCTGGATTCCGCAGCAACTACAGCACTGAAACCGCGCTACTTGACGCCACGAACGAAATCTGCTCTCTCCTCGACCATGGCAAAATGGCAGCCCATATCTTCCTCGACCTATCAGCTGACTTCGACACCATCTCCAACAGCACCCTAGCCACCAAACACCATGACACAGGCATCCATGGCAAGGCCATCGACTGGATATGCTCATTCCTCACCAGCAGAACTTATCGGGTCAGACTCTCTCCCTACCTCTCGAAACCAACGAGCCCAACTGCGGAATGCCTCAGGGCTCCTCCTTCAACCACGCCCTCTTCAGCATCTACATGGCCCCCCTCGTAACCATTGTCAGGAACCACGGGCTCTAAATAGTCTCCTACACTAACAAAACCCAGCTTATCCTCTCCCTCACCAACGAACCCAACATCACCAAACACAAATTCCAAGAAAGGATGAAAGATGTCACCACCTAGATGAAGAACAGCTGCCTGAAAATCAACTCAGAGAAAACAGAAATCCTCATCCTTGCCCCTACCCCCTCCACATGGGATGACTCCTGGTGGCCCCTCACCCTCAGAAATCCCCCTACCTGATGACCTTGCATGAAACCGCAGCATCACACCAGACTCTTTGGTCTCAATGAACCGCCAGATCAATGCCTTATCCTCGACCTGCTTCAACACCTTTCACATGCTTCCAAAGACGTTCATATGAATCCCACCTGATTCCAGAAAAACTGTCACGCGCACCCTCACCAGCAGCAGACTGGATTACAGCAATGCTCTCCAAGTCGGAATCAACAAGAAAGTCCTTGTCAAACTCCAGACCATCCAGAATGCCATAGCCAGACTGATCCTCAACATCCCCCATCGCAGTCACATCACCCAACACCTCTGTGATCTCCACTCGCTCCCAGTCAAAGGACGAATAACCCTAAAACTCCTCACCCATGCACTCAAGGCCCTTCATAACACCAGACTGAGCTATCTGAACAACTGCCACTGCCCCACGCATGTACAAGACCAGGACGGGAGGAAAGTCTTTCTCCTACCTCGCAGCCAAGACCTGGAACAACCTCCCCCTTTACCCCCGGCAAGCTCCCACACTGCCCCAGTTCAGGAAGGACCTCAAGACCTGGCTTTTTGGGTGACCCCCAGCACTCAACGGAGCAGCCCCCCAGTACCTTGGGATCCTCATCGGTGAGTAGTTGCGCTTTACCAATCCTGATTGATTGATGGCTGGTTCACCACAGGGGCTAAATCCTGATGGTGAGAAGAGTGGACGGGATTGGTAATTCCAAAAAGATATTCCACAAGACCTTATTAATTTGTCAATTTTAGCAATACAGTTTATGGAAGAAACGTACTTTCATATGCTGCAAATTAGATGCAGATGTGAGGAAGGAATATTACTTTACCCTGGGTTGATTTTTATAAGCCGCTGGTTGCTTTTGCACCATCGGGTTCTGTGCCTAGTGTACAGCTTGGTGATTCCATGGCTCCTCGATCATCCCCTACCCTACTTACTATGGCAGCACTCATGGCCTGCTTCCCATTTAAAATCCTTTTGGATCTCTCACAGACTTAAATTTAATTGACTGCCTTCCATCATGAATAGATCCGGCCATGAATGAGGGTACTATCCCGGTTTGTAATATCTGTACAGGCAATGGTGACTTGAACCTACAGATTTTTTTATGGAGGAAGGTTTGCAACGATAATAGATTATATTTTTGCTTCTCAGAATTTCTTTTACTTTGTAACTGAGGGATATGTATGTGAAACCAGCTTTAATCATCACAAAGCATTAACAATACTGGTATCCTTGCCCATAACCAGGATTAAAGCACAGCAGAATGTGCATCCCCTACTTTCATTGCACAACACTGAGTTAAGACTACACTGGTGTATGCACAACACTAAAGTGCGAATAGTGTCTTTGATACATCGAAACATTAGTGCCTTTAAAAATTGCCTTCATGGACAGAAAGATGTCTCCTGCATTCAACATTATTTTGAGGAGCTATGTACCTATATCAGGGAGTCTCTTCTGGAGCCACTGATGTGCTTGGAATCTTTTTCAATATCAGCAGCAGTTTCATAGGAGTAAGAAACAACTTAATGATGAAGATTGGGAGCAGATGATTGATGGTTCCAGTCTTTCTCGTTGATGCATAAGCAATGTAGGTTAAGGGGTACCCAAGGGAACTAATTTTGTAGTAATATAAAGCCATGTGAATGGATTAAGCACTTTGTGGAAATTTACCGGAACACAGCTGATAACCCCACAAACCTGTTTCGATTTGCTCTTGTTTTAAAGTCCTGGGTCTGTATGGGTTACCTATAATTTTGGTAAAATGCAACACTGAGCTTTGGGCTCCACTTCTCACAAACGTTTTTAACAAACTTTTTAAAGCTCCCAAGCACCTGGCCAATGTCAATAGTTGTGCTGATCTTCAAGAAGGGCAACAGGTTGGAACCCAAATGTTATTGACCCATCCTTCTGGCACTACAGTTAAGAACATCTGAAGAATACGTTTTATTATGTGTGAATGGGGCCAGGACCATATCATTTAACATCCTAGTCAATATGGGTTCAGGGAGAAGCTGTGTATGGTAGAGCAGGTACTGAAACTGCATCTTATTGTAGGGAAATACACCATTGTCAGGGGCTGCCCACTCTACGTGGCCTTCACAGACCTCTGGATGAGGCAGTGGTCCTTTTTTTGCATATCCTGACTGAAAATCTAGTGAGTGGATTGAATGGAGAGTTGATTGAATATTTTCCCTTATTAGAGCGGTGCAGCAAGTTTGTTTGCTGGCCCCTATGTTTGTTATCCTTTATATCAATAATCTGAGTCCATTTTTAAATACACTAAATAAGGACATTCTTCACATTGGTTACAACAATTTATGCATTATTGTATGCTGATGATGCAGTGTTAATGCCCCTTTGCTGTGTGTAAATTAGTTGATTCAGATTAGCCTGGGCTTAAAGGTACATTTTAGTAAATCGCAGATGTGGCCTACAAAGGTGCAAAGTTAATTATTTAGCCTGTGGGAATGAACACCTGATGGGTGTTCACAATTTTTCACTCCTGGGAGTCATGTTTGATTCCTCAGGTTCATAGGACGTGCAAATTTCAACAGCCTCTTGTCAAATGTTTAAGGTTATTGTTGGATTTCTTAACCTGCTTGGCCCTCTGGGCATATGGTAATGACTCCTCTTTTGACAATTTATTGGTCCCAATCTGTACACATAGCAAGTTATGGTGTGGGCATTTGGGGTTACTCGAGTAGCTATTCCCTGCAAATGGAGGAAAACCACTTTTGCAGGCACTTTAGCAACTCCTGTCTTCTAGTTAACATTTGATTTGCCATGATAAACCAGGTCTCCACTATTTGGAAGATAGATTTTATCAAACTAGCCCCAGGTTTACAAGGTTTATCTAGTTGGACCAACCCTGAGCCTGCTCTAACCAGGGCCATCACAGAGGACTGTTATTTGAAAGACAAGAGCTTTACCATCCCTTATATTGCCTATGTTGCTGCTACTTTAAACGATTTAGGGCATCCAGTGCCTTTTCAGCACCTCACTTCCTATGTCAAAAGGATAAAATGGCAGAAAAGCCCTTTTTGAGGGGAACAGGTTTGCTAAAAGGGAGTGCAACACATCCTCTAAAAACACAGCAAAGCTAGATCCCAATATTAGACATACAGTTGGAATGGAGCATTTGTTGTCATAGGTCATGGGGAGGTGGGAAAAGCCTTATCTCTTTCTTTTTAGGGCAGGCACTGTTCATTAATTGGTACATTTTCCTCTGGGCTCTAGTAATGTTACTTCAATGGGAATCTGCCCTTCTGACTGCATTGTGAGCAATCCCGCTTCACATTTACCTTTTCTGTTACCTTCACAAAACTGTTTTTAATACCATCATGTAAGCTGTGCAGGCTGAGCCAATGTAGGTTGCCTACCAGTTTTTAAAATTGTTCAGGGTGTTGCTACAAGATCAGCTCCTTTTTAAAAATGGTGCATACACACACACACATACCCAAGCATCTTTAAAGAGATAGGACTATCTCCTCGAAACCCAGAACTACCAGAGTTACACCAAGGGCTAGTTGGCTGGCCTCCTATGTGAGCTACAGGGACAAAAGATCCAGAGACCTTGAACCCTGCACCTGGCCTCTGCTGGAGTGAGTCCTGTGCCTCAAATAGGGCCTCCCAGGACCTAGATCCTTAGAAGTGGTGTTAAATGTGCCTAACCATAAAAGATGAAACTTGGAAAAATGTTCACCAAAAAGTGCCAGAAGAACTAACGGAAGACCAGGACCTACCTGCCTGATAATCCACCCTAGATGTATCACCGGTCAGTCAGACTTTACAGTAGCTCCTGCTACATTGTTTTCTTCTGAGCAGCAAATCCTATTTAGCAAGACACCTGAGCGACAATATCCAGCTTGCAGATTTATCAAACAGGAGGTTTTTAACTTCCAAAAAGTTGGCTAAGTCTCAAGGTAATAATCTTAACAGGGCTTTATTGTGACAGGCTCCTCGTCGATTACTAAGACCTCCTTGACCTGGAAATCTGGTTTCTCCCACTCAGAGCTTTTTCCTACCATTGTTGACAGATTCACTGAGACTGCATTCAGTGCTCCCTGGTGATGACAACTTCTCCTTGGACACAATCTGCTGCCTTGCTTCACTGAACTTTCCCTTCTCCTGGACTTTTCTTCTAAATGTCTTCGAAATTCCAAAGGTAAACTATGATTGCCAGGGCACAATCCACCTCATGTAGCCAAACCACACTCTAACGCAGTTGGTCTTAACCTTTTACCTTGCCCTGATCTCACGCAACCAGATACCCATGATTGGTGCTTTGCTCTTTAAAATTCTATTTTTCACCAAAACCTTTACAAATTCATACCTCTGGTTGTACTGATTGAATTTAATTCATTTTTGTGGTATTTTATTTCTTAAAATGTTCTCTGTTTTACTGAATTGGAGTAGGATTTTTCTTATGATGTGTTTTCACTTTATTACTGTTTGCGTGTTGCTTAAATACTTACCACAGTGCCTTTAGGTTAACACTGACTGTTTTGTGCCAAGCTACCAGAGGGTTAGGCACAGGTTAATTTAGTGACTTCTGTGGTTCACTCTGACAAGAATTTTGGCTGTTGCTTGAGCAGGGTTTTCACCTCACTTAATCAAAATCCCAATTTCTTACAACACCCCATTTAGGCACTACTTTACTGCTTTGTTGGAAGAAGGGATATTTGAGATTCTAAAAATTGAGTGGACCCATATTTTTTCATTGTTATAATTTTTACTGATGCTTAATAAGTGGTTTGAAGATGCAGGCGCTATTCTACACAGTCCAAATGAGGGGTCTGAATCGCTGTTTAGTCACCAGTATGCTTTTAGCATAAGTAGTCCGAGTGTCAATCATTGTTCTACTTTGCCCTTTTGGCAGGTTCACCCCTAAACTTTTTACATTCTCCAAGCCATTTTATTTGACCTGGTATTGGTGGTTTTAGGCCTCTGGGCACTTTAGGACTGTGGTTCAGTTAAAGTACATGCGCTCTCTGTGTGACATTGGTGAGATTGGCCTGCCCTCCCATAGAAAGGCATTGGGGATTCCCTGATCAGTGTGTCTCAGTGGTAATTCATGGTATGGGAGGAGCAGCATGTTCAAGTTTAGTATCTTTGAATTTGGAATAATAAATGCTGTGCAATGGTGTGCGCAGATTTATTGTGATTATTTAAAAAATGCCACTTTTAGAATTTGGCATTTCTGTGTGCTATGCGTCTGCCTGCCTGATGTGAATTGCATGTCTGGCTTATGAGTGACAGGGGTGGGATGTGCGTGTGGCTCCAGGAGGGGCAGGGTGAGTCAGCACTAGGCTGAATAGGACATCTGTGCTGGGAGTAGTGGGATGAGTAATCCCCTGACTCTGAATAGAACTGTGCCCAGCCTGTACAATGCTGGCTCTGCCCCCTGTGGTGTGTCTGATCACCTAGCCCCACCTGACAAAGGGGAAAAGAAGCTTAGAAAACAAAGTGCTCCAAATCCCCCCTGAACCAGTTGCATCTGGTTCCTCCATGCCCTGTACTGCAGACAAAGGGATCCTGAGTATAAGTATAGGGGCTGTGACCCCATGAAGTGGTTCTTGTGCTATCTGGTGTGCTGTTCCTGACTTGCTGGGGGCTTGCTGCTGCTGGGGCCATGGAGGAACCGCCATGGGAGCTTACCTCCCTGCTGGAGGGCCCTGTGTGCTGGCCTCCCCATGCCCAGCTATGCCTAATGGACCTGGAGGAACTCTTGTTTGGATTCCTGCTTTTTGACTGCAGGACCTTTTCTGTATCTAGCACCTTGTGAGCGCTGTACCTTATTTGCCAGGAGGGAGGAGCTGGTTCACCTGCAGCGTGAGGCCAAGAGGGAATCCCGGCATGTGGGATTCCCCCTGCGCTGCTGATCTGAAGCAAGAGCCCACCCCACATGACTGCTGTGCAGCACTGTGCTGAGAGCCGTTTCCTGGAGGGAACCCCGGCATGAGGGGTTCCCCTGAGCTGGTGGAGAGGAGCAAGAACCCACCCCGCATTTGAACTTAATTAGTGATCGGGAGCGCACCCGCTGTGGTGCGCACTTCAAGGGATTCTCCCGTGCTCGGCAGAGAAGCAGGATCGCCGCAAAAGGAGGAAGACAGGCAAGATGCCTAACTCGGGGTAGGGCCATCTGACGGAGGCTGCCAAGGCCGCCAATGGTAGTGCGGCCAACCGGAAGTCCCTGAGGACCGGAACGGGGCTTCAGTGAGCTTGGGAGAGCCCCCGGTGCAAGCCAGAGGAAGTCCAGAGGAGCCAGAGAAGTCCTGAAGTTGTTGTCACACTGAGCGGGGGCCCCGTGCGCTGTGGGAGCCCCGCATGTCGCCAGAGGAGAAGAGAGGCTCCCCTTTGTGATCCGTTGGTGCCGATCTCAGCAGCAAGATGTCTCCAAGCAGCCTGGTGAGTGGGGCAGCCGCCAAACTGTCGACTGTGCCTTTCGAGGCACATTACTGGTGCGTGGGGGTATGCAGAGCAGGTCGCTCCAACGAGGTGGCCTGTTTGTTGACGAAGGGCCCAGAGGGGCCCGTGCTCTCCCCCCTGATTGGCTATGTGATTCACAGTTGCTCCGCTTGACAGTGGGCAACTGCAGCAAAGAGGGCAATTGAGATTTACAGATCCCCAGTGAAGACCCCGAGGGCACAGTTGTGCCAGGGCTGATTAGGGATTCCCAGCTGCACTGCACCAGCGTGGGCAGCTGCAACGTTTGGGGCATATTTGTTCTCAGTGCACAGTCTGTGCCAGTGCCCCACATGTGAGTTTCACAGCTGCAGGGCTATTAGCACCAGCTGCTACGTTTAGACCAACAGTTCTTTGGGGGCATTTTTGTATGAGATAGGAGTGAGATACACTCCTCTGCTCCAGCTCAATTGCGGCGGTGGATTCTGCTGCATTGGCCGCCGCCCTGACACTAGGGACATAAGCATATGAGCCCCTTTGAAAAGGCCAGGTGGCCAGGGGGACTGTTGGGTTGATAGGGTGCCAAGCCCTAATGTGATTTATGTGTGCGCGGGAAATGCGATTTATGTACTGTGTTTTATGCACCCGATTGATGCCTCTGCTGTGGTTTATGTTATGAAGTTTTGCATACTGTGGTTTATGCTTGTGAGATTATTCTCCACTGTGACTTATGGCCCTAATGTGAGTTATGCTTAAGAGATTAAGGTCTAATAGGTTTAGGCATATGAGGTTGGTGCAGAATATATGCAAAACCGAAGGGGATGATGGACGGAGTGTTAAACAATGCAAGCACTCACCCCCAGTCAACTGATCTGGGTTTAATCCATCATCATTATTTAGCTCACTCAGCCACCCCAGTTCAGGCATGGCTATATGCTAATCAGTCTGACCATGTGCCTCATGGGAACAGACCAGCCTGAACTGCCAAGCCAAGTTTTCCCTGGTCCGGAAACAAGCATCCTGGGATGGGATTCTGGCTAATCAGCCATCATCAGCCAGGCTAGCTTGAATCCAGTGGCAAAGTGAGCAAGGGACCCACTTCTGGGCATACACTGCTAACTTAGGGCGAACAAAGCATGCTTGTTTCCAGTCCAGGGAGAACCTGGCTTGGCAGATCGGGCTGGACTGTTCCCATGAGGCACAAGGGTCAAGACTGATTTGCGTATGGTTAGGTCCAAATTGGAATTTCATGGTGAGCAAAAAACGATGGATTTAGGCCCAGATCTCAATACTGGGGTGAATGTATGACATTGTTCTGCATTCTGTCCATCAACTGTTGTTTTTGCATTTGTCACCCAGAGTGGGACGGGTAGGCTGAGATATGAGCCCCGTGATCTACATGCCACTGGAGTCAAGCTATCCTGGCTTAAGAGGGGTCGTAGGATGCTTGTTTCCAGTCCAGGGAGGACCTGGCTTGGCAGATCGGGCTGGACTGTTCCCATGAGGCACAGGGTCAAGACTGATTTGCATATGGCTGGGTCCAAACTGGAATGGCATGGTGAGCAAAAAACAATGGATTTAGGCTCAGAAATTTGTACTGGGGTGAATATATGACAATGTTCTGCATTCTGTCCATCAACTGTTGTTTTTGTATTTGTCACCCCAAGTGGGATGGGTATGCTCAGACATGAGTCTCGTGCTCTCCATGCCAAGGGAATTAAGCTATTCTGGCCGAAGTTGGGTGAAACCCTGAATCCGGTCCTAGGATGTTTGTTTCCAGTCAAGGGTGGACCTGGCTTGGCAGTTCGGGCTGGACTGTTCCAATGAAGCAGAGGGTCAAGACTGATTTGCATATGGTTCGGTCAAAACTGGAATGGCATGGTGAGAAAAAAAAACTATGGATTTAGGCCCAGATCTCTGTACTGGGGTGAATGTATGACATTGTTCTGCATTCTGTCTATCAACTGTTGTTTTTGCATTTGTCACCCCGAATGGGACGGGTATGCTCAGACTAGAGTCCCGTGCTCTCCATGCCACTGGAATCAAGCTTTTCTGGCTTAAAAGGGGTCAAACCCCCAAACAGGTCCGATGATGCTTGTTTCCAGTCCAGAGAGGACCTGGCTTGGCAGTTCGAGCTAGACTGTTCCCATGAGGCAAAGGGTCAAAACTGATTTGCATATGGCTGGGTCCAAACTGGAATAGCATGGTGAGCAAAAAAACAATGGATTTAGGCCCAGATCTCTGCACTGGGGTGAATGTATGACATTGTTCTGCATTCTGCCCATCAACTGTTGTTTTTGCATTTGTCACCCCGAGTGGGACGGGTATGATCAGATGTGAGTCCCGTGCTCTCCATGCCACTGCAATCAAGCTTTCCTGGCTGAAGGGGGTGAAACCCCGAAACCAGTCCTAGGAAGCTTGTTTCCTGTCCAGGGAGGACCTGGTTTGGCAGTTCGGGCTGGACTGTTCCCATGAGGCACAGAGTCAAGACTGATTTGCATGTGGCTGGGTCCAAACTGGAATGGCATGGTGAGCAAAACAACTATGTATTTAGGCCCAGATCACTGTGCTGGGGTGAATGTATGACATTGTTCTGCATTCTGTCCATCAACTGTTGTTATTGCATTCGTCACCCCGAGTGGGACGGGTTTGCTCAGACGTGAGTCCTGTGCTCTCCATGCCACTGGAATCAAGCTTTCCTGGCTGAAGAGGGGTGAAACTCTGAAACCGGTCCTAGGATACTGGTTTCCCTCCGGGAGGACCTGGCTTGGCAGTTCGGGCTGGACTGTTCCCATGAGGCACAGGGTCAAGGCTGATTGTCATATGGCTGAGTCCAAACTGGAATGACATGGTGAGCAAAAAAACAATGGATTTAGGCGCAGATCTCTATACTGGGGTAAATGTATGGCATTGTTCTGCATTCTGTCCATCAACAGTTGTTTTTGCATTTGTCACCCAGAGTGGGATGGGTATGCTCAGACGTGAGTCCTGTGCTCTCCATGCCACTTGAATCAAGCTAACCTGGCTGAAGAGGGGTGAAACCCTGAAACTGGTCCTAGGATGCTTGATTCCAGTCCTGGGAGGACCTGGCTTGGCAGTTCGGGCTGGACTGTTCCCATGAGGCACAGGGTAAAGACTGATTTGCAGATGGCTGGGTCCAAACTGGAATGGCATGGTGAGCAAAAAAACAATGGATTTAGGCTCAGATCTCTGTACTGGATGAATGTATGACAATGTTCTGCATTCTGTCCTTCAACTGTTGTTTTTGCGTTTGTCACCCAGAGTGGAATGGGTATGCTCAGTAATGAGTCCCATGCTGTCCATGCCACTGGAATCAAGCTATCCTGGCCGAAGAGGGGTGAAACCCTGAAACCGGTCCTAGGATGCTTGTTTCCAGTCCAGGGAGGACCTGGCTTGTCAGTTCGGGCTGGACTGTTCTCATGAGGCAGAGGGTCAAGACTGATTTGCATATAGTTCGGTCCAAACTGGAATGGCATGGTGACAAAAAAATGATGGATTTAGGCCCAGATCTCTGTACTGGGGTGAATGTATGACATTGTTCTCCCCGAGTGCAGAAGCGTGCATGATTGTGCATAGCAGTTATTACCATTCGACTAAGCTCCCCCCCAGGGGCAAGAGGACAGAGGAGGAGGTAGCGGCGCAGGTGGAAAAGGAACAACAGGAAGGCCAGAATAGGTCCACCGAGGGCTCCTCTGCTGGCCCCACCGCAACATCGGCACAGCCATCCACCAGTGCTGGGGCCAGCGCGGAGGTGGGCACTGCTGGGGCAGAGGCGGTGCAACAGCCATCGCGAACTGCTGTGGGGGGTGCCACGGGAGTGGTGTGCAGTGAAGAACCCACCCCCCTACCTCCGTTGCTGCTCGCTGCTGGCGTCTGCTCTTGACCGGTAGTGTGGACGGAAAGGCGGAAAGACGAGGAGCGTGGTGTGTGGTGCCGGAGATCCCGAGAGGGGATGAGCGGGAGCCGTGACGGATTTCATCGGTCTGCTTGGCTTGGCGGCGGGTCGGGGGCATGTTGGTCGCTCACCGCTACATTGTTACCCCCTGCTTCCTGTTTCCTGGTCGCCTTGACCGTCGGCCATCCTCGGGTGGGGGCCTGACGGTTCATGGGCTTGGGACCAGGGTTGCAGAGATTGCAACGATTGCTGGAACAGCCGGAGCTGACTGAGTCGCTGGCAGTCGAGAGCGGTCAAATATTGAGTGCCAGCTGATAACAGAGGATCGCAGAAGAAGCGCAAAGGAAGAAGCGCTAAAGGTGAAAGGCCGAAGGGGGAAAAGGGATAGACGGGAGAATAGTCAACGCCGGCCAGGGCCCCTGACGTCTGGTGTCGACTCTCCCCCCCATCTTCACCCCCTCCCGCCTCCTTTCAGAATATAATTACTGGGCACCACCCACCAACAAAAGTTTAAAAATAAAAAAAGAGCGAAGAAGCGCCCTGAAGCCCAATTATTAAACAAAGAGAAATAAAGACTGATAAAGCGACAAAGGACAGTAAAGCCTAATAAAACAGGAGAAGGAAAAAAAAGGGGAAAGAAAAGAAAGTGAAGGAAAAGTCCTTTCTCACAACGATGCGAACAAGGAGCTGTACACAACTACAAAGCACTCATCGCCCCCACAAGACCGCTAAATGACAGAAGACTAAGCTGCTGTACTCTCAAGTGGGAGGCCGTGGGTGCCAGATATCCCCGTGCCCCCGCGACTTGTTGGAGCAGTTGGAGCAGTCGGAGCTCGCCTCGAGAGGTCAATAGAGGCATGAAAGGGGGAAAAAATGCAAACAAACCTCCCTCCACAGCCACCCAAATGGAAAAATAGCAGGGCCAGCGATATCAGGGAATATTTCCCCCGGATCGATGAATTGAATAAAAGTGACCTTCACTCCACACATAACAAGAATAAAAGTCCTCACTATCAAACTGCAACAGTTTCAACTTCTCCTCAATTGGTCTCCCTTTACCCTGAAATAATCGTCCGTGGTAAGGTTTCAGCCACTACATCTCCTGCTCGCTCAAAACTACTCTCACTTTCCTCAAACCAGCAATTTCCACATCCTAGACCAGATGAATTACAAAAAATCAAGTCTCCCTTGGCTCTGCCAGCCCTTTCTGCTACGCTGAATCTTCGCAGAGGTACTCATGAACTAGAGCCCTAGTCAGAAGCCACCACCCCTCAAAGGGCCAAAGTTAAAATCCCATCACAAGATTCAGTTCGTAAATCACCAGAGTCTATAATATGGATCTCGTCGACTCATTCTCCAACACAAGTTCTTCAGCTTCTGACCTTAGTCCGTCTCTTACTGGAGAAAAATTAAAACAACCCAATGGGCTATTGGAAGACCATATTCAAAAACTCAGTTTTGATCTCCCTTCGCTAACATCTACTCCGTTCCCAGCTGTTGAAAAGCACTTCCGCCTCTCTGGGAATAACGATCTAAGCCAGCATGCAACTAAGGTTAGTGCTCTTAACGCCCCCCCCCAGTAAATATCAACAGCTACAATGCTCGAACAAAAATTTGCAGCCTTCATCAAGACACAAACAAAAGTTCTCAAAAGAATCAACCTTCATTAAGCAATTCAGATACCAACGTACTTTCAGCCCACCTCCACCTTGAAAAAAAACATTCCCTAATAGAACCTAGGCAAGGGGATCCGCATGATATCCCAGCAATGCTCAGGGTGGAGGCTCTCCTCTCAGTTACCAACCAAGCCCTGAACTCAATGGCCAATGCCGCTCATATGCACACAGACAAACTGGATGTTCAGATTAATATTCTACACTCAGTAACAGACTCAATAATGGGAATAGACTCAAAGCTCGAGTAATTAAACTCTCTGATACGTAGAGCACAAAACAATGTGGAACAAAAACAAATTTCAAGCTTGAATCCAAGCTTGAATCTAAACGAAAATATAAACCTAAACTTAAACCAAAAATATAATGGCTGCAACTGCAACCCGTTATTAAAAAAAGTAGAATCACTTCCGGAAATAATGTCCACTCTAATTGAATATTTGAAGAAAGAGGCCCAGGCCAGGACCCAGAAAATACCTATTTCCCGGCATCAGCAAACTCAGAACAAGTCAATTATAACAAAAGCACGCTCACACAGTGCTGAGCGATCAGGTTGTAATAAGAGTGGTACGAGAACGAATCATCAATATCACGATGTTAAGTCACGCAGCCAACGAGAACAGCCCCTCATTGCCGCTCAAGAGCATGTATCAGGCACTAAGGGAAGTGTTGACCACTCTGACTACGTGTTCATCCTAAATTCACTAACACTGAACGCCCAAGAAAAAATAACTTTACTTAACACCGAACCTTCGTAGCCAACTCACTGAGTCTAGCTAGGCCCTTAAACACGACCATACAAACCACGATGGAAGGAAACCCCTTGTCCAGGAAGAACAAGAAGAAGTTAAAGAAATTAAATAAAGCCAAAAAAAAGGGCAACCCACTATTACAGTGGCTAGAAACAGACAAGAATGAACCAACAACTAACTCAATTCCGTCATCTGTAAAATCTGTGCATCACTATGAAGAAATTACGGAAAAACTGGAAGAGACTTTAACTAAGGCTAACAACGACCACAATAACCTGCCAGATCAAGTGCAGAACTTAATGAATCCAACCGAAAAAAAACAAATTACAGACAATAATAAAAATAAAAAATCTCACAGTAATTCCACCAAGACCAGGGAAAATTTTATCAAACCACCTAACAAAAGTTATCCGCTTATCCAAGGTGCAAAAAAACCCACCGATCAGGACCTAAAGCATAAAGCTAAAAATTACCAAGATGAAATCCACCTGCCTAAAATAGAGGAGGAAGTAACACTCACAGAAGTGCCATCAACACGAGTTAAAACGAGGGACGAGCATGAAAAAAAAAACCAGATAAACCCCGGACTCCTATGGAAAGAGCCGAACACATGACGCAGCCCCTTCAAGAAATAGTGAGAGGAAGCGGCCTCCTCACAGACGTTTGCC
The DNA here is from genome assembly GCF_964261635.1 of Lissotriton helveticus. NCBI lineage: Eukaryota > Metazoa > Chordata > Amphibia > Caudata > Salamandridae > Lissotriton > Lissotriton helveticus. The sequence goes on along the minus strand of NC_136057.1, from coordinate 797,902,142 downwards.
TCTCGAACCCTAAATCATACAACCAAGATGACTTAGAGTATTCAGTTAACGAAAAGTTACACACCGAGACATTAGTGGCCCGCCCCAAACAACAATATCTGAATAAACTAAAACCTAACCTTCGAGAGTCACCTACCCAGCCTCAAGAACACAAAAAAATACTACTGTATCTAGAATATGTATCTCAAGAAAAATGGGACATCTTAAATAGAGGAAACATTTTAAAGTGATGCTTGCGGCTCCCCGGACTAGAATATGTAAAATAAATGGATATCGAAAGTGTGGCTTTTCTTAAACCTAAACAGGGCCAGTAAAACGAATCGACGGTGGTAACCTTCTACAATAAAGACCAGGCCTCAATCCTAATGAATAACAAAAAACAACTGAGCAACTGGGGCATTCGGGTCAGTTATCCTACCAACGTTAAATACCCATATTTCCTAAAAGATAACATATGCAAGTCCTCAATGGTCGGCAATAACAAACTAGCGTTAACATAGGACAATAACATCCAGCAGCCCTCCTCAATAATTTGTGGCCCTCGACCGGGAACAAAAACAGTGCCCTGGATAGAGAACCCACTTCAAATAATAGCATCAAATGAGGGTGGCCCATACAAATGTGTACTCATGCCTGATAAACCTCAAGATTGGTCTTGGCTTTCTTAGGCCTTAGGGTAAAACACAGAAAACATTGAACGAAGGAAAACCCAACTATGATGAAGTACAATATCTTAATATTTGCTTTTGGAATATTCGAGGGTTAACAAAAGAGAAAAATGAATGGCTAACCATGGGCCTCCAGAAGACCCAGGACATATTTGCTCTTCAAGAAACTTGGGCCCTGGAAAACACCGTCTAGGAGGATTTTACTGTTATTGAATCTCATGCCATTCCTTCTGTCGCAGGTGGCCATGCCTCCGGAGGTGTGCTGATCGCCGTGAAGAATACTCTGGTCGCAAAGGTATCACTGCTCTTTAAAGGCCAGGGTGATTACATTTTCATTAGCATCGAGATTCAGTGCCATGAAAAGGAAAAACTGAGACAACGAAAAATTATCCTCGGCTGCTTCTACTTGCATCCCTCCAAAATAAGACGAGAGGCCACACTGAGCAAAATGCTTCCTGATATAAACAACCTCGATGCTTATCACCCAAATGATATATGGCTGATAATGGGTGACTTTAACACCAATCTAATGGAGGCAGGCTCCGCCCTTACTTTTCAACCATCTTCAGTCAACAAAATGTGGTCTATCCCTGAGATAAAATCCTAGTTCCAATGGAAGGAAGGCAAAGGGATAAAATTGTCAACATACCTAAACCAACTTGGCCTTCGCATTTTAAATGGAAGAATCGAATTAGATCAACCAGCGGCATATACTCAATTTATCTTCCTCCCGAATGGCCACTCTGGATTACATATGGATCTCAGTTACTCACTTCCAGTTGATCCAACAGTTTTTGGTAACTCCTTCATTAGAAAGCGACCACGCAATCTTAACATGCAAAATTGATCTCTGGCATTCCCATCGCCCGAAAATTCCCTTGATTGGAAATGAATCTAACCTAGAGATCATAAGAAAACTGAGATGGTCTGAGGACAATCGGAAAATAATTGAAGCGAAGGTGGACGATCTTTTGACCAAATGGGAACTAGATCGCAATAGTCATTTGACAGCATCATCATGGGAAATCATTGTGGCCGACTTCAGAGAACAACCAGCCTCAAAGTCAACTAAAAGTCTAGACAAAGGCCTTCCGGTTTCATCTTCCAACTCAGAGCAAAAGCAACTCATAATTAACATCAAATATAAACTAAATAAGTTACAGCGAAATCATGCTAATAATGAAAGAGTATATAAATCTCTGTGGAGTGCAATATCAGCTACTCGAAAAGAATATAGGAAGGCCAGGTTTATCCTTAAGAGATTGGAAGAAGAACACCACTGGGCAACTGCCCATGAGATTGTAAAATCAAAGGACCAAAGAAAATTCTGGAGTTGGATAAACAAGGCTACTAAAATCGCTAAACCACCCAGTGCAACAAACATCTCTCCTGCCGACTGGCATGTTTACATCAAAGCACTTTATACAGAACCGAATGACATTAACTGCAACAGCCTTTCCATCCCTTATCACACCAATTCCCACGATGATACAATGCCAATTGTTGAAATAACTCCAAAACAAGTTGCGCTTATAATAAAGAAAATGCGATCGGGGGTGCCCCAGGACCAAACGGTATTCCCAGCCAAGTATATAAAGCCTCTGCCCAGAAATGGGCCATGCTGCTGGCTCCTCTTTTTGAGACAGCAATACTGGGTGGATCTATCCCGGTTTCCTGGCGAGGATCGTTACACGTCCCCATTCATAAAAAAGGCTCACGGTCCAGCCCTGACAACTATCGGATGGTAGCTCTTCTCGATGTAGACGGGAAGGCATATGCAAGTGTCCTTCTATCAGAATTAACAACTTGGTTGGAAAATTGCAATTTAATTCCCTTCACACAAACCGGCTTCCAAAAGGGCTGCCACATTGAAGATATTCTGATCTGCTTAGCTCATATGATCGAGATCACATTAGCCACGAAAGGTAAATCACTATACTTGGGCTTTATTGACTTTCGGAAGGCTTTTGATAGCGTGATTCACCCCAAACTCTGGGAAAAATTGGCAAAATGGGGCATCCCTCAACCTTTGCTGAAAGCTCTCATAGCTCTACACACAGATACCTGGGTGATAATAAGAGTCACCTCGAGATGGTCATCAACTAATTAAATCTTTACCAACAGAGGCCTAAAACAAGGATGCATTCTTGCACCCTTACTCTTTAATCTGTATCTTGCACACCTTCCTGAATGGCTAACCCGATGCCGAGCTTTTCCCCCGAGAATTGAATTAATAAAAATCCAAACTTTGCAATATTCTGACGACACTATCTTACTCGATCAAACCCAGGTGGGCCTCCAAAGACTATTCGACTCCCTCGTCTTGTACTGCAATACCAATACACTGGAGATCAATATTACCAAAACCAAAGTGATGACAGTTTCCTCCTCGAAAACAAGAAAGAGCACTTGGTTCATTGAGGGGAAGGCACTGGAATTAGTCACCGCATATAAATAATACCTGGGTGTCTGGATAGATCACAAAGGGAGACCGACTGCGCACATAACGGCAATACACGGTGTCGCCCACAGCCTGTAGGGGGCTCTCATAAGAACAAAGAGAGCCCTCCATTCCCCGGACTTTGCCCCATTAATAGGACTGATAGGCGCAAAATGTCTGCCGACAATAGCCTTCAGTGCCACAACCTATAAAGATAAAATGTCCATCTGGCTAGGTAGAGCTCAGTCAGCATGCTTTCGTTGAGTGTATCAGCTACCAAACTCGACCTCACACGCTCAAATCCGAAAGGAATTCTCTCTGTCTTCCCAACACTGGGTTATGAGTGCAAGATTTATTGCTTATAGTTTAAAAACAAAATAAGCTCGCCCTCACACTCTAAAGAGCTGTATATGGTCATTGCTCAGCAATCCCGATAAATCTTGGAATAAATACTTGACATATTGCTTGGAATCATTAAAGGCCCAGGATATATGGACACTCTCATTACCTATAGAGACGATATCCAAACTTCTGACTAAACAAGCAAAAAAACTGTCCTATGAACATGACGCACAATCAGTGTTAAAGCTCTTTCACGGCAGTTGGGCTTCTAAACTCTACATTCCAAAAACACTACCGCCCTATCTTTCATCACCTATGAAACCACATGTAAAACACCAATTAATGAGATTACGTTTTGGCTTCATCCCACTGATGGCGTATAAGTTCGGACAAGAATATAAGAATGCTGTCTCCACACAATGCCGCTTCTGCAAACAAGAGGAAGAAAACTTAATTCATATCTTGTGCATTTGTAGACGCTTACTTGCCCTACGAACTTTTTGGCTTTGTCCGATTTGGCTTTCTCTTAACATAAGGACATGTCAAGAAGCACTAGAATTATTCCTGAGGGGCGACTCATCTCAGATGGCTACTCGCTTTGTAAAATTTATGTTTGATATCCATCTTTTGTTACCACTAGATGACCAAGAATGAACTCTAATACCCCAAATTAATTTTTCCCTCTTTTAAGTGCTCACTGTTTTTATTAGAATTTGATTAGTGCTTTTTAATTTTTAACCAGTTTCTGTATGAATTGCAATGATTTTGATTAATTATGCAAATGAAACATTTACTTACTTACTTACTTTGACATTGTTCTGCATTCTGTCCATCAACTGTTGTTTTTGCGTTTGTGAACCCAAGTGGGACAGGTATGCTCAGACGTGAGTCCTGTGTGCTCTCCATGCGACAGGAATCAAGCTATCCCCACTGAAGAGTAGTGAAACCCCAAAACTGGTCCTAGGATGCTTGTCTCCAGTCCAGGGTGGATCTGGCTTGGCAGTTCAGGCTGGACTGTTCACATGAGGCACAGGGTCAAGACTGATTTGCATTTGGCGGGGTCCAAACTGGAATGGCAGGGTGAGCAAAAAAACTATGGATTTAGTCCCAGATATCTGTACTGGGGTGAACGTATGACACTGCTGTGCATTCTATCCATCAACTGTTGTTTTTGCATTTGTCAACCCAAGTGGGACAGGTATGCTCAGACGTGAGATCTGTGTGCTCTCCATGCCACAGGAATCAAGCTATCCTCGCTGAAGAGGGGTGAAAGCCCGAAACTGGTCCTAGCATGCTTGTTTCCAGTCCTTGGAGGACCTGGCTTGGCAGTTCAGGCTGGACCGTTCCCATGATGCACAGGGTCGAGACTGATTTACATACGGCTGGGTGCAAACTGGAATGGCAGGGTGAGCAAAAAAACTATGGATTTAGTCCCGGATCACTGTACTGGGTTGAATGTATGACATTGTTCTGCATTCTGTCCATCAACTGTTGTTTTTGCATTCATCACCCGGAGTGGGACGGGTTTGCTCAGACGTGAGTACTGTGCTCTCCATGCCACTGGAATCAAGCTTTCCTGGCTGAAGATAGGTGAAACTCTGAAACCAGTCCTAGAATGCTTGTTATCAGTCTGGGGAGGACCTGGCTTGGCAGTTCGGGCTGGACTGTTCCCATGAGGCACAGGGTCAAGGCTGATTTGCATATGGCTTGGACCAAACTGGAATGGCATGGTGAGCAAAAAACCAATAGATTTAGGCCCAGATCTCTGTACTGTCATGAATGTATGACATTGTTTTGCATTCTGTCTATCAATTGTTGTTTTTGCATTTGTCACCCGAGTGGGATGGGTGTTCTCAGACATGAGTCCTATGCTATCCATGCCAGAGGGATCACGCTATCCTGGCTGAAGAGGGGTGAAACACCGAAACCGGTCGAAGGATGCTTGTTTACAGTCCAGGGAGGACCTGGCTTGGCAGTTCAGGCTGGACTGTTCCCATGAGGGACAGGGGCAAGACTGATTTGCTTATGGCTGGGTCCAAACTTGAATGGCATGGTGAGCAAAAAAACGATGGATTTAGTCCCAGATCTCTGTACTGGGGTAAATGTATGACATCAACTGTTGTTTTTACATTTGTATGCTCAGACTTGATTCCTGTGCTCTCCACACCACTGGAATCAAGCTATCCTGGCTGAAGAGGGGAGAAACCCTGAATTAGGTCCTAGGATGCTTGTTTCCAGTCCAGGGAGGATCTGGCTTGGCAGTACGGGCTGGACAGTTCCCATGAGGCAAAGAGTCAAGACTGATTTGCATATGGCTGGGTCCAAACTCGAATGGCATGGTGAGCAAAAAAACGATGGATATAGGCCCAGATCTCGGTACTGGGGAGAACGTATGACATTGTTCTGCATTCTGTCCAAAAACGGTTGTTTTTCCATTCATCACCCTGAGTGGGATGGGTATGCTTGGACGTGAGTCCCGTGCTCTCCCTGCCACTGGAAGCCAGCTATCCTGGCTGAAGAGGGGTGAAATCCCAAAACCGGTCCTAGGATGCTTGTTTCCAGTCCAGGGAGGACCTGGCTTGGCAGTTCGGCCTGGACTGTTCCCATGAGGCACAGGATCAAGACTGATTTTCATATGGCTTGGTCCAAACTTGAATGGCATTGTCAGCAAAAAAACAATGGATTTAGGCCCAGATCTCTGTACTGGGATGAATGTATGACACATTTCCGCATTCTGTCCATCAACTGTTGTTTTTACATTTGTAACCCCAAATGGGACGGGTATGCTCAGACTTGATTCCCGTGCTCTCCACACCACTGGAATCAAGCTATCCTGGCTGAAGAGGGGAGAAACCCCGAATTAGGTCCTAGGATGCTTGTTTCCAGTTCAGGGAGGATCTGGCTTGGCAGTTCAGGCTGGACAGTTCCTATGAGGCAAAGGGTCAAGACTGATTTGCATATGGCTTGGACCAAACTCGAATGGAATGGTGAGCAAAAAAACGATGGATTTAGTCCCAGATCTCTGTACTGGGATGAATGTATGTCATTGTTCTGCATTCTGCCTATCAACTGTTGTTTTTACATTTGTAACCTCAAATGGGACGGGTATGCTCAGACTTGATTCCTGTGCTCTCCACACCACTGGAATCAAGCTATCCTGTCTGAAGAGGGGAGAAACCCCGAATTAGGTCCTTTGATGCTTGTTTCCAGTCCAGGGAAGATCTGGCTTGGCAGTTCGGGCTGGACAGGTCCCATGAGACAAAGAGTCAAGACTGCTTTGCATATGGCTGGGTCCAAACTCGAATGGCATGGTGAGCAAAAAAACGATGGATATAGGCCCAGGTCTCTGTACTGGGGTGAATGTATGACTTTGTTCTGCATTCTGTCCAAAAAACTGTTGTTTTTCCATTCATCACCCCGAGTGGGGCGCATATGCTTGGACGTGAGTCCCGTGCTCTCCCTGCCATTGGAAGCCAACTATCCTGGCTGAAGAGGGGTGAAATCCTAAAACCGGTCCTAGGATTCTTGTTTCCAGTCCAGGGAGGACCTGGCTTGGCAGTTCGGGCTGGACTGTTCTCATGAGGCAAAGGGTCAAGACTGATTTGCATATGGCTTGGTCCAAACTTGAATGACATGGTGAGCAAAAAAACGATGGATTTAGTCCCAGATCTCTGTACTGGAATGTATGTATGACATTGTTCTGCATTCTGTCCGTCAACTGTTGTTTTTACATTTGTAACCCCAAATGGGACGGGTATGCTCAGACTTGGTTCCTGTGCTCTCCACACCACTGGAATCAATCTATCCTGGCTGAAGAGGGGAGAAACCCCGAATTAGGTCCTAGGATGCTTGTTTTCAGTCCAGGGAGGACCTGGCTTGGCAGTTTGGGCTGGACTGTTCCCATGAGGCACAAGGTCAAGACATATTTGAATATGGCTGGGTCCAAACTGGAATGGAATGGTGAGCAGAAAAACAATGGACTTAGTCCCAGATCTCTGTACTGGGGTGAACGTATGACATTGTTCTGCATTCTGTCTACCAACTGTTGTTTTTTCATTTGTCACCCCGAGTGGGACGGGTATGCTTAGACGTGGGTCCCGTGCTCTGGAATCCAGCTATCCTGGCCAAAGAGGAATGAAATCCCAAAACCGGTCCTAGGATGCTTGTTTTCAGTCCCGGGAGGACCTGGGTAGAAGTTCAGCCTGGACGGTTCCCATGAGGCACAGGGTCAAGGATTATTTGCATATGGCTGGGTCCAAACTGGAATGGCAAGGTGAGCAAATAAACTATGGTTTTAGGCCCAGATCTCTGTACTGGGGTGAATGTATGACATTGTTCTGCATTCTGTCCATCAACTGTTGTTTTTACATTTGACACCCTAAGTGGGATGGGTATGATCAGACGTGAGTCCAGTGCTCTCCATGCGACTGGAATCAATCCTTCCTGGCTGAAGAGGGGTGAAACCCTGAAACCAATCATCGGATGCTTGTTTCCAGTCCAGGGAGGACCTGGTTTGGCAGTTCGGGCTGGATTGTTCCCATGAGGTACAAGGTCAAGACTGATTTGCATATTGCTGGGTCCAAACTGGAATGCCACGGTGAGCAAAAAAAAATTGGATTTAGGCTCAGATCTCTGTACTGGGTTGAATGTATGACATTGTTCTGCATTTTGACACAACTGTTGTTTTTGTATTCGTCACCCCGAGTGGGACGGGTATGCTCAGACATGAGTCCTGTGCTCTCCATGCCACTAAAATCAAGCTATCCTGGCTGAAGTGGGGTGAAACCCCTAAACCGGTCCTAGGATGCTTGTTTCGAGTCCAGGGAGGACCTGGATTGGCAGTTCAGGCTGGACTGTTCCCATGAGGCACAAGGGTCAAGACTGATTTGCGTATGGTTAGGTCCAAATTGGAATTTCATGGTGAACAAAAAACGATGGATTTAGGCCCAGATCTCCATACTGGGGTGAATGTATGACATTGTTCTGCATTCTGTCCATCAACTGTTGTTTTTGCATTTGTCACCTAGAGTGGGACGGGTATGCTGAGATGTGAGCCCCGTGATCTACATGCCACTGGAGTCAAGCTATCCTGGCTTAAGAGGGGTGAAACACCGAAACTGGTCCTAAGATGCTTGTTTCCAGTTCATGGAGGACCTGGCTTGGCAGTTCGGGATGGACTGTTGCCATGAGGCAAAGGGTGAAGACTGATTTGCATATGGCTGGGTCCAAACTGGAATGGCATGGTGCCCAAAAATCCAATGGATTTTGGCCCAGATCTCTGTATTGGGGTGTATGCATGACATTGTTTTGCCTTCTGTCCATCAACTGTTGTTTTTGCATTTTTCAACCCGAGTGGGACGGGTATGCTCAGACGTGAGTCCCGTACTCCCCATGCCACTGGAATCAAGATATCCTGGCTGAAGAGGGGTGAAACCCTGAAACCCGTCCTAGGATTCTTGTTTCCAGTCCAGGGAGGACCTGACTTGGCAGTTCGGGCTGGACTGTTCCCATGAGGCATAGGGTCAAGACTGATTTGCATATGGCTGAGTCCAAACTGGAATGGCATGGTGAGCAAAAAAACGATAAATATAGACCTAGATATCTGTACTGGGGTGAATGTATGACATTGTTCTGCATTCTGTCCATCAACCGTTGTTTTTACATTAGTAACCCCAAGTGGGTCGGGTATGATCAGGCGTGAGTCCCGTGCTCTCCATGCCACTGGAATCAAGTATTCCGGGCTGAAGAGGGGTGAAACCCTGAAACCAGTACTAGGATGCTTGTTTCTAGTCCAGGGAGGACCTGGTTTGGCAGTTCGGGCTGGAGTGTTTCCATGAGGCCAAGGGTCAAGACTGATTTGCGAATGACTGGGTCGAAACTGGAATGGCATGGTGAGCAAAAAACCGACGGATTTAGGCCCAGATCTCTGTACTGGGGTGAATGTATGACATTGTTATGCATTCTGTCCATCAACTGTTGTTTTTGCATTTGTCACCCCGAGTGGGATGGGTGTTCTCAGACATGAATCCTGTGCTCTCCATGCCAGAGGAATCACGCTATCCTGGCTGAAAAGGGGTAAAACCCCGAAACCGGTCGAAGGACACTTGTTTACAGTCCAGGGAGGACCTGGCTTGGCAGTTCGGGCTGGACTGTTCCCATGAGGGACAGGGGCAAGACTGATTTGCTTATGGCTGGGTCCAAACTTGAATGGCATGGTGAGCAAAAAAACGATGGATTTAGTCCCAGATCTCTGTACTGGGGTGAATGTATGACATCAACTGTTGTTTTTACATTTGTAACCCCAAATGGGACGGGTATGCTCAGACTTGATTCCTGTGCTCTCCACACCACTGGAATCAAGTTATCCTGGCTGAAGAGGGGAGAAACCCCGAATTAGGTCTTAGGATGCTTGTTTCCAGTCCAGGGAGGATCTGGCTTGGCAGTACGGGCTGGACAGTTCCCATGAGGCAAAGAGTCAAGACTGATTTGCATATGGCTGGGTCCAAACTCGAATGGCATGGTGAGCAAAAAAACGATGGATATAGGCCCAGATCTCGGTACTGGGGAGAACGTATGACATTGTTCTGCATTCTGTCCAAAAACAGTTGTTTTTCCATTCATCACCCTGAGTGGGATGGGTATGCTTGGACGTGAGTCCTGTGCTCTCCCTGCCACTGGAAGCCAGCTATCCTGGCTGAAGAGGGGTGAAATCCCATAACCGGTCCTAGGATGCTTGTTTCCAGTCCAGGGAGGACCTGGCTTGGCAGTTCGGCCTGGACTGTTCCCATGAGGCACAGGATCAAGACTTATTTTCATATGGCTGGATCCAAACTTGAATGGCATTGTCAGCAAAAAAACAATGGATTTAGGCCCAGATCTCTGTACTGGGGTGAATGTATGACACAGTTCTGCATTCTGTCCATCAACTGTTGTTATTACATTTGTAACCCCAAATGGGACGGGTATGCTCAGACTTGATTCCCGTGCTCTCCACACCACTAGAATCAAGCTATCCTGGCTGAAGAGGGGAGAAACCCCGAATTAGGTCCTAGGATGCTTGTTTCCAGTTCAGGGAGGATCTGGCTTGGTAGTTCGGGCTGGACAGTTCCTATGAGGCAAAGGGTCAAGACTGATTTGCATATGGCTTGGACCAAACTCGAATGGCATGGTGAGCAAAAAAACTATGGATTTAGTCCCAGATCTCTGTACTGGGATGAATGTATGTCATTGTTCTGCATTCTGCCTATCAACTGTTGTTTTTACATTTGTAACCTCAAATGGGACGGGTATGCTCAGACTTGATTCCTGTGCTCTCCACACCACTGGAATCAAGCTATCCTGTCTGAAGGGGGGAGAAACTCCGAATTAGGTCCTTCGATGCTTGTTTCCAGTCCAGGGAAGATCTGGCTTGGCAGTTCGGGCTGGACAGTTCCCATGAGACAAAGAGTCAAGACTGATTTGCATATGGCTTGGTCCAAACTCGAATGACATGGTGAGCAAAAAAACTATGGATTTAGTCCCAGATCTCTGTACTGGGTTGAATGTATGACATTGTTCTGCATTCTGTCCATCAACTGTTGTTTTTACATTTGTAACCCCAAATGGGACGGGTATGCTCAGACTTGGTTCCCGTGCTCTCCACACCACTGGAATCAATCTATCCTGGCTGAAGAGGGGAGAAACCCCGAATTAGGTCCTAGGATGCTTGTTTTCAGTCCAGGGAGGACCTGGCTTGTCAGTTTGGGCTGGACTGTTCCCATGAGGCACAAGGTCAAGACATATTTGAATATGGCTGGGTCCAAACTGGAATGGAATGGTGAGCAAAAAAACGATGGACTTAGTCCCAGATCTCTGTACTGGGGTGAACGTATGACATTGTTCTGCATTCTATCTACCAACTGTTGTTTTTTCATTTGTCACCCTGAGTGGGACGGGTATGCTTAGACGTGGGTCCCGTGCTCTGGAATCCAGCTATCCTGGCCGAAGAGGAATGAAATCCCAAAACCGGTCCTAGGATGCTTGTTTTCAGTCCCGGGAGGACCTGGGTAGAAGTTCGGCCTGGACTGTTCCCATGAGGAACCGGGTCAAGGATTATTTGCATATGGCTGGGTTCAAACTGGAATGGCAAGGTGAGCAAAAAAACTATGGATTTAGGCCCAGATCTCTGTACTGGGGTGAATGTATGACATTGTTCTGCATTCTGTCCATCAACTGTTGTTTTTACATTTGTCACCCCAACTGGGATGGGTATGATCAGACGTGAGTCCAGTGCTCTCCATGCCACTGGAATCAATTTTTCCTGGCTGAAGAGGGGTGAAACCCTGAAACCAGTCATCGGATGCTTGTTTCCAGTCCAGGGAGGACCTGGTTTGGCAGTTCGGGCTGGATTGTTCCCATGAGGCACAGGGTCAAGACTGATTTGCATATTGCTGGGTCCAAACTGGAATGCCACGGTGAGCAAAAAAAAATGGATTGAGGCTCAGATCTCTGTACTGGGTTGAATGTATGACATTGTTCTGCATTTTGTCCACAACTGTTGTTTTTGTATTCGTCACCCCGAGTGGGACGGGTATGCTCAGACATGAGTCCTGTGCTCTCCATGCCACTAAAATCAAGCTATCCTGGCTGAAGTGGGGTGAAACCCCTAAACCGGTCCTAGGATGCTTGTTTCGAGTCCAGGGAGGACCTGGATTGGCAATTCGGGCTGGACTGTTCCCATGAGGCACAAGGGTCAAGACTGATTTGCGTATGGTTAGGTCCAAATTGGAATTTCATGGTGAACAAAAAACGATGGATTTAGGCCCAGATCTCCATACTGGGGTGAATGTATGACATTGTTCTGCATTCTGTCCATCAACTGTTGTTTTTGCATCTGTCACCCAGAGTGGGACGGGTATGCTGAGATGTGAGCCCCGTGATCTACATGCCACTGGAGTCAAGCTATCCTGGCTTAAGAGGGGTGAAACCCCGAAACTGGTCCTAAGATGCTTGTTTCCAGTTCATGGAGGACCTGGCTTGGCAGTTCGGGATGGACTGTTGCCATGAGGCACAGGGTGAAGACTGATTTGCATATGGCTGAGTCCAAACTGGAATGGCATGGTGCCCAACAAACCAATGGATTTTGGCCCAGATCTCTGTATTGGGGTGTATGCATGACATTGTTTTGCATTCTGTCCATCAACTGTTGTTTTTGCATTTTTCAACCCTAGTGGGACGGGTATGCTCAGACGTGAGTCCCGTACTCCCCATGCCACTGGAATCAAGATATCCTGGCTGAAGAGGGGTGAAACCCTGAAACCCGTCCTAGGATTCTTGTGTCCAATCAAGGGAGGACCTGACTTGGCAGTTCGGGCTGGACTGTTCCCATGAGGCATAGGGTCAAGACAGATTTGCATACGGCTGAGTCCAAACTGGAATGGCATGGTGAGCAAAAAAACGATAAATATAGACCTAGATATCTGTACTGGGGTGAATGTATGACATTGTTCTGCATTCTGTCCATCAACCGTTGTTTTTACATTAGTAACCCCAAGTGGGTCGGGTATGATCAGGCGTGAGTCTCGTGCTCTCCATGCCACTGGAATCAAGTATTCCGGGCTGAAGAGGGGTGAAACCCTGAAACCAGTACTAGGATGCTTGTTTCTAGTCCAGGGAGGACCTGGTTTGGCAGTTCGGGCTGCAGTGTTTCCATGAGGCCAAGGGTCAAGACTGATTTGCGAATTACTGGGTAGAAACTGGAATGGCATGGTGAGCAAAAAGCGACGGATTTAGGCCCAGATCTCTGTACTGGGGTGAATGTATGACATTGTTCTGCATTCTGTCCATCAACTGTTGTTTTTACATTTGTCACCCCGAGTGGGACGGGTATGCTCAGACATAAGAACCGTGCTCTCCATTCCACTTGAATCCAGCTATCCTGGCTGAAGAGGGGTGAAACCCAGAAACCGGTCCTAGGATACTTGTTTCCAGTCCAGGGAGGACCTGGCTTGGCAGTACGGGCTGGACTGTTCCCATGAGGCACAGGGTCAAGACTGGTTTGCATATGGCAGGGTCCAAACTGGAATGGCATGGTGAGCAAAACAACTGTGGATTTAGGCCCGGATCTCCATACTTGGGTGAATGTATGACATTGTTCTGCATTCTGTCCATCAACTGTTGTTTTTGCATTTGTCACTCAGAGTGGGCTGATATGCTCAGATGTGAGTCCTGTGATCTCCATGCCACTGGAGTCAAGCTATCCTGGCTTAAGAGGGGTGAAACCCCGAAACCGGTCCTAGGATACTTGTTTCCAGTCCAGGGAGAACCTGGCTTGGCAGCACGGGCTGGACTGTTCCCATGAGGCACAGGGTCAAGACTGATTTGCATATGGCTGGGTCCAAACTGGAATGGCATGGTGACCAAAAAACTAATGGATTTTGGCCCAGATCTCTGTACTGGGGTGTATGTATGACATTGTTTTGCATTCTTTCCATCAACTGTTGTTTTTACATTTGTCACCCCAAGTGGGACGGGTATGATCAGGCGTGAGTCCCGTGCTCTCCATGCCACTGGAATCAAGCTTTTCGGCCTGAAGAGGGGGTGAAACCCTGAAACCAGTCCTAGGATGCTTGTTTCTATCCCAGGGAGGACCTGGTTTGGCAGATCGGGCTGGAGTGTTCCATTGAGGCACAGGGTCAAGACTGATTTGCGTATGGCTGGGTCCAAACTGGAATGGCATGGTGAGCAAAAAAAACGGATTTAGGCACAGGACTCTGTACGGGGGTGAATGTATATCATTGTTCTGCATTCTGTCCAACAACTGTTGTTTTTGCATTTGTCTCCCCGAGTGGGACGGGTATGCTCAGACATGAGTCCCCTGCTCTCCATGCCACTGGAATCGAGCTATCCTGGTTGAAGAGGGGTGAAACCCCGAAACCGGTCCTATGATGCTTGTTTCTAGTCCAGGGAGGACCTGGCTTGGCTGTTTGGGCTAGACTGTTTCAATGAGGCACAGAGTCAAGACTGATTTGCATATGGCTGGGTCCAAACTGGAAAGGCATGGTGAGCAAAAAAACGATGAATTTAGACCTAGATCTCTGTACTGGGGTGAATGTATGACATTGTTCTTCATTCTGTCCATCAACCGTTGTTTTTACATTTATCACCCCAAATGGGACGGGTATGATCAGGCGTGATCCCGTGCTCTCCATGCCACTGGAATCAAGCTTTCTGGGCTGAAGAGGGGTGAAACCCTGAAACCAGTCCTAGGATGCTTGTTTCTAGTCCAGGGAGGAACTGGTTTGGTAGTTCGGGCTGGAGTGTTCCCATGAGGCACAGGGTCAAGACTGATTTGCGTATGGCTGGGTCCAAACTGGAATGGCATGGTGAGCAAAAAAACGACGGATTTAGGCCCAGATCTCTGTGTTGGGGTGAATGTATGACATTGTTCTGCATTCTGTCCATGAACTGTTGTTTTTGCATTTGTCACCCCGAGTGGGACGGGTATGCTCAGATATGAGTCCCGTGCTCTCCATGCCACTAGAATCAAGCTATCCTGGATGAAGAGGGGTGAAACCCCGAAACCGGTCCTATGATGCTTGTTTCTAGTCCAGGGAGGACCTGGCTTGGCTGTTTGGGCTAGACTGTTTCCATGAGGCACAGGGTCAAGACTGATTTGCATATGGCTGGGTCCAAACTGGAATGGCGAGCAAAAAAACAATGGATTTAGGCCCAGATCCCGGTACTGGGGTGAATGTATAACACTGTTCTGCATTCTGTCCATCGACTGTTGTTTTTGCATTTGTCACCATGAGTGAGACGGGTATGCTCAGACGTGAGTCCCATGCTCTCCATGCCACTGGAATCAAGCTATCCTGGCTGAAGAGGGGTGAAACCCCGAAACCGGTCCTAGGATGCTAGTTTCCAGTCCAGGGAGGTCCTAATTTGGCATTTCGGGATGGACTGTTCCCATGAGGCACAGGGTCAAGACTTATTTGCATATGGCTGGGTCCAAAGTAGAATGGCATGGTGAGCAAAATAACGATGGATTTAGGCCCAGATGTCTCTACGGGGTGTGAACGTATGTCATTGTTCTGTATTTTTTCCACCAACTGTTGTTTTTGCATTTGTCAACCCAAGTGAGACGGGTGTTCTCAGACATGAGTCCTGTGCTCTCAATGCCACTGGAATCCAGCTTTCCTGGCTGAAGAGGGGTGAAACCCCAAAACCGGTCCTAGGATGCTAGTTTCCAGTCCAGGGAGGACCTAACTTGGCATTTCGGGATGGACAGTTCCCATGAGGCATAGGGTCAAGACTGATTTCCATATGGCTGGGTCCAAACTGGAATGGCATGGTGAGCAAAGAAAAAATGCATTTAGACCTATATCTCTGTACTGGGGTGAATGTATGACATTGTTCTGCATTCTGTCCATCAACCGTTGTTTTTACATTTGTCACCCCAAGTGGGACGGGTATGATCAGGCGTGAGTCCCGTGCTCTCCATGCCACTGGAATCAAGCTTTCCGGGCTGAAGAGGGGTGAAACCCTGAAACCAGTCCGAGGGTGCGTGTTTCTAGCCCAGGAAGGACATGGTTTGGCAGTTCGGGCTGGAGTGTTCCCATGATGCACAGGGTCAAGACTGATTTGCGTATGGCTGGGTCCAAACTCGAATGGCATGGTGAGCAAAAAAAGAATGGATTTAGGCCCAGATCTCTGTACTGGGGTGAATGTATGACATTGTTCTGCATTCTGTCCAACAACTGTTGTTTTTGAATTTGTCTCCCCGAGTGGGACGGGTATGCTCAGACATGAGTCCCCTGCTCTCCATGCCACTGGAATCGAGCTATCCTGGTTGAAGAGGGGTGAAACCCCGAAACCGGTCCTATGATGCTTGTTTCTAGTCCAGGGAGGACCTGGCTTGGCTGTTTGGGCTAGACTGTTTCAATGAGGCACAGGGTCAAGACTGATTTGCATATGGCTGGGTCCAAACTGGAAAGGCATGGTGAGCAAAAAAACGATGAATTTAGACCTAGATCTCTGTACTGGGGTGAATGTATGACATTGTTCTTCATTTTGTCCATCAACCGTTGTTTTTACATTTATCACCCCAAATGGGACGGGTATGATCAGGCGTGATCCTGTGCTCTCCATGCCACTGGAATCAAGCTTTCTGGGCTGAAGAGGGGTGAAACCCTGAAACCAGTCCTAGGATGCTTGTTTCTAGTCCAGGGAGGAACTGGTTTGGTAGTTCGGGCTGGAGTGTTCCCATGAGGCACAGGGTCAAGACTGATTTGCGTATGGCTGGGTCCAAACTGGAATGGCATGGTGAGCAAAAAAACGACGGATTTAGGCCCAGATCTCTGTGTTGGGGTGAATGTATGACATTGTTCTGCATTCTGTCCATGAACTGTTGTTTTTGCATTTGTCACCCCGAGTGGGATGGGTATGCTCAGATATGAGTCCCGTGCTCTCCATGCCACTAGAATCAAGCTATCCTGGATGAAGAGGGGTGAAACCCCGAAACCGGTCCTATGATGCTTGTTTCTAGTCCAGGGAGGACCTGGCTTGGCTGTTTGGGCTAGACTGTTTCCATGAGGCACAGGGTCAAGACTGATTTGCATATGGCTGGGTCCAAACTGGAATGGCATGGTGAGCAAAAAAACAATGGATTTAGGCCCAGATCCCTGTACTGGGGTGAATGTATGACACTGTTCTGCATTCTGTCCATCGACTGTTGTTTTTGCATTTGTCACCATGAGTGAGACGGGTATGCTCAGACGTGAGTCCCATGCTCTCCATGCCACTGGAATCAAGCTATCCTGGCTGTAGAGGGGTGAAACCCCGAAACCGGTCCTAGGATGCTAGTTTCCAGTCCAGGGAGGTCCTAACTTGGCATTTCGGGATGGACTGTTCCCATGAGGCACAGGGTCAAGACTTATTTGCATATGGCTGGGTCCAAAGTAGAATGGCATGGTTGTGGTGTTGGGTTCAAATCAGGCCTACATACTCTGCTAAGCTCTCGAACACCTTAGTATAGAAGTTGGCACGGACACTGGAAAAGGTAAAAGACAAGTTTATTAAGACCCCATGGGGTGGTGATACATTCCTACAGCACCCTTCGGCAGTGTAAGAAGTAGCACACCGAACATTGGTGCGCGACCTCTTTTATACAGTTTAATAGCAATAAAAAGATAGGCGGTCACAAGTTACACATTTTAGGTACATATAAGGTCATTTTTGGAACACAGCCAGCATGTGGGAGGAGTTAAATAGCACTGGTCAGTTAGTACCAACATTCCTAAAGAGTGACCAGTAAATGCATGATGCGCATGTGCGCTTGACCAGTACTAAAAATAGCCTGTTGCTGAGCAGAATAAGGGACCATGGATATCGAGAAAGGACGAAAGGGCACACTGACCACGAGGCAGCGTGTTCATAAGAAACGGAAGTCAGAGGGATTCAAAATGGCCCCCGTTCGTTTTGGTCAAGTTAACAGAAAAGACCGTGTAGCTGTGCTAAACGCTAACTCAGGAGCTGCCAAAACACGACAGACGGCCCTTTTAGCGTTTAGCAAAAGCTACCTCATACTGAACATAATCAGAATATTCATCATCAATGTTAATAGCCATTAGTTTCAATACTTCGTCGTTGATCAGTTTCTCTTGTTTAACAATAGCTCGTTTGGACGGAATACAGGCTGTGATACATACAGAACATAACGTAGGGCCGCATTGAATACATAGACAAAGGGTAAATAGTACTCCAAGAAAGACACAGAGAATCGTTAATAATTTCCAACCCCAAGTAGTAAGCAGAGTCCAGAACCACCCAGAAAAAGTCCATGCTCCATTTTCTGGATGGATCTCAGCAGCTATCTTATGTAATTTCGTAATTGAATCATACACAGAAGGTGAGTTATCTGGCACGTACACACAACAACTACTCCCGATGACGCGGCATGCTCCACCCCTATCAGCTAGTATCACATCTAAAACCATTCTATTCTGGAGCGCTACAATTCTGGTAATTTGCAATTCCTCAGTAATATTCCCTAAAGCAGAGGCAGTTTCGTTGGCGACAGCTTCCACCACACGTGTAAGCCGCCTTTTCTTCCTGCTATTCAGTGCAGCTCCTACAAATGAAAATAACCCCAAGTTGAAATCTACATATTGTTGTAAAGTGGTATCAGTCTGATCAATTTCATCAAGATCTAACGTTCGTTTAACTCTGTTCAGCACGAAATCATGGTACAGAACGTAATCATTGTGATACATGGGAGGAGCAATAAACACAGGTGGTAATACAAAAGCTATATAACATGTTCCTAACCATCCCAATGGTAGACGATGGTATCCCTTATTTCCACAAATGAAATATGTGTTACGTGAAGCTACAAATGCAATTCCAATCGGTGTATCGAAGGTAAGTGTAATATTACATTCACTGCGACCTACAGGGATTGTACCTTTATTTCTAATACACAAATCTGCTTTTGTATCAATGACTGTTATCATATGCAAATTCGTCACATTTATAAATCTTTGATTCGTATATACATGAGGTGTAGAAACATTGTCCGGACGATACTCTTCCCATTCAAATTTAGTTCCTTCAGCGTGTGGATAGCCATCTTTATCGTTATAGCATATTTTATTCAGCCGAAAAAGTAGTCCACCTTTCGTTGGCCATCTCAAGGTGAAGAGAAGAGTGTACCAAGCATGACAAGAACCATTATGAGAAAACGGGAGAGGAATAAGTGGTGTTCCTCCCTTCTTCTGATGTCCGGGCAACATTCCACATACCCAACAATTGGACATGTTGGTCATGTTATGAGTATGATGCAAAATCTGAATAAAGCTGTTATTCAAATAAGTCTGCCTATGTCTTTCTTCGTGAAAAGGCAAAGTAAAATGAAAATGTTCAGATGGACTCGGAGTGGTGGGCAGCAAATGTTCTCGTACAGGAAACAATAGTTCTATAGTCCAAGCTAATACTGCGATCACCACTACGGTCAAGACAAAAAAAACAGCACCAAGAATTCTCCCTTTTCGTGTCGAAGGAGATGCCATAGTTCACAAAACAATATTCTTCAAAAGCAACACTAAGCGGAAAAATAAAAACGATGGTTCTGGACCGAGGCTGCCGTTGATTTGTTCTCCGGGATTCAAGACGGGTGTCGCTACACTGGGTAGAACTGATCCCCCCCCCTTGATATTCCCGGCTTCCGTTTCACAAACCTCAGAGCGGTTACCAACCAGTTTCAAAAACACAAAAGGGAATCTTATTTCCTGGGACGTAGATTGTACTTCACTTTATCAGAAACAACGTGGTCCGGGAAGGCTCCCTCCAATTCATCAGGCGTGACAGCTGGGCTCTTTTCTGTATCCAAAATCTTTCTGTAGTCGGATAGCACCACAGGGCTCACCAGATCCGGAGAGACACGTCGGCAGTGCGTTGAATGTATCCACCGCTTCTTGTTGGTGACTCTCACAGCAGTTCGCGTAGCCAGCAGCACTTGTTCAGGGCCATGCCATCTCGGTTCCAAACTGCTGGATCGCTCAAATACTTTGACCATCACGTGGTCCCCAGGGTGGAGATCGTGAGCCTCACCAGTGGAGTTATCAGGGAGCGCCTCTCGAACCTGTTGATGAATAGAAAGCAAATCATTTGTTAATCGTGCCAAATAATCGTTCATCATTATACAAGGCACATCATGTATTAAACGAGGTTTTGGAATTCCCCAAATATTCATCGGCCTTCCAAACACCACTTCATAGGGTGTGAGGCCAGATCGGGAATGTGGGACTGATCGAATGGACAGCAATGCCAAAGGCAAAGCATCCGGCCATTTCAGAGATGTGGATGCCACTATCTTTGCTAGCTTCAGTTTCAGAGTTGCATTGTATCTCTCGACCAAACCTGCTGATTGTGGGTGAAAGACTGCGTGGAATCGTTGTTTGATTCCCAATCCTTTCAGGATGTACTCAATTACTTTCCCAATGAAATGAGGACCATTATCACTCCACATAAGTTTACAAACACCATAGCGCGGGAAGTACTCTTTGAGTAACACCTTAGCTGTTGTCAATGCTGTATTGTCTTTCGTAGGGTAAGCCTCAATCCATTTGCTGAAGGCACACACCACCACTAGGACATACCTGAGATTATTACAGCGCTCCAGCTGGATGTAATCCATTTGCAGTACTTCGAATGGTGCAGTAGGTGGAACAAACCCTCCTTTGGGAGTATGAGTCCCTTGTCCAGGATTGTGCTGTAAACATATCAGACAAGTCTGTACTACTCTCTTAGCCGTGCTTGCAATATCAGCATTTTCCCAAACTCGTGTAAGCAATTTAGTAATTGCGAGAGCTCCAATGTGTGCCAGCCCGTGTGTCATTTGCACCATTGTTTGTAAATAGGCCATGGGTAGTTTCCATCTCTCCATATCTTTACTACGCCAGCAACCCTCATCATCCAATACTCCTTCAGTGGCCCATTTCGTAAGTTCTGCCTCAGATGCAGACTTCTGTATATCTAATATTTCTTCTCTAGTATCATGCCACCGCTCAGCTTGTGACTTCACCACATACATGGGGAAATTATTTTGCAGCATAGCGGTCTCTCTCGCAATGCGATCTGCGAAAGCATTGCCTTGCCCTATTTTGTCCGTCACCTTTTTGTGTGCACTGCACTTGACTATTGCAACTTTCTTTGGGCACAACAGTGCATTCAGGAGATCGCGTACCAATTCTCCATGCATGATGTGTACTCCGTGTGAAGTCAAAAATCCTCGTTCCTTCCAGAGTAAGCCAAAATCATGCACTACTCCAAAAGCATAACGACTATCCGTGTAAATGTTCACACATAGTCCAGTACTTAACTCACATGCTTTCGTTAAGGCTATCAGTTCAGCTGCTTGAGCCGATTTCTGGGGTATTCGTGCTGCCTCTACAACTGTCTTAAGTGTCGTGATCGCGTAGGCTGCAGAAGTCGTACCATCTGGTAACCTCACGCACGATCCATCAACCCACAGTTCCCCATCTACATCTGGAAACGGTGTATCCTGTAAATCGATACGACCCTTTGTCTGTTCCTCAGTCAGAAAAACACAATCATGTTGTTCTTCCTTCTGAGTCTCAGCAACAGGATCCGGCAGTAAAGTAGCAGGATTCAGTGTCGTACATCGTTTTAGTGTGATGTGCGGCGCCAACAATGTTAGCTCATATCCTGTCAAACGGGCGCTGGTTAGATGCTGTGTTTTCGTTTGATTCAGTAACGCATCTACCGCATGGGGAACTAACACCAACAATTTGTGTGACAAAACTATTCCCTCACTTTGTCGTATCGCAACTGCTGTTGCTGCAACTGCTCGAAAACATCCAGGCAATCCTCGAGCCACAGGGTCGAGTACCGCCGAGAAGTATGCACAAGGCCTCTGTTTGTCTCCGTGTGTCTGCACTAGCACTGACAATGCGCACCCATCCTTCTCGTGTACATACAATGTGAAAATCTTCGTGTAATCAGGTGTACCTAACACTGGTGCAGAACAAAGAACTTGTCTTAATTGTTCAAAACCATTCTGACATTCATCCGTCCATTCAATGGGGATCGGTGTATCTTTAGACAACAATGCCAACAATGGTTTAACGATGTGTGAAAAACCTAATATCCATTGCCTACAAAAAGACGTCAAACCTATAAAGGCACGAACATCCTTCTGGGTGCGAGGAACTGGAGTGTCTAGGATTGCCTGAATTCGATCTGGTGTCAATGCACGGCCCTCCTTAGACAAAAGATGACCGAGGTAGGTCACCTTTGGTCTACAATATTGCAGCTTTTTCTTCGAAACTTTATGATTATGTTTGGCCAGGAAGGAAAGCAAGGAAAAGGTACTCTTCTCACATTGTTCTGGCGTGTCTGCAGCAAGTAAGATATCATCTACATATTGAATAAGAGCCACTCCATCTTGTAATTCAAAGGAATCAAGCTGTCTTTTTAATGCCTGACTATAAATGCTAGGACTTTCAGTATAGCCTTGAGGAACTCGACAAAATCTGTACGATTTGTTATTTAATGTAAAGCCGAATAGATATCGACTGTCAGGATGTACAGGGATCGAAAAGAAGGCATTCTTCAAATCGATGACTGTAAAAGTAGTTGCCGTCGAAGGAATCAACGTAAGCAACGTGGTGATGTCGGACACCACCGGGTATTGAGGTACTACTATCTTGTTTATTTCCCTCAAATCAATAATGAAACGGTAAACCTTAGCATCTGTATCTCTTTTAAGGATCGGTAAAATGGGGCTATTGCAAACATTGTAGGGGACTTCCTCAACTACTTCTGCCGAAATCAAATCATTTACAATGTGTATCAAAGCAAGTTCACCCTCTCGGGAAATCTTATATTGTGGGACACGTGGTAGAGATACTCCCTCCTTTACAGTAATACGTACTGGAGGAATTATCATCCGCCCCACATCCGTATCGGAAGTGGCCCACAACGTTTTCGGTAAAGAGGCCAGTATTTCAGATTCATGGAGAAAACACACTCGTTCTAATTCTGGGTAATTCTCATTCAACACAACTCGCACTCCTTCTGGGGCACAGCGAATAGTGGCGCGAAAGTGTTTTAACATATCGAGTCCCATAATATTATCTGGTGTATTTGGAGACAACAAAAAAGGACAAGGGGCAGCAAATTTATCAACATGAAATGCAACTGGTTGAGACAGTGGGCTAGAAGTAGGTGTTCCATCGAACCCTATAGCTGTAATTACCTCGCCAGACAGGGGAGCCCTTGGAACCAAGTATTTGGACAAGGCGCTACGAGTAGCTCCTGTATCGACCAGAAATTGATCAGTAGAACCCAGAACATGTGCTTCTATATATGGACCCCTTTGATCAACCGGTACCTCAACCGATTCCACACCCCATCCTACGCATTCCTATGCATAGTGCTCATCCCGTGGTTCAGCAGAACCACCCTCATTTATCTGATATTGATTACGATTATCAAACGTATTATAGTCTGTCTGACCACGACCCCTTGCTCCATATCCTCCGCGATCATTCGTGCCATAACTTCCTCGATCAGTCGTTCCATAGCCTCCTCTTGACCCCCCATAATTACTTCTAGACCTCCCCCTTCCTCGTCCCCTCAAATTACGCTGCTCTCGAAACACCGGACAGTCTGCAATCCAATGCCCAAACTGTTTGCAGTATGCACATTGATTCACAGAAATGTCAGAACGAGGGGGAGGAGCATTACTGTACGATCCTCGCCCTCCTCTATTGTTTCCTCTCGTAGCCTGAACCTGAGCTAACATTACCTTCATCTTCAAATCCTTCGCCTTCTTTTCACTACTTTCTTTTGCCTCCAATTCCTGTCGTTCATAATATTGAGCCATAGTCAATAAAGAAGCAGGGGTTGCTGTGGTCCATGAACTTTCACTCGCTTTTAATCGTTTCGCAATCTCCGGTAGGAGATTAGCCACATACTTATCAACGAATAAATGCCTGCCTGTATCTTCTGTCAATGATTGACCACTGTAATCATGGAACGCTTCCTCGAAGCGAGAGAAAAAATCAGAAACCGATTCATCCATTTTTTGTGTACAAGAAGCTAACATAGTCCAATCAATCTTTTTAGCGGGAGCAAGAGTCTTTAATTTTGTTAGTATGGCCTGTGGAAGGTCTAATATTAATTGACACGGCTTACATGCTGGTTCTCTATCTAAATCAGCCTGAACAAGATCTTTCCAAGTGGCCCCGAGAGTCGTGAGGTCATCAAACTTACGAATCGCTCTCCACATATCAGGAGGCAATATCAACCCGAAAAACAGGTCAATATCAACTAACGTCATAATACACGAAGAAATCGCGCTTTCAACATTTTCATAAAAAGCCGCAGGATTTTTACGGGGATCAGGTAAAGCATTCTTAAGCGCCATAACATCTGCTCTATTCCAAGGCGTATAAACCCAGTTATATACAAAATACCCTTTCGCATCTTTGGATCTTTTATCATCATCTGTGCCATCCCCTTTATGAGGGACATATAAAGGCGCAGCTTCTCGCATAGGTCTAACATTAATCGCAGCAATCTTATCTGTTTCAAAGATAGGGCATTCTTTGGATATCCCCGTCGCTCCGGACGCAGACGAATTCTTCGACTTTGCCAACTCCCGTAGTCGTGTCGCCTCATTTCGCAGTTGAATCAAACGCTTGAAGAAGTCGTCCGCATCTGAAAGAACAAAAAGACCTTTACGAAAATTCTCACGACCCTCGGATATCTCCTTTGGCTCTAACTCGAGAGAATATTTTCTGTACCGCTCAACAACTTCATCTCCAAAATGATCTAAAAAATACAGTCGCTCCTGATCAGACCACTGTTCCATTTTCGCAGTAATGTCAGAAACAGTAACAGTATTAATATTTAGCTTTCGTGCAAACGAACGTAATTCCGCAGTTCGTTCCGCATGTAACCTGGTACGCTGTGTTCGATCACTATCCTCGTCTGATTCCTCGTTCGGAGCCGTAGGTGCGACGTACGGAGGCGGACAACGATCTAGTAATGAAAAATCATCTGTTTCATTAGTAAGGACTGGATAAAGAGGACGCCTGATAGGGAATTGACCATTAACCTGTAAATTGCGTTCTCGTCTCTCCCTCTCTTTCTTTTCCTGTAATTCCTTCTCCTGTAGCTGTAAAGCTTTGTCATGTGCAGCCTTCCGCTGCACTTTCTCCGCCAAGGCTTCCTCACGCTTCGCTCACTCACGCACCTCTTTCTCCCACATACGCACACAATCAAACATATCTTGTCTAGACCTTCACTGAAACAAACACTGCTCTACATATTGTACCTTTCGAATGTCAAACGATCCATATAGTGGCCACTGTAATTCGCGATCAGTCTTAGTATACTTATGCCATAATGTACTATACATTATTGGTGGAATACCGAATTTGACATACATTTCACGATTTGGAGTCCCCTCTGGGGGAGCCGGCTGTTTTTTACTTAATCGATAATTGGTACCATTTTCCGGACAGCACATCCTGCGGAGTGTGCTAAAAACAGGCATGTTTCAAAAAGTACCACGAGAACGCGATACTACAAAAATGACACCTAACGCGGTGTACCGTTCAAATCAAATAATATCAGAGAAATATCCCTACATGCCTGCCTATGTGAGGTGCACTTCACATATTCAAATTCAAATTCAAAGATTCAAACGTTAGCTAACTTCAAACAAATTCAAATTCAAATTCAAAATTCAAAAAGCCACAGTAAGTGTCAGTAGACTACCTCACCAATCAAAAGCTTACCAAATATTTTCAAACGTCCAAAGTCCAACTGCCAAGTTCTGTGGTCAAATCAGCCAAAACGGCACATCACGACAATCCAAGATCAGAATCTCAGTCGGAGACCGGCGCCACCTGGAAGGTCAGATCGGAAGGAAGGAAAAACACACCGTGGGTGCCAAGACTCGGGTCACTCAGTGGCAGCGTACGCGTCCATGGCGAGTTTCCTAACCTTCGTCACGACCTCTCCTTCGGGCATCCGAGTCGCCGATGAGTCCCTTCGTGGTCGCCAATTGTGGTGTTGGGTTCAAATCAGGCCTACATACTCTGCTAAGCTCTCGAACACCTTAGTATAGAAGTTGGCACGGACACTGGAAAAGGTAAAAGACAATTTTATTAAGACCCCATGGGGTGGTGAAACATTCCTACAGCACCCTTCGGCAGTGTAAGAAGTAGCACACCGAACATTGGTGCGCGACCTCTTTTATACAGTTTAATAGCAATAAAAAGATAGGCGGTCACAAGTTACACATTTTAGGTACATATAAGGTCATTTTTGGAACACAGCCAGCATGTGGGAGGAGTTAAATAGCACTGGTCAGTTAGTACCAACATTCCTAAAGAGTGACCAGTAAATGCATGATGCGCATGTGCGCTTGACCAGTACTAAAAATAGCCTGTTGCTGAGCAGAATAAGGGACCATGGATATCGAGAAAGGACGAAAGGGCACACTGACCACGAGGCAGCGTGTTCATAAGAAACGGAAGTCAGAGGGATTCAAAATGGCCCCCGTTCGTTTTGGTCAAGTTAACAGAAAAGACCGTGTAGCTGTGCTAAACGCTTACTCAGGAGCTGCCAAAACACGACATGGTGAGCAAAATAACGATGGATTTAGGCCCAGATGTCTGTACGGGGTGTGAACGTATGTCATTGTTCTGTATTTTGTCCACCAACTGTTGTTTTTGCATTTGTCAACCCAAGTGAGACGGGTGTTCTCAGACATGAGTCCTATGCTCTCAATGCTTCTGGAATCCAGCTTTCCTGGCTGAAGAGGGGTGAAACCCCAAAACCGGTCCTAGGATGCTAGTTTCCAGTCCAGGGAGGACCTAACTTGGCATTTCGGGATGGACAGTTCCCATGAGGCATAGGGTCAAGACTGATTTGCATATGGCTGGGTCCAAACTGGAATGGAATGGTGAGCAAAAAAAAAATGCATTTAGACCTATATCTCTGTACTGGGGTGAATGTATGACATTGTTCTGCATTCTGTCCATCAACCGTTGTTTTTACATTTGTCACCCCAAGTGGGACGGGTATGATCAGGCGTGAGTCCCGTGCTCTCCATGCCACTGGAATCAAGCTTTCCGGGCTGAAGAGGGGTGAAACCCTGAAACCCGTCCTAGGGTGCGTGATTCTAGCCCAGGAAGGACCTGGTTTGGCAGTTCGGGCTGGAGTGTTCCCATGATGCACAGGGTCAAGACTGATTTGCGTATGGCTGGGTCCAAACTCGAATGGCATGGTGAGCAAAAAAACAATGGATTTAGGCCCAGATCTCTGTACTGGGGTGAATGTATGACATTGTTCTGCATTCTGTCCAACAACTGTTGTTTTTGAATTTGTCACCCCGAGTGGGACGGGTATGCTCAGACATGAGTCCCCTGCTCTCCATGCCACTGGAATCGAGCTATCCTGGTTGAAGAGGGGTGAAACCCCGAAACCGGTCCTATGATGCTTGTTTCTAGTCCAGGGAGGACCTGGCTTGGCTGTTTGGGCTAGACTGTTTCCATGAGGCACAGGGTCAAGACTGATTTGCATATGGCTGGGTCCAAACTGGAATGGCATGGTAAGCAAAAAAACGATGAATGTAGACCTAGATATCTGTACTGGGGTGAATGTATGACATTGTTCTTCATTCTGTCCATCAACCGTTGTTTTTACATTTGTCACCCCAAGTGGGACGGGTATGATCAGGCGTGAGTCCCGTGCTCTCCATGCCACCGGAATCAAGCTTTCCGGGCTGAAGAGGGGTGAAACCCTGAAACCAGTCCTAGGGTGCGTGTTTCTAGCCCAGGAAGGACCTGGTTTGGCAGTTCGGGCTGGAGTGTTCCCATGATGCACAGGGTCAAGACTGATTTGCGTATGGCTGGGTCCAAACTGGAATGGCATGGTGAGCAAAAAAACAATGGATTTAGGCCCAGATCTCTGTACTGGGGTGAATGTATGTCATTATTCTGCATTCTGTCCAACAACTGTTGTTTTTGCATTTGTCACCCCGAGTGGGACGGGTATGCTCAGACATGAGTCCCCTGCTCTCCATGCCACTGGAATCGAGCTATCCTGGTTGAAGAGGGGTGAAACCCCGAAACCGGTCCTATGATGCTTGTTTCTAGTCCAGGGAGGACCTGGCTTGGCTGTTTGGGCTAGACTGTTTCCATGAGGTACAGGGTCAAGACTGATTTGCATATGGCTGGGTCCAAACTGGAATGGCATGGTGAGCAAAAAAACGATGAATTCAGACCTAGATCTCTGTACTGGGGTGAATGTATGACATTGTTCTTCATTCTGTCCATCAACCGTTGTTTTTACATTTGTCACCCCAAACGGGACGGGTATGATCAGGCGTGATCCCGTGCTCTCCATGCCACTTGAATCAAGCTTTCCGGGCTGAAGAGGGGTGAAACCCTGAAACCCGTCCTAGGGTGCGTGATTCTAGCCCAGGAAGGACCTGGTTTGGCAGTTCGGGCTGGAGTGTTCCCATGATGCACAGGGTCAAGACTGATTTGCGTATGGCTGGGTCCAAACTCGAATGGCATGGTGAGCAAAAAAACAATGGATTTAGGCCCAGATCTCTGTACTGGGGTGAATGTATGACATTGTTCTGCATTCTGTCCAACAACTGTTGTTTTTGAATTTGTCACCCCGAGTGGGACGGGTATGCTCAGACATGAGTCCCCTGCTCTCCATGCCACTGGAATCGAGCTATCCTGGTTGAAGAGGGGTGAAACCCCGAAACCGGTCCTATGATGCTTGTTTCTAGTCCAGGGAGGACCTGGCTTGGCTGTTTGGGCTAGACTGTTTCCATGAGGCACAGGGTCAAGACTGATTTGCATATGGCTGGGTCCAAACTGGAATGGCATGGTAAGCAAAAGAACGATGAATGTAGACCTAGATATCTGTACTGGGGTGAATGTATGACATTGTTCTTCATTCTGTCCATCAACCGTTGTTTTTACATTTGTCACCCCAAGTGGGACGGGTATGATCAGGCGTGAGTCCCGTGCTCTCCATGCCACCGGAATCAAGCTTTCCGGGCTGAAGAGGGGTGAAACCCTGAAACCAGTCCTAGGGTGCGTGTTTCTAGCCCAGGAAGGACCTGGTTTGGCAGTTCGGGCTGGAGTGTTCCCATGATGCACAGGGTCAAGACTTATTTGCGTATGGCTGGGTCCAAACTGGAATGGCATGGTGAGCAAAAAAAAATGGATTTAGGCCCAGATCTCTGTACTGGGGTGAATGTATGTCATTGTTCTGCATTCTGTCTAACAACTGTTGTTTTTGCATTTGTCACCCCGAGTGGGACGGGTATGCTCAGACATGAGTCCCCTGCTCTCCATGCCACTGGAATCGAGCTATCCTGGTTGAAGAGGGGGAAACCCCGAAACCGGTCCTATGATGCTTGTTTCTAGTCCAGGGAGGACCTGGCTTGGCTGTTTGGGCTAGACTGTTTCCATGAGGCACAGGGTCAAGACTG
The DNA here is from genome assembly GCF_964261635.1 of Lissotriton helveticus. Taxonomy (NCBI): domain Eukaryota; kingdom Metazoa; phylum Chordata; class Amphibia; order Caudata; family Salamandridae; genus Lissotriton; species Lissotriton helveticus. The sequence continues at coordinate 797,872,660 of NC_136057.1, read as the reverse complement.
ATTTACATATGGCTGGATCCAAACTGGAATGGCATGGTGAGCAAAAAAACGATGAATTTAGACCTAGATCTCTGTACTGGGGTGAATGTATGACATTGTTCTGCATTCTGTCCATCAACCGTTGTTTTTACATTTGTCACCTCAAGTGGGACGGGTATGATCAGGCGTGAGTCCCGTGCTCTCCATGCCACTGGAATCAAGCTTTCCGGGCTGAAGAGGGGTGAAACCCTGAAACCAGTCCTAGTGTGCGTGTTTCTAGCCCAGGGAGGACCTGGTTTGGCAGTTCGGGCTGGAGTGTTCCCATGATGCACAGGGTCAAGACTGATTTGCGTATGGCTGGGTCCAAACTGCAATGGCATGGTGAGCAAAAAAACAATGGATTTAGGCCCAGATCTCTGTACTGGGGTGAATGTATGACATTATTCTGCATTCTGTCCAACAACTGTTGTTTTTGAATTTGTCACCCCGAGTGGGACGGGTATGCTCAGACATGAGTCCCCTGCTCTCCATGCCACTGGAATCAAGCTATCCTGGTTGAAGAGGGGTAAAACCCCGAAACCGGTCCTATGATGCTTGTTTCTAGTCCAGGGAGGACCTGGCTTGGCTGTTTGGGCTAGACTGTTTCCATGAGGCACAGGGTCAAGACTGATTTGCATATGGCTGGGTCCAAACTGGAATGGCATGGTGAGCAAAAAAACGATGAATGTAGACCTAGATCTCTGTACTGGGGTGAATGTATGACATTGTTCTTCATTCTGTCCATCAACCGTTGTTTTTACATTTGTCACCCCAAGTGGGACGGGTATGATCAGGCGTGAGTCCAGTGCTCTCCATGCCACTGGAATCAAGCTTTCTGGGCTGAAGAGGGGTGAAACCCTGAAAACAGTCCTAGGATGCTTGTTTCTAGTCCAGGGAGGACCTGGTTTGCAGTTCGGGCTGGAGTGTTCCCATGAGGCACAGGGTCAAGACTGATTTGTGTATGGCTGGGTCCAAACTGGAATGGCATGGTGAGCAAAAAAACGACGGATTTAGGCCCAGATCTCTGTGTTGGGGTGTATGAATGACATTGTTCTGCATTCTGTCCATGAACTGTTGTTTTTGCATTTGTCACACCGAGTGGGACGGGTATGCTCAAATATGAGTCCCGTGCTCTCCATGCCACTGGAATCAAGCTATCCTGGATGAAGAGGGGTGAAACCCCGAAACGGGCCCTATGATGCTTGTTTCTAGTCCAGGGAGGACCTGGCTTGGCTGTTTGGGCTAGACTGTTTCCATGAGGCACAGGGTCAAGACTGATTTGCATATGGCTGGGTCCAAACTGGAATGGCATGGTGAGCAAAAAAACAATGGATTTAGGCCCAGATCTCTGTACTGGGGTCAATGTATGACATTGTTCTGCATTCCGTCCATCAACTGTTGTTTTTACATTTGCCACCCGAGTGGGAGGGGTATGCTCAGACATAAGAACCGTGATCTCCATTCCACTTGAATCCAGCTATCCGGGCTGAAGAGGGTTGAAACCCAGAAACCTGTCCTACGATGCTTGTTTGCAGTCCAGGGAGGACCTGGCTTGGCAGTACGGGCTAGACTGTTCCCATGAGGCACAGGGTCAAGACTGATTTGCATTAGGCTGGGTCCAAACTGGAATGGCATGGTGAGCAAAAAAACGATGGATTTAGGCCCAGATATCTGTACTGGGGTGAATGTATGACACTGTTCTGCATTCTGTCCATCGACTGTTGTTTTTGCATTTGTCACCATGAGTGAGACGGGTATGCTCAGACGTGAGTCCCATGCTCTCCATGCCACTGGAATCAAGCTATCCTGGCTGAAGAGGGGTGAAACCCCGAAACCGGTCCTAGGATACTAGTTTCCAGTCCAGGGAGGACCTAACTTGGCATTTCGGGATGGACTGTTCCCATGAGGCACAGGGTCAAGACTTATTTGCATATGGCTGGGTCCAAAGTAGAATGGCATGGTGAGCAAAATAACGATGGATTTAGGCCCAGATGTCTGTACGGGGTGTGAACGTATGTCATTGTTCTGTATTTTGTCCACCAACTGTTGTTTTTGCATTTGTCACCCCGAGTGAGACGGGTGTTCTCAGACATGAGTCCTATGCTCTCAATGCCACTGAAATCCAGCTATCCTGGCTGAAGAGGGGTGAAACCCCAAAACAGGTCCTAGGATGCTTGTTTCCAGTCCAGGGAGGACCTGGATTGCCAGTTCAGGCTGTGGTGTTCCCATGAGACACAGGGTCATGACTTCTTTGCATATGGCTGGGTCCAAACTGGAATGGCATGGTGAGCAAAAAAACAATGGATTTAGGCCTAGATCTCCATACTGGGGTGAATGTATGACATTGTTTTGCGTTCTGTCCATCAACTGTTGTTTTTGCATTCGTCACCATGAGTGGGACGGGTATGCTCAGACATGACTCCTGTGCTCTCCATGCCACTGGAATCAAGCTATCCTGGCTGAAGAAGGGTGAAACCCCAAAACCGGTCCTAGGATGCTCTTTTCCAGTCAAGGGAGGACCTTTCTTGGCAGTTTCGGCTGGACTGTTCGCACGAGGCACCGTTTCAATACTGATTTGCATATGGCTAGGTCCAAACTGGAATGGCATGGTGAGCAAAAAAATGATGGGCCTCATTTATGAGGCTATGCGTCACTTTTACGCCGCCGGTGCGTCACTTTTTGTGATGCACCAGTGGCGTAAAAAATGCACCTTGATGCGCCATATTTACAAAGTGACGCATCTAGGTAGATGCGTCACTTTGTAAACCCCTGTTCCACATTATACCTGCGCCAGGTATAATGTTTGCAAGGGGGGGCGTATTGACGCAAGAAAGGGACGTGGAAGTGACGCAGTGAAATCTATGGGATTTCACTGCGCCACTTCTAGGACTCAAATGCGTCAAAATCTTACGCCTGCCTCACAGCAGGCGTAAGACTGACGCAAGCCCTTTCACATGGGGCTTTAAAGGACACGTTGCTGGAGTTACGTCTTTTTTGTGACACACTCCAGCAATGCGTCACTTTTGCGCCTACAGATACGTCAGAAATACTGACGTATCTGTAACTCCTTGCGACTTGATGCGCCATACTGTAAATATAGAATTATAAGTTGCCAGCAAGGGATTTATTTTATGATCTATTAAACAGCGTTTAGGATCTCTACTCAAAAGGGTTCTAAATCCAAACTGTGAACATCAGTTGCTGTATTCAATTCAATTGTCAGATTATTTAAGACAAAGCAGAAACAAATAGCTACCACACTAGCTAAATGAATAAAGATGAGCAATGTACAAGGCATATTGTCAGTTATCCTATAGTACACAAGAAAAACGTCCAAACTGAAACATAGGGTGCAATGACTGCTCATAGATTTGAAGTAAGTCACTAAACACAAGATGTATGTAACGCAGAAATGGACATGTAGGATAGCTGATTATATGCCTTGTACATTAGAATTGTTTATTTTGATTTTATTCTGATAGCTGATTGAGTACCCTTATGATTTCAAAACAAATAATAACAATTTTGATACCAAATTTCCCTGTGTTGCTCATCGTTATTCATTTAGCTAGTGTGGTAGCTATTTGTTTCTGCTTTGTCTTAAATAATCTGACAATTGAATTGAATACAGCAACTGATGTTCACAGTTTGAATTTAGAACCCTTTTGAGTAGAGATCCTAAACGCTGTTTAATAGATCATAAAATAAATCCCTTGCTGGCAACTTATATTTCTATACATTACTTGCCCAAGCCCACAAGGGTCTATTGGGTCACCCACCCCCTTTTTCACTATACTGTAAATATGGCGCATCATTGGTGTCGCAAGGAGGGCGCAATGAAAAGAGACATATCGCTGTATTGACGCAGCGATGCGTCACTTTTCATAAATGAGGCCCGATGGATTTAGGCCCAGATCTCTGTACTGGGGAGAATATATGACATTGTTCTGCATTCTGTCCATCAACTTTTGTTTTTGCATTTGTCACTAAGCATTGGCAAAGTTTGCGAATTCGCAGTACGCGAATTCGTGCGAATACGTACTCGCGGTCCACAAAATTTGCGAATCTGTGCGAATTTACGGATTTTTTATTTTTGCGTGTTCGCTGGTTTTTTTCCAGCGCAGCTACAGCGAAGTTAACCATGTGATCGTACATGGGCGCGGCCATCTTGTTTTCAGTGTTCGCGTTATTTCCGTTTCCGGGCGCTCGTTGCATGCTCGCGTTGGGCATTTCCTACGTACGGGACGCAATTATGTGATCGCATTCATTTTTGCGTGCTCGCAGGGAAAATATCGCGCAAACTTACCCACGTGGTCTCAATGGGCGCGGCCATCTTGTTTTTCATTCATTGCTATGGTTCTGGGCATGCTTTTTCTATCCTGCTTTAATCTTTGCAATCCTTTGTTTGTTTGAACTTTAAAAAAATCTTTTTTAATCTTTATCTATCCCTCTATTTTTCTACATCTATATATTGTGTTTTTTCCAACTGTTTGTTACTTTAATAACTACTTTTTTTGATTAGCTCTCTCTTTTCTTTTACTTTCTTTTTTTATCTATTCTTTTCTTCTTTCACCCAGGACCATGGCAAAGGGAGCCGGCAAGTCCAAGGGGAAGGGTCCCGCACCCCGTATCCGGCTCCCTTGCGGGTGCTTAAGGGGGGGGGGAAGTAACTGCCCGGGAGATCTTTAGCGCAGTGGAGGTGGCCGCACTGGTTTTCTTCGTCCAGCGCCACCTCCCCAAGACCGTTGCGGCAGGTGGCAGGCCCGGTACCGGGTAGGGCTCCGGGAGCGTCGCCAGCTATGGGGGAAGGTGTGCCGGGCCATGTATCGGGAGTCTGGGGTCCGGCGCACCAACAACCAGGCGACGCACCGGTGGTCCGACATCCTGGACCGGGAACACGACCTGCTCGACCTGCTTGGCGCGGAGATCCCTGGGCTTGGTGAGTAGTAGTAGCTATTTAATCACTACTTTGTTTTCTCCTGCTCTGTGTTATTATGATATTGCAAATATTTGTTTTTTCCAAAAAACAAGCATGCTGCCGATTACATTGCAGGTAAATTATGTTTCAAAAGCTTCTGTGATTGCAGGTGCTCGCCTGCTCACTCGCGGTGCTACTATGCTTACTTGTATTCAATTTTGTGCTCATTTGGCCTGGGTGATTATGTATGAGTGTACTTTACAGAAGTGCGTAATGCTAGACACTAGAGATTACATTTCAGGTAAATTATGTTTCAAAAGTTTCTGTGATTGCAGGTGCTCGCCTGTTTACTGGTGGTGCTACTATGCTTACTTGTTTTCAATTTTGTGCTCATTTGGCCTGGGTGATTATGTATGAGTGTACTCTACAGAAGGGCATAATGCTAGACACTAGAGACTCAAGTCCAGTCCTTCCTTTGTACTCCTGCCACTAAGAAGAGATAGTGGTGGTGGATTGATAGTGTGAGTATATTATGACTGGTTATTTAGTAGGAAACCTTTTAGCGGTCTGCAATCATTCATGACGGACTGTGTCTGTCACTTCGCATGCTGCGGAGTGATGCCTGCCAGTCCTAGTAGAACCTTTTTGTAGTTGGTTTAGTGAGTTACATAACTTTCCAAGTAGACGGTCCGCAAATCCAGCAATACTAATATCCTAGTAGACCACATCAGATAGGTCAATAAATGTAGTGCAATTGTTGTCTATTTCCCCGAAATAATTTGTTATTGGTTTTTTGAAATGTTTGATCTGGTTGACAACAATCATCCATGTTTGTGTCTTTCTTTCATGTTGTACATCATCTCCCCCCAGGGGCAAGAGGACAGAGGAGGAGGTAGCGGCGCCGTCGGAGCAGGAACAACAGGAAGGCCAGGATAGGTCCGCCGAAGGCTCCTCTGCTGGCCCCAGTAAGTTTTCCTGTTAATATTATTAATTATACTTCCCGATCTTTTACAGCACCTATTTCCTCCAAACGTTCCTCATAATTCTATTTTTTCCTAAATCGTATTTGATCTTCTTGTAGACTGTTTCTAAATTTTTATCCTGCCTCTACTATGACTCTCTGTGCTACTACTAGATTATTATTAGTCTGTTTGTGTAGCTAGCTAAGCTTGCACAGTTGGCAAAAGGTGTACTGTTAAACAAAACTCCTATTCAGCAATAGCTCTAGGCACTGAGTGCAGTCTTCTGGGTAGCCCATAATGTCTATCGTAGTCTTCTAAATGTTTATGCTCTGACAATTCCCAACAATAAAATGTCAATGGCCACCAAGAATAAGATACTGGTTTACTTTTTGATTGGATAGGAGGACATACTACTACTGTTGCAGGGACTATTCTGCACATACAGAACTATGGACAAGAAATAGGGCATTGGAGATAATAGGTGCAGTTATAACAGAAGTTGAACCCCCAATCTCCCTACTGACTAGCTAGTATGTCAGAGTCATTATTTAGCTCCCGAATGCAGCGATGATACCCAATGATTATACAACCCAGAACATAAGACTATGGAGTTAGAGTCCCGACCTCTCAGAGTCACGGATTCATGCTTGCAAATTGCAAACTACAGAGTCTATGTAAGTTTTAAAGCTTTATTAAAAGTAAAACAACTAGCTCTGTGTGTACTCTATAAAAATTAAAATTGTGTATTATATAAAAACATTTATTAAAATCAATATCATATAACAAAATGTGAACAACTGAAAAGTGGCTGATTTCACACATTAATTGTGGGAGAGTCCTCACCTGGTTGGAACTTAATATCTTGGTGGGGACGAATCGTTGACAACTCCGCCTAACATATGATGATGATCTTGCTTTTGTTCGTAGACTGGTAGCTTCTGTCTGTTATGAGAAAAATGGTGCGTGTTAAAAAGCAAGCATTCATCAGTTGTGTCAAAAAGTGTAGCATCACATGTAATGGCCAAGCATAAATAAAAACACCCTCCCTGAAGAAAGGGAAATTTTTAGTTTAGACTAGAGAGTCACAAGTTATTAAATTTGTTTATGTAGTACTAGTAACATTTTTTTATTCCTAGACAAAATAGGGAGTGATGTATATGGCATCTAAAAATATTAAATGTATTTTCTAGGCGTAACACCATCGGCACAGCCATCCACCAGTGCCGGGGCCAGCGCGGAGGTGGGCACTCCAGGGGTGGATGCGGTCCCACAGCCAGCAGGAACTGCTGTGGGGGATGCCACGGTAGTGGCGGGCAGTGGTAAGCTATTATATTCCTTACTTATTGAGATTGCAGAGTGGGCTCTCTGCAGGGGTGTATATGTTGTACAGTACAAGTACACTTTACTGTTAAGAAGACTTACAAATTTGAAACTAAGTTTTTGTCAACCAGGTAGAAGACAGTCACCCTTGACTTCTCATTAGCAATAGCATTAGCGGCGGGAGTTGACCACTAACCAATGGCCTCCTCTAAATTTGACTTCAACTCAGCTGTGAAAGTTTTATCGAGAAGCTAAGTCAGATCAGAGATGAACTTGATAGATGGGATGAACGAAAAGGGAAGGAAGGGGGTAAGGAAGGACGAGCGAGTTAAAATTAATGACTGGCAAAGAATGATATGTGTTTTTGAATGCTGCCCGAGGTGGTTGGGAATCTGATGTATGGCCGGTTGAAGGCTGAAGCAAGGATGGGTGGAAGGAGAAAGAAAAGAGGACTGCCTGGGTGGGTGAAACAGAAACTGTATGTGTGCGCAATAAAGCCTTTGGTTCAAATTCAAATGCAAGTCAAGCACGGATGCATGGCTGGCGGTTTACAAAATAAAATAAAAAGGTTGTTTTTCGGTGAGAAAAAGTAAGGTTTGTCCAGTTGAGACATTATGAAGAGTGATTGACCTTTACTTTGAATGGATGGATGCCGGGATGGTATCTTCCCCATAGATAGCATAGGTGTATGTAGACAGAGTAGACGGTCACTGGATGAAGAGTGTTACTTTGAAGAGCATGTAACACCGCACCTCCGTGCCAGAGTAGCAAAGCAGAGGAAAGAAGTTGTAATTTTTCAGAATACTACCATAACTAGTAACAGTAGTTTGCAAGGACATCCGGCGATTACGGGGAGTCGGGGACCACTCACTACCTCTCTTAATAATTTTTTTACAGCTCTGTCATTGACATTGATGTGTGGCCTATCGGTGATCAGTCAATCAAAAACAAAGCACCTAATGTCATCCCATATGTAAGGAAAAAATCCTGTGAAGGGATAGATGATCATATTATCTTCTTCATTTTCCTTTTGTAACAGTCAGGGGCATGCCAGGGTGAAAGTTAAATTAATTGAGCAGTAGCCCTTGTAACAGAGTATGGCCAGTGCCACCCGTAATAGAAAAGTAAGAGCTTCCCCACCTGCATGTACTGAACTGGTAATAGTAACGCAAGTCTGTGTCATCATGGCTTGCATCTGTTTTTCTCGGGTGCAAGTTGACTGCGCTTGCATTATGCCGGCTTTCACAAGTTTACGTACCAATTTCGCTAAACAAGAGAGAAGAAGAAGACTGGTGTACTGTCTGAGTCTAATGTAGTGAGTCCATATAGTGCTAGTAGAATTCCTGAAACTCACACTAATGTTAGAGCAGAGGGAAGTGGGAGGTTAGATAGATACATGCCACAAATGTTAGGTACTGTGCTTGCAAGTTGCTAGTGCTACTGTGACAACTTTCTGCTGAATTATTGTGTGTTAATCTTAAAGAGCATTGGTTACAGTATGTTTTTTTTCTTCATATAGATGCTCCTTCCAAACTAACAAGGAAGGTGTTGGCTAGACGGGCCCGGCAACAGAAGCTGGAGGCAATTGTCGCCGAATATCGGCGGCTGGTGGCCCAAGAGGAGGAGGACACGCAGTGGCAGTCGACAACATTCATGACAGCTGCATCCTCCTCCGCTGCCCCTCGGTCATACGGTCAGCGCAAGCCTTCAGCGGTACGGAGCTGTGGTCCGGCAACCACCCGCCGCTACCGAGCAGCAAAAAAATCAGCTGCCCCCCACAGTACCTGCAGGTGCAAGGCTCGTGTGCACCTCTTGACCCTCAGAGTGTCCAACCTTCAGCAGGAGGTGGCGAGGTAGAAAGCCCTGCTCAAGGACCTCTGGAGAGAGCTGCGTGACCACCTAGCCACAGGACACCGCCGGCGGAAGTAGAGGAGAGACTGTCCCTTGCCCCTTTTTTAAAGACTTTTGGGGGGGTGGGAATTGGGCGTTGGGGTTTTTGGACTTTGGGGACTTTTATTTCATGGACATTCGTTGGGGTTAGGGAGGGGGGTGGTTCGGGTCTTCTTGTGGGATAGTTTATTTTTGTTAGGGCTCCAATAAATATTTATTTCTACTTAAACATAGCATACGTGTTCTTTTTTACTGTTTTGTTGGGGAGGCGGGGGGGGGGCGGTTAACTGTACGTTTGTTTTCCTGAAACTTAACTGGCTGGTTGATGACGGAGTTATTGAATTCAATTGGCCTACTACTTTACTATTACTACCGTCAGTCTCTCCTCTCCTCCTACTCCATTATACTTCCTCCCCCACAATGCTTATCTTACCTGTGATTCGTGTTTGAGAATAGGGCTAGGCACAGGGCTGGCTGCATGGCAAATGTCGATTAAGGTTGGCTATGGAATCCTGGATGGATAAAATGTCATCATTCTGGTGGTAGTAGAAGTGGTATACACTGGCAGTAGCAGCATATGAAAAAAAGAAAGGAAATGAAACATTGAGTGGCCTGAGCGGAGCATTAGAACAGTATGACAGATAGTACAGTACACAAGAACAGTGCCATAAATTGTAGCCTAAGCAATGCTAAATAATTCAAAATATAACTACTAGTTGTGTGGAGTATGGGTACTACAAGAGATAGTACTGAAGGTGAAGGACACAGCAGCGTAAGCATTCGTGACGTCTAGGAGGAGGATGTTGTTGATGATCAATCTACTTGATGGCGCACATGAAATTCTTATTTGATTTGCAAATACTCATGGGTGTGTATCAAGCAGAATAAGAATAAGAATATATCCTCGGATTCCTTCACCAGCCTTGAAATTGATTTGCTGTTGCTTTGACCTTATCCTCCCCAGCAAGTGTGTGGAATTATTGTTGTCATTTAGTCACACGTCAATGAAAACCACACAGCTCGGGGGAAGAGGGTTAGGGTTTTTAAATTGGATGGGGATGGGGGGTTTTGGGAAAGTTTTGTGGAGAGAGGAAAAAAACACAGCAGGGACAAACAACAAATGAAGAAAAACAAATGTTTGGATATGTAGATATCCATAAATCTTTTAAGGGACATAAAGGAAGTGCACTGCATGCACTATGAAGTTGTTTGCTAAAAGGATGGTTAGGTTACTGAAAATTAGTACTTACTACAACTTACTAACTATGAATAAACAATTTGACAGTACAGGGCTGCGGTAATTATGCAATTTCACTTGCCTATCTGCCCTCAGAGAGAATAAACACTTATTAGTACATTAAATTAGTTTTAAAAATAGCAAAGAAACTTGTCAAATAGCTGTAGGGGTGAATTTGAAACAGAGAGCAAACGCACAGAGTAGCACTCATAGAAATTCACAACAATAACATTCTTTAAAAGATAAGGAGAAGTGAAGAGGATACTGTAACTGTATGTTGTAGTTGTCCTGTTCAATTTGGAAAGTTGCATGCATCCAACCATTCCTCTTATTCGCGTTACTCCTCCATTCCATCTTACGCTCCGTTGATCAATCTTGGTGACCAGACACACTGTCCACTGCCTGCCTGGCAAATGCGGAATTGCGGATTGCTAATGGTAAGCCTGAGTTAATGTTTTTACCATCGCAACAGGGTAAAAGCCGGCCTGTAATTGTTGAGGGAAAAACAGGAAGTGATATTAAAACACCACGGAGAAAAAATATAAGGTACGGTGTGTAGTGCAAAAATAACACTTTCAGTTTCAGAGGCAACAGTTTTACATACAACAAGCATCATTTCTAAAGTGTGTACTCTGGGTTTCCTTTTCAAGGATAGTAAGTAGCACACAGCAGGCCATGGCCATGCAGACAGCCAAGGCAGGCACCACTGAGTGAACCAACCTGATCTAGCATACCTCTTTGACACTGACAGACAAAGCAACAACCCACATAGCCGCAATTTTACATGAACTGCTGACTGGACTCGCATAACAACACTACACAATTCTGCTGTGGTTGTTGCTGACTTGTTTACCTGTTTGCCACTCACGAAATGGCCATAGTTCTTCCGTAAACCGACAATGATGATCCAGCATCCATCCCAGTGAGTGACTGTAAAGAATAAAGATATTATGTAACTTTGAGCATCAAGACTCATCATCATGGTATATTGGCAAACTCAATGTTGTTCATGCAGTCACAGTCTACACACAGTGAGTCCAAGGACATTTTCCATATTAAAGAATGCAACGTAGTGGCCCCTGCAGTAGAAGTACAATTTGAATTAAACAAGGTAAAAACAGAGTAGACTTGAGTTAGATTTAGTGTGTAAAAGATTAAATAACAGAACACATATGATTCATTCATTGCACAACAAACAAACAGCAATTGCTTTCAACAGAGCCAGACAGCCGGAGTTGTCCACTGCATGCCATCTCATTATTCATTACCTGTTCCACTTTTTGTCCGCATAATGTTAAGGCCCACAGGGCAGCCTCTCGTGTCAATTTCCGAAGTAACAGTCAGCATCAGCAATCAGCATATAGTCAATAATTCCAGTCCCACTTCTTTTGAGGGGACTCGTCTACGAAGCGACAGTTTCATGATTCTGTGTAATCCAGCCATCTGCCTTGAGGGAAATGGATAGGGGGAGTCTGGAGGAGGAGGATAGAGGAGCATGACTGAGTTGTAAAATTGTGAACTTCAGGAATGCAGACAGGGGCACCTTCAATAAGGAAATAAGACGAAGACATTGCTGGTGATGGATTTGTTGTGATTAGAGTTTTCTTGTGGTAAAAGTTGCAAAACAAAGAAAGACACACAGGAATAAATGTGAATAAGGACAAAAAAAAAGAAAGTCCGTATTTCAGACCTAGGTCAGTGTCAGGGAAATAGAGCTCGTCCTCAAACTCTGTGACTTGCTCAAACTCTGTGACTTGCAACGGGAGTAGGTCAGCTAACAGAGAAGAACTTCCGTCACCTAAATCGGTGTCCTCCTCTTCTTCCTGTGTGGATTCACATATTTTGTAATCTGGTGGTATGAAGTGCTGATTAATCCTGATCATTGTTAACCTCTCCACATTTTTGGGTGAGAGGCGGGTCCTTTTTGAAGTTACAATGGGACCATCAGCACTGAAAACACGTTCAGAAGATATGCTTGCGAGTGGGCAAGACAAATCATTTAGAGCTAGCTTGGTGATCAGTGGCCATTGACCCCTTTTCCCATACCAATACATCAATGGGTTGTGATCAATGTAGACCTCTGTAGGGTCATCCAGATAGGCTTGCACCATCCACCCAAGGCCATCCAGGGCTGCTCCACTTTGCGTACCATCTGTGGCCTTTGCATCAGCACTGGAACAAGCAAACCCTTGATGAGTTATCCAATCTGCTTCCGACAATATTATGGCTGGGCTTGGTGCAGGTGGGGATGATGATGATGATACAGTTGCTGCTGTCGGTAACGGCTCTGAGGGAAAGTGACTGCCTTCGGCCACAGAAGTGGACCTTGATGCCGGATGGCCTGCTGATTCAGTAGTACTTCTGCCGGTTCGTTCAATTTCCTGCCGCTCTTTTTCGAACCGAGTGGCTGACAGAGCTAGCCAATGTTTGTACTTTGAAACATCTGCTTCTTTAAAAGGAATTAATGTATTGCTGGCCAGTGCCTTTTTGTACCGTGGATCCAGAATAGTGGCACAAATGTAATGTTGATCACAATGTATTCCATTAAGCCTTGCATTGTCAAGTAGGCGGGTTAAGAAGCTCTCCACCAACAGATATGCGTCTTGCTTGTCAGTATCATCTTTGAACGTTGAAGACCCCGCCTTCAATTGGTGCTCTAGCATGTGCAACAATAGGATAGCTTTGCCCAAAGTACAGTCCTCCCTGCTGACTTCACACATGAAGACCTCAAAAGGACGAAGCATGTCTGTCAGGCTTTTAACTAGGTCCCATTCCACCATCTCTAGCCTCATGTCTTTCATAGAAGAACCCTGTGCAAAGACATACTCATTGATTACCAAGCACTGCTCAAACAGATGCTCAAGCTTGTAGAAGGTTGAGTTCCAACGTGCTGCCACCTCCTGGATGAGTCCTCTGACTGGCACTCTACGGTCACGTTGAATGATCCTCAGCTGCTTCCGGGCCTTAAAAGAGTGGTTGAAATGTGTGCAGATTCTTCGGCAGGTAGTCAGTAACTTGCTGACTTTGTTTTCTTTTTTCAAGAAATCTTGAACAACAATGTTAATACTGTGCGCCAAACACGGCACTCTGAAATAGCCACCATCATTCACGGTCCTAACTATATTACTGCCATTATCCGTGGAAACATAACCAACCATGCGCTTTCTTGGATGCAGCCATTTAAAGACCTTACTGTTAGACTCCTCCAAAATGTTTGCTGCAGTATGAGATTTCTCCATGGCAAACATGGCTACTGTTGCATGTTTCCGACTAGCTTGAAAAATTGTGGCAGTGTCAACACCTGCAGACATCTTGTCTCTCACCCCTGCAAAACAGACCCAGGGTGCAGTGATGCGCATGTAATCAAGGGCTTGGCAACTGGTCCACATGTCTGTTGTCAGGTAGATAGTGTGAACAGCACTCTTCTGCAAAGCTGCCCAATCACCTCCAGCACATCTTGATGTAGTGCTGGAACCACAACTCTGGCAAAATAGGACCAGCTAGGAACCTTCCATTTAGGGCAGACTGTTGCCAAAAATTCTCGAAAACCCACCCCTTCCACGAAAGAAAAAGGGAGAAGGTCCAGCGCTAACATTTTAGCCAACATTGCATTATAAAGACGTGCCGTTGGGTGGTTGTGTTCAAATGGCGCCTCCGACCAAAACATGCTTTTAATGGTGGTCTGGACCGTTTTCATATGTGATGAGGAGGATCCAGACCTCTTCAACCCAGTTAGGCTCATTGATGTACTTTTTCGCATTGGTGTCTCTCCCAGACTCTTAGTGCGCCTCATAGATGTTGCTGGGGTAGAGGGTGTGGGCGCTACCACTGCAGTGCTGCTGCCAGGGGTACTGTGTGTACCAGAAAAAATGTCTGTCGCTTCTTCACCTTCCCCCTGCACGATCAGCCCTTCGTCATCATCAGATGCAATATCAATGGATACATTTGGATTTGTTGTACTTTTGGCTGCCCGGATCTTACTTAGGTGCGCCTCCCACTGGATAGTGTGGTGTTTTTGGAGATGACCTCTCTGGCCTCTGGTACCATAGTTGGTACCAAGCTTACTCCGACTAACTACAGTTTTACAAATTGAACAAATAACTAGGTTTTCCACCTTTTTGCTAATACTAAAGAAGTACCAAACTGGGGAGTTGAGATTTCTGGTGGTGGTGGAGGAGGTGCTACTTTCAATGCCAGAGGAAGTGGAGGATGGGTGTGGCCAAATTTGACTCTGTTGTGCACTTACAGTTACAGCACCACTACTTGAGGTAATGGAGGTCGATCTGGATGGAGGTCCCTGCTGGCCCTTCTGAAGAGAAAATATGGCAGCTGTCGGTCGTGTTGGTGTAGTAGTTACCTGTGTTGGTGGTGGTACCAGTGTCACGCCGCCCACATCCCGCTCAACAGCAATTCGGGATAGGGTAAAAATGTCTGTCTGCTGCATGCCCACTATGGCTGGAGTGACGACTGTGATGACTGGGTCGTCATCGTCAGACTGTTCATCATCAGCCGAATACACCACTTCTACTTCTTGTTCGTCGTCATCACCCATAAGTGAAAGCCTTGCAGGAACCTTCCTTTTAGGCTTAGCTACCTTTGTCGGCTCATGGCGTGCCTCCCTTTCAGACTGCATTGGTAGGTTCCAATCAAGATCTAGATCATCAGAAGGAAGGGGGCTTGAAGAAGAACTTGTACTAGCCTTCCTTACCCTTTTTCTTGCTGGGGATCTGGAAGACAATGGATCATCAGGAGGAGTGGCTTGCTCGGATGATACGTCTGCTTGAATCTTGATTTCCTGATGTGCCCCTACTTCTAGAGGAACAAGCATTGTGGGCAGTTGTGCCTCTCCATGCGCCTCTCCATGCGCCTCTACTTGCGCCACTCCTTGCGCCACTCCTTGCACCTCTACTTGCGCCACTCCTTGCGCCAGCGCCACTCCTTGCACCACTCCTTGCACCTCTCCTTGCGCCTCTCCTTGCGCCTCTCCTTGCGCCTCTCCTTATTGCACCTGTGGTTGTCGTTGCACCTGTGGTTGTCGTTGCGGCTGTGGTTGAACACTCATCAGACGAGTTACACCCTGCGTTGATTGGATGCTACTTTCTTGCGATGAGTCAACGCCAACATCACTGGTCGATGGTGATTAAGCAATTAAAGTGGCTGCCTCTGCGGCACTCATGGCCTTGGGCCTAACTTGGCGTGGTGGCACTGAGACCAATGAAGCTGCTGCTTCCAGCTTGGTCACCGGCGGACACCGCTGCTGCAGGCGTAGTTTTTTTTCCCCAAAAAAGTGTCTGTGGGCACACCAGTATCCTTGGTAAGTGGCACCACTTGCTTCTTCTGCTCTTTCTTACTTGCAGTGGCACTGGCAACTTTCTTGGTAGAGGAGCTACGGCCACCTTTCTTTGGGCCCATCTTCTTCAGATGTCAGAACAGCAGGCTGCAGTTGCACGAGTTGCAGAGTTGTCTGTGGCCACACGTGACGTCACGTGACGTTGTGCACACACCGCAGCAGGACTTCTTCCTGGCACTGATGATAAACGATGAGGATGATTCGTGGTTCTCTTTGTGCACCTAAAAGCAAAGGAAGCCTGAGGAACATCATTTAAATAAATGTTGCATATGTCGTGCTTCAATTAATATTTGAAACTAGGCATTTATTATTATTACAACACACCCAAAAACGGAAAGACCAAAAATAAAAATTGCAATTATTTCTAATCAAAAATGGATGTTTACATTAATAGAAGAGAGACCACACAGTGAGAGTTGTTTCATGCACCACTGAGTACCCCAGGGCATAATGGATGAAAGGAGGCAGACTCGGTGCAGGCCTATGGCACAACGCACACTGCCTGGCTTCAAAATGGCTCCTTGAACCCCAGCCACATGGCCAGTTCCTGCCTGGACCAGGCCTCAAAATGGCTCCCACCCACATGGCCAGGCCTCAACAACACCCCAAAAAATCGAAAAACACACAAAAATCACCACAATCCAATGCCATCCATGCCCTAAATGATGTTTAAATTCAAGACACCCCACAGAAAGCCTTGGTCCATGCACCACTGAGTACCCCTAGGCATAATGGATGAAAGAAAGGCAGACGGGGTGCAGGCCTATGGCACAAAGCACACTGCCTGGCTTCAAAATGGCACCTTGACCCCCACCCACATGGCCAGGCCCTGCCTGGACCAGGCCTCAAAATGGCCCCAACCAACATGGCCAGGCCCTATTAACACCCCAAAAAAGCAAAAAACACACAAAAATCACCACAATCCAATGCCATCCATGCCCTAAATGATGTTTAATTTCAAGGAGGGGCGCTAGAGGGCGCACGAGCAGCATGGCCGCACTTCCGTGAGGCTCCTGCAGCCTGTGCCAATGTCCGACATTTATCCTGCTTAAATCACCTCCAATGCCGCTGAAACTTAGTTCGATTGTAGAGGAACCACACCCTGACACTCGTTGAAAAATTGGAGCGAATCGGACCCTGGGGTGCAGAGATATCGCAGTAGCAATGTTCGACCGACAGTGAAGGCGGAGCCGGCTTGACCGCGAGGCCGGGCACCACAACTACGGGACCCCGGTGCGCCCACGAGGCAAGTGGGCCTCGGTAGGAGGACGATCGTAATCCTGCATCTGCCCGTTGATGGGACACACAGACGGGGATACGGGTACTGAATCGTTATTTGGCGGCCGAGGAAGGGGTCGGAGGCGCCACTGAACTGGCTAGCGGCGTTCCGATGTATGCACGGAGAGATCTGCGGTAAGGCGCATCCAACGCGTGGACAAGACCGACGCCGGTAGGAGATCTCTACATATACACCAGTTGCTTGCGACCCCCCTCCCCCGCTGGAGAAGACGGGGCGGGCTGCAGTGCGGCGACCCGTGAGGAGAGCTGCAGGTGCGGGAGCCTTGCTGCAGAGCGTGAAACTTAGCACGCCGAGGGAGGTAGGAGCCATCGGCATACATGAGGCAGCCGGGGGCCTGTAGCCAGGATCTGATCTAAAGCTGGCTGGGACCAAGAGCGGTGCGCGATAGGCAACCTGCGTGAGACATACAAAACCAGGATTGAGCAATATCGATATGCAGGGCCAGTGATTTGGTGTAGCCACACAGCAGAACAAGGGTGCTGGCCTGGTGACAGGAATTGCTGCACGACATAACATAGGGAAGAGTGTATAAGCGCCACATGGTGATCTTGGCAGCACCGAAGGAATTGGGGTAGCGCCCACGGCATCTGTGACACACGCTGAAATTCGGAGTACTACAAGGGCCTCTTGCATGTACTGGTGAGGGGTGCAAATTGTGCCACGATACAGGTATGTGGAGAAACTTTGCATAGGACCGAGTGGTATGCTGAATTTGCCCATAGGGATAGCGGGCTCTGGAGATTAGTAGCCTGGCTTCAGCAGGTGCTTAGTGCAAGTACATTGGACCTGCAGATACTTCAGAAATGCAAATGTTATCTTCTGAATCGGAATGCAGACGCTAGTGTGGTACAGTCCCGACAGCGGAGAATGGCGCATATGAAGGGCGCTTAAAGGGCTTTTTGTGGCCTGGGAGGCGCTGCAATTAACTGTGTGTAGAGTCTGAAATCTATGGGACGCCGGGGGGCCGGCACTGATCCCTTCACTGGCTTAAGCATAACATACACCGGGGGCTGGATACGATGTAATAGAGCGGTGTCCAAATTGGCGCGAAGTGATTATCCGTGCATAAACGCCAGTGAGGTTGGGGCATTTGATCAGTGCTACAGGCGCGAACGGTGGAATCGACGGAGGACAGGTGGACTAGACACTGAGAGAGTACCAATTCATGTCCAAGAGCTCCGGGTCGCCACGAGGCGGAGGTCCTGGGGCGACATCTTTAACCACAGTGAAGTCAGCTAAGGGTGCTACCATGGGACGACAGGATAATCGACAGCCGAAAATGTCCTTTGATTCCGCCCAGGCATCGAAGAAAACTGTGAGGATGGTGTCTGACTCGGGGGGTGCTCAAAGCCCACCAACAGCGGGAACTAGCTGTGAAGCAGCTGCACCGGACATGCATCTACTCCTGCAGGAAATGAAACAAGGGTTCGCAACAGTGGTGGACAAGGTGGATCGGTTGTCCTCCAGGATGGACGCTATTGTGCAGAAGATGGATATTCATGAGGAACGCATTACTGAGGCGGAGAGGAGGATCTCGGACAATGATGATGCCACGGCGTCCCATGCTACTAGGCTGTCCAGAATGGACAACATCCTCAGAGTAATAGCTGCAAAGAATGAGGAGTTGGAGGCACGCAGTCGCCGCAATAATGTCCGCGTCGTTGGCGTGCCGGAGTCTACAAACACAGGGCGGATGGAGGAATATGTAGAACGGATCCTACAGACAGCGATAGGTGCGGATGCCTTCTCCAAGCAGTTTATCGTTGAGCGGGCGCACGGCTCCCTTGGTCCTCAGCCCAAACCAGGAGCTCCGCCTCGACCGATAATAGCAAGGCTACTAAATTATCGAGACAGGGATACTGCACTAAGGGCTGCAAGAAACGCTAACCAATTGACATGTGATGGAGTTAATTTTTCATTATACCCGGACTTCACGCCCAACGTGCAAGAACAAAGGAGAAAGTTTCTGGAAGTGAAGAAAAAACTGCGGGCTCTACAAATTGACTATGCTCTACTATACCCGGCGAAGCTCAGGGTCACGCATCAGGCAAAACAATTTTTCTTCTTGAACCCGCAACAGGTTGAGGATTTCTTAAAAACGCTGAAACATGATCGTGGAAAACGTCATGCAGAGGATGAAGTGGAGAATGAAGAGGACTGAACTGTGTTCAGAGTCTGATGGGATTTATTCTTAACTGAAGTGCTATTATTTTGAGGTCGCATTGCGCGCTGTTGTTATGGAACCGCAATGGGGACTCTGTTATCGTACTGATAATATGGATGGTCGGAACCGATGAGGACGGCATTGGGACTAAAGGTGGTAATGTATGCCAGGCACCACCCCCTTCCCTCGACATGCCCTACATCGGGTGGCGCAGATCGGAGGGCGAGGTGAAGTGGGTGGCAAAGTGTGTACCTTAGATGACCCTACTAGGGTGTACCCCATTACAATTGTTCTTTACACTGCAGCTATTGGGGTGTTTGCTAGCGGTGATGGGTGGGGGGAGGGGCGTGGGCGCTGGAGAGTTGGGGATGCTTCAGTGTGAGGGGGTGGGATGGGTACAAATGTGGCACTGTCGTTCATAGGTCATTCAGATAGGGTTGGGGAGGGAGATGCTAGGATTGACTTTAGCAGAGGACCTTGGTGGGGATGGCTGTTGCAGACTGGTTCGTGTTGGAGTCACTGGACTGTATGGTGGAAAGATGGATTGCGATGGGCGTCTGAAGGAGGGGTTATTCAAATGACGACTATACACTCGAGGTATGCTTGTATGAGTAGTTGGGGGGAGTGTGGACTGCAGGATGTTTGACTTGGTTGGGGAGCGTCAATGGGAAGGGGGGTGGGTTGGGGAGTCAGGTTGCAACAGACATAGGTTACACACGAAATTCCAGATTCATTGGAGTGTTTGTTCTGGCACGTATGGGCGGTGGCAGACGGGAGTAGATGTTGTTACTGGTATCACATGTGATGATGGCTGATAAAGCAGGGAGTAAACTGTTGATAATGTCATGGAATGTGCAGAACATCAATGATGCTAAAAAGGGTAGGAATGTGCTTGCTTATCTGGACAGGCACAATGTACACATAGCCTTGTTACAGGAGACGCATATCTGCCCACGATCGGATCCCAAATTTGCTAGTAAATGGGCTTCGGTCAGGAAATTTTCATCATATTCCTCGTACTCTAGGGACACTGCTGTATTGATCAAAAAATCGATTGCTTTTCAGTTGCTGGGTGAGATCCTTGACCCTAATGGACGCTATGTGCTATTATGGGGACGATTGGGCATGGATACTGTTGCGATAGTGAGCTGCTACGCTCCTAATGTTGACACGCCGGAATTTTTCATGACACTTTGGGGTCATGTTTTGGGAGCGGGAGCTACTCATGTCATATGGGGGGTGATTTTAATGTTGCATTAGTTCCTGGAATGGATAGATTGGATGGTTGTGGTCAATATAACAGGCAAGCGAGGGATGTGCTATTGGGCATCATAGAGGAAGCTGGTTGATAGTTGGAGATACACACATCATGCGCATAGAGAGGGCACACATTTTACATCACACGATAACACATGGGCTAGACTAGACTACTGCTTTGTGACGACGGGGCTCTGTGCGGGTATGGGTACGGTAACACATTTGCCCAGAACATATTCTGATCACTGCCCAGTGTTGCTGCCACTGACTATCCCGGGACATGATAAAATAAGACCTCCATGGAGATTGATCCCTTCCATGCTGCTAGACACAGTTTTTAAGACAGAGCTGGGAGTAGAAATTGAAGAGTTTTTCCCCAGCAACAGGGATTCGGTAAATAGTGTAGAACTGGTGTGGGAGGCATTCAAGGTCACGGTCAGAGGGATTTGCATATCCAAGGGTGGTGGGGTGCTGAGAGACATCCAAAGGACACTAAGTAAGTTAGAGCGTGAGCTGAAAGAGTTAGAAATCGAGATGGTAAGAAGGAGTGACACAGGGGCGCATAAGACATTTAGGGATAAGCTTTCCGAGTACGAGGAAGAGGCAGCGAGAGAAGTCAAATTCAGAGGAAAGTATTGGACTGCACGTAGATATTGCAAAGGGGAACGACCAGGCAAAGTGTTGGCTGCTTTAACGAGGAAACCGCGCTTTTGTGCCAATATCTTAGAGATTGTCACACCGGAGGGCACACGCTGTCTGAATACGAAGAGGATTCAGGAGGAGTTTTTGCTGCATTATGGGCGGCTATATACTTCACAACGAACTGCCGAGGTGGAAATGGGGAACTTCCTGGATGACATTGCACTGTGCTGGCTAAGCGACGTGCATAGATTATTTCTTAGTGCGCCATTGGAGCTTGAAGAGATACGCAACGCGATTATGTCACTTGCTAATGGCAAAGCGGCGGGACTGGATGGACTCCCTGCGGAGTTTTAGAAGTGTTACATAGAAATAATGGCACCGGTCCTTAAGGAAGTCTATGAAGAGTCGTTGGAAGTTGGGGAATTGCCGGGATCGATGAGAGAGGTAGTTATTACCTCCCTGTTGAAACCGGGTAAGGACCCGACGGACACTGACTCCTATCGGCCACTGTCTCTCATCAATTGTGATGCGAAGATCCTTGCTAAGGTACTTGCAACACGCCTCTCACTGATTATGTCTAAGATAGTGTTACCAGATCAAGCTGGCTTCGTGCCGGGCCGTGCCACTACACATAATCTTAGAACATTGTTCTCCTTGATACAGACGATTGCTCCGGAACTCCCAGTTGCTGCTATTTTTTTAGATGCGACGAAAGCGTTCGATCCGGTCGAGTGGACGTACCTCTTTCCTATATTGCATCGAATGGGGTTTCCAAAACTGTTTGTTAACTGGATAGAGCTGCTATATACCAAACTGACTGCTAGAGTGGTTGTTAATGGATTGCTGTCGTCTCCGATGCCGATAACGAGGGGCACCAGACAGGGTGTCCTCTCTCCCCTCTGCTTTTTGCTATAGCGATCGAGCCACTGGCATGTCGAATCTGTCTATTACACAGAGACAGTGCCTTTCACGGACGAGCGCAGCGGGCGCGACGATTGCATGCCGAAGGCACGCCTAAGGCAAGCCCGTCTGCGCCCGTCCGCGACCGAACGGACCTAGGGCCGAGGTTATCCCACAACGCCCTACCGCTTTACTATTCATTGGCGCAACTACTTGGACTCCAAGGCCCTTGGCCGATCGACGCCTCTGTGAGCAAGAATATTAATAGATTGGGACTTATGGCCTCTTCCCCTTCCCCCCCTCCCCTGCCCCAATCCACCCTCTTCCTTCCCCCCCTCCCTCCCGCTTGGATCCCCCTGTTGGAACCAAGCCTACTTCCCTTTCGATTTGCTATCTCAATACTCGTTCTGCAGTCAAGCATTATCACAAACTCTTTGTTCTTCTTGACCTCCATAAAACGGACCTGCTATTCTTGACAGAGACGTGGTTTCGTGACTGCTCTCTCCCCTCCCTATTAGCATCACTTCCTGCCACTTACTACGCTCTCCGCGCCGACCGCCCATCTGACAAACCGGGCGGTGGCATTGCTCTGATTGCCCGCAAAGAAATCCCCTTTCAGACTCTCACTTTTCCTCCTATTGGCACTTCCGATTTCCTAGTTATCTGCTCACTTTCCCTCAGTGTACCTCTCACCTGTCTACTTATGTACCGCCCCCCCCAATCTTCCCAAGTCTTCCTTACTGGGTTTCAAGACCTTGTAGCCACCCTGGCGGTTAACAATTCTTCCATCATGGTGCTAGGTGACTTCAATTTTTGGCCTTCCGACCCAGCCGAATGCTCCACCTCCAAGGAATTCTCCGAGACCTTACGATCTCTCAATTTCATTTCTCACGTCCTCTCCCCTACTCACATCCAAGGTCATATTCTTGACCAGATCTGGTCCCTTCACTGCCCTATTACGTCCCCATCCATTTCCCCCTGCTCCTGGTCCGACCATTCTCTGATCTCCTTTTCTTTACAACTTGGCCTACCCACCAAGCCCTCGCATCCCAAAAATACCTGGGTACGCTCCTGGGGCCGGGTGGATGCAACCTCTATAGCTTCCTCTCTTTCTCTCACCAGCCCAGATTTACTCGGTATGTCTACTTCAGAACAAGCCAACTCTATCAACTCCTGGCTTCTCTTAGGCTGCGATTCCATCGCCCCTCTCAGACGAGTCTCCTCCAGACGTACTAACGACTCCAATCGCTGGTTTAATGACGAACTGAGGGTGCTAAAACTTACAGTCCGTCACGCTGAACGAGCTTGGAGACGACAATACTGTCCTATCCTCAAAGCCCGGTTCACTTCCCTTCCGTCGCAATATAAAAAAACTATTTTGATCACCAAAACGAACGACTTCTCCTCGAAAATCTTAGCCGCTGAGAACCAGCCTAGAGAGATTTTCAGTATCATTCATAAACTCGCCTACTCCGACAGAACTACCCTCAAACCCCCTCCGTCAAAATCTTTATGTGATTCTCTGAATTTGTATTTTCTGGATAAAATCGCAAAAATTAAAGCCAACCTCCCCCCCCCTCTCCTTCATTCCTCAATCCCTCCGGCCCTCCTCCAGAGGCTCGTTTCGAGTCTTTCCCTCTCCTAACGGAAGAGTCCTTTCTTTCCCTTCTCTCGTTGGTCAAATCAGGCTCCCCATTAGACCCGTGCCCTGCTCACATACTCAAGCTCATCTTCACGATCTACCCACTACCCCGATCACCTTTCTTAACAGCTCCCTGTCCCAGGGCGTTGTCACCCCTACTCTCAAAACA
Organism: Lissotriton helveticus; assembly: GCF_964261635.1. Classification (NCBI taxonomy): domain Eukaryota; kingdom Metazoa; phylum Chordata; class Amphibia; order Caudata; family Salamandridae; genus Lissotriton; species Lissotriton helveticus. The sequence continues at coordinate 797,848,891 of NC_136057.1, read as the reverse complement.
GCTATTATTCTTCCAATTCTTAAGAAACCTGGTGCCGACCCATCCGCTCTCGTCAACAATCGCCCCATTTCTTTACTTCCCTTCTTGGAGAAAGTACTGGAGCGACACGTGACCGGAGCACTTACCACCCACGTGGAAGCAACCCGAGCCTTGGCCCCTCGTCAGGCCGGTTTCCGCCCAGCTCACTCGACTGAGGCAGTAGTGTTATCAGTGCTTGACAACCTTAGAGAAGGTTTGGACACCAACCTCCCGCAGGCCCTGGTCCTCCTCGACCTCTCCGCCGCTTTTGACACGGTGGACCATTCCATCTTACTTTCCCGTGTCAGAGCGGCAGGAGTCGGCGGCTCGGCCTTGGTCTGGTTGTCCTCCTTTCTAAGAGACCGCACCCAAGCAGTGCATCTGGGTGACTTTTCGGCTGAACCTCGGAAGGTCCCATGTGGGGTCCCCCAGGACTCCTCTCTCTCCCCACTACTTTTCAATCTCTACATAGCTCCCCTCATTTTTGCTCTTCAGCAAATGGAGGTCTCCGTATACAATTATGCGGATGACCTCCAGCTCATATTCTCTCTATCTCAAACTTCTGACTCTAAGTCCAACTTCCAATCTATCATGATCTTCATCCGGGACTGGATGAACCACAACCACCGGAAACTAAACCCTGACAAAACAGAGCTGGTTCTGACAGATGGTTGCTCCAGTCCCTGGTCCCCTCTCTTCTGGCCTCCCTCTCTTGGTTCCCCTCCGTCCCCCGCCTCCTCCGTCAAAACACTCGGTATCAAGCTTAACGATCAACTCACCATGCACTCCCAGGTGAGCTCGGTGGTTTCCTCCTCCTTTCTTGCACTCCGCACTATCCGCAAGGTCTCTCGCTTCTTTTCCTTCTCTGCCCTCAAATTAATCATACTAGCAATGGTCGTCTCTCGTCTGGACTACGGCAATGCCCTTTACCTTGGTATGCCTGCCTACAATGTACGACGACTGCAACTAGTTCAAAACCAAGCCGCCCGTCTTGTCCACAATCTAGCTAAATTCCATCACGTCACTCCCCTCCTAAAATCCCTGCACTGGCTCCCCATCCGCGAACGCTCTCAGTTCAAGGTGGGCTGCATTACCTTCCAGGCTAAACTGGGCCATGCCCCAGCATTTATCTCCTCGGAGATCAAAGCCTATGCCCCCACAAGGAAACTGCGCTCTTCCTCTCAACATCTGTTGGTAGTGCCCCGCTTTCGCCGAAAAAAAATGGGGAGGCTCAAAATTCTCCACTCTGGCCCCCACTTTTTGGAATTCCCTTCCTGCCCCCTCAGAGCCACCTCCCAATATTCTCTCTTTAGAAAGGCACTAAAAACCTTCCTGTTTTTACAAGCCTTTCCTCAATAATTCTCTCCCATGGCCACCTTCCGCCCCGCCCCCTGAGGATCAGTAAACTGTTAGCGCCAAGAAACCGCAAGGTGTACGCGCGTTTTAGAAATATTTTTAAATTCAAATTCAATTCAAATTCAAATTCAAATTCAATTAATTTCAATTCTCTGCTTCCAACGTCAGATTGGGGTGTCATTATACGCAGATGATGTTACGCTTTATGTGAAAAACCCTCAAATCAATCTTAACCCTATCTTACGAGAATTCCTAGTTTTTGGGAGGCTATCGGGGGTGCAAATAAATTGGAAGAAATCTCAATTCTTCCCACTCACGAGCGCAGTTACGAAGTTCCAGTTGGATTACCCACTTGAATGGTGTGACACAGATCTTCGATATTTGGGAATAGTGATATCCCTGAGTAAGGACGAGACACTTCGGTTAAATTATGGGGTGGCCATCACGAGACTTGCTGACAATGTTACACACTGGAGGGCATTGCCGTTGTCAATGGCGGGAAGGACATCGCTTATAAAGATGGTGGTACTGCCACAGTTTTTATACCTATTCCAGAATGTGCCTTACTACCCTGGCGCTTATTTTTTTAAACAAACGGTTAAGATCGGAACTCATTCGTCTCTTTTGGGGGGGTAAACAGCCGCGGTTGGGATGGGCCATTCTGACCCAGCCTTATGATAAAGGAGGTTTCGATGTGCCAGACTTCGAAATCTATTATATTTCTGCCCAAGCGCAATATGCCTATCATTGGCTCAATCCCACGCCTTGTATGCCACAACTTGCTGCAGAGGACTGCATCGCGCGCCCTCTTCCTCTTAATGGCCTAATACAGGGCACGGTGGAGGACATAGACACACCGTTTACCACGGTGACATGCACCATAGACGCGTGGAGTAGGATCGCAAGGGTCCTTGATGCTCCGCAATTATATTCCCCTGTACTGCCTCTCACATATCACCCTCGCATGTCGCTCCTGCAGGAGACGGGTTTTAAGTTGATGTGTAAACGCACGAAGATTGCCACTTGGGGGGACCTGTTCCTTAATGGACAGTTCCGTACCAGGGAACAGCTGTTTCAGGGTGTTACACCTACTCCTCTGGAGGTATTTTATTACATCAGACTTAGGCAGGGATTGAGGGAAGTATTGACCAATTTTCCGGATGAACCAGACGTAGTTCTTCCACTGCATGCCATGATTTTATCAGACGGCCGCCATCTTGTTTCTAGACTGTATAATAACATTAGGTTACAGCGCAAGGGGCCTGAGAGTTCGGCACGATGACACTGGAGTATAGATTTGGGCCGAGACATTACTGAAGACCAATGGACCAATTGTTGTGCCATCACAGCTAATATCTCATCTAGTAGTAGGTTAAAGATCATTCATTTAAAAATTTTACAGCGTTTTTATTATACACCTGTAAGAAAGCTACGCTTTCACTTGGCAGATAGCGATAGATGTGAGCGCTGCAATGTGGAGGGGGCGGGATTCATCCACTTGGCATGGGAGTGTCCTGGAGTCTACGAGTATTGGTCACAGGTACAGGATGCCTTACAGATTATGGCGGAAGGGGTGATTAATAGAGACCCGTTAATTATGCTGTTAGGCTACACACGGAATTTGCCTAAGACTATTCGGAGATTTATAGATGTTGCCCTGTTACTTGCTAAGAGGCGGGTTGCTTGTCGCTGGGCTAGAGGGAGGGCCCCTACGTTTAAGGAGTGGATTGATGATATGGTTTATTGCCAGGATCAAAGTAATATTTATGCTGATTTGTTACCTGTACGGACCAGGCCAAGAGATATTTGCGGCCCATTACAGGCCTATCTACTGACTAGGGCAGCTACATCTGCAGACTCACACGATGAAAGCCAAGAGCAAGGACAGTAGCTACCACCTCACTATGGCCCGTCTTCCTGACACGCTGGGAGTTATACCAATGGATACCCGTGCGGGACACTGTAGAGACCTGGTCATGAGTAGAGGATAAGCCCCTTACACACTACCGATCGCCTAGAGTGGCGATCAGGGATCTTTACGCAGTACGGTCTTCATGTCTTGATATTGTACGTAATCTGTTCTACTGAACTGCATAGGGATTGATGTATAAATGCTTCCTGCCTGCTCGGATTACCTGCTTGTAAAACTGCCTATATGATTATCAATTAATGGTTGGTATTGTGCAGAATCTGTTCTATTGAACTGCATTAGGGTTGATGTATAAATGCTTCCGGCCTGCTCGGATCCACTGCTTGTAAAACTGCCTATATGACTGTCAATTATTGTATGGTATTGTGCAGAATCTGTTCTATTGCACTGAATAAGGACTGATGCATAGATACTTCCTGCCTGCTCGGATCAACTGCTCGTGAAAAGTGCCTATATGATTGTCAAGTGATTGCAACGTGAACTTGTGTAACCTACCTGGCTGTTTTTCTTTTTGTTGTTCATCAAGAAAACTTTATAAATAAAACTTTAAAAAAAAAATATTTAAATTCAAGACACCCCACAGAAAGCCATGGTCCATGCACCACTGAGTACCCCTGGGCATAATGGTTGAAAGCAAGGCCGACTGGTTGCAGGCCTATGGCACAAAGCACACTGCCTGGCTTCAAAATGGCCCCTTGACCCCCACCCACATGGCCAGGCCCTGCCTGCACCAGGCCTTAAAAAGGCCCCCACCCACATGGCCAGGCCCCAACAACACCCCATTAAAGTGAAAAAGACACAAAAATCAACACAATCCAATGCCATCCATGCCCTAAATGTTGTTTAAATTCAAGACACCCCAAAGCCTTGGTCCATGTATCACTGAGTACCCCTGGGCATAATGGATGAAAGCAAGGCAGACTGGGTGCAGGCCTATGGCACAAAGCACACTGCCTGGCTTCAAAATGACCCCTTGACCCCTACCCACATGGCCAGGCCCTGCCTGGATCAGGCCACAAAATGGCCCCACCCACATGGCCAGGCCCCAACAACACTCCAACAAATCGAAAAACACACAAAAATCACCACAATCCAATGCCATCTATGCCCTAAATGATGTTTAAATTCAAGACACCCCACAGAAAGCCTTGGTCCATGCACCACTGAGTACACCTGGGCATAATGGATGAAAGCAAGGCAGACTGGGTGCAGGCCTATGGCACAAAGCACACGGCCTGGCTTCAAAATGGCTCCTTGACCCCCAGCCATATGGCCAGGACCTGCCTGGACCCGGACTCAAAATGGCCCCCACCCACATGGCCAGGCCTCAACAACACCCCAAAAAATCGAAAAACACACAAAAATCACCACAATCCAATGCCATCAATGCCCTAAATGATGTTTAAATTCAAGACACCCCACAGAAAGCCTTGGCCCATGCACCACTGAGTAACCCTGGGCATAATGGTTGAAAGCAAGGCAGACTGGGTGCAGGCCTATGGCACAAAGCACACTGCCTGGCTTCAAAATGGCCCCTTGACCCCCAGCCACATGGCCAGGCCCTGCCTGGACCAGGCCTCAAAATAGAACCTACCCACAAGGTCAGGCCCCAACAACACCCCAAAAATCGAAAAACACACAAAAATCACCACAAACTAATGCCATCCATACCCTAAATGATGTTTAAATTCAAGATACCCCATAGAAAGACTTGGTCCATGCACCACTGACTACCCTGGGCCTACTGGCTAGTGTGGCTTTGCACGCGCCCCAAAATTAAAAGAAAATTCCACATATAACAGTGAGCTTTTCAATTCCATGACATAAATGATATTTAAGTTCAACAAAACTCACAGAAACAGTTGTATCATGCACCCATGACTAACCCTGGGCCTACTGGATACTGTGGCTACCCACAATATATATTTTTCTAAGTTGTGAAAAAGTTTAAAAATTGTAGTTGCAGCAACTGCAATGCCCCAAACAAACAACACCAACTTACTTGTAAAACCTCAAATCCAAAAGTAATCCAAAAGTGATCCAAACAAAAAGTCCTCAAATACAAATATCCAGCAGCAGCCACAAAAAGTAATCCTTCCAGCTCCAGATCCAAATGAAAAGTGTTTAAACAATTAAAGGAGCACAGAGGGATGCTGGAGCGGGTCGCCCTCCACTCAAAGTCAACAAAACAATAAAGACCCACTCCCTCGGCGTACGACCAAATCAGTGACTAGAGGGGGGGTGTTCCAAACGTCCTACTCCCTACCACTCTCTTACCAATATTGTAAGAGACAATATGCACTGTTCTCCGCCAATGTATAAAAACCTGTTCTCCAGGGCAACACACCAGAACCAACACATAAGGTGTACCCGAATCCCGGGATTTACCACTGTATCCACACCCAACGTTGGACACTGCTCTTGTTAGAGCAAAAAATGTGAAAGACGCAAGTGACACCTCACGGAAACACCACCGTCGGGGTAACTGGTATCAAATTTCCAGACAGGCCCCTGTCTCATCATCGGTTGTCACGTGCGTCTTAAAGAAAAATAAGATGAAAGGAAAGAAGTGTCCAAAACAACAAACATATATAGTGACAAACTAGTGAAGGTGCAGAAATATCTGCTAGTGACCAACACATATAAACAAAGTGAAAATAAAGTAACAAAGTGCATAAAAACACACACCCAATCAACCGTCCCTTACCCAACTTTATTCATAGGGCGGAGGTGGTGTGCTTGTATAAAAAAGGGGGCTGGTAGTTAATCATATCTACCACAACCTCCTGCCAGTGCCGACATGTTTCACTGCTATGTTATATTAAAGCAGTTTCTTCAGGGCTGCACTCTGGGAATGTCACTTCACTGTCTTGGACACTAGTTCTATAGTGTGCAAAGGGCAGCCTGGCCATTCAGTCTGTGCCTTATTGCTCCATTATCAAATCGTGCCGTGCTCGGACGGCTGAGGAAAGGCGCCTTCCGAGCACGGCACGATTTGATAATGGAGCAATAAGGCACAGACTTACGTGAGAAGTGTTGATTGCCCTTATAGATACAGGAGCGGCCGGTATGAATGGCCAGGCTGCCCTTTGCACACTATAGAACTAGTGTCCAAGACAGTGAAGTGACATTCCCAGAGTGCAGCCCTGAAGAAACTGCTTTAATATAACATAGCAGTGAAACATGTCGGCACTGGCAGGAGGTTGTGGTAGATATGATTAACTACCAGCCCCCTTTTTTATACAAGCACACCACCTCCGCCCTATGAATAAAGTTGGGTAAGGGACGGTTGATTGGGTGTGTGTTTTTATGCACTTTGTTACTTTATTTTCACTTTGTTTATATGTGTTGGTCACTAGCAGATATTTCTGCACCTTCACTAGTTTGTCACTATATATGTTTGTTGTTTTGGACACTTCTTTCCTTTCATCTTATTTTTCTTTAAGACGCACGTGACAACCGATGATGAGACAGGGGCCTGTCTGGAAATTTGATACCAGTTACCCCGACGGTGGTGTTTCCGTGAGGTGTCACTTGCGTCTTTCACATTTTTTGCTCTAACAAGAGCAGTGTCCAACGTTGGGTGTGGATACAGTGGTAAATCCCGGGATTCGGGTACACCTTATGTGTTGGTTCTGGTGTGTTGCCCTGGAGAACAGGTTTTTATACATTGGCGGAGAACAGTGCATATTGTCTCTTACAATATTGGTAAGAGAGTGGTAGGGAGTAGGACGTTTGGAACACCCCCCCTCTAGTCACTGATTTGGTCGTACGCCGAGGGAGTGGGTCTTTATTGTTTTGTTGTCCAAATGAAAAGTGACCAAGACATGGACAAAGCACTGGGAAGAGCCTGCTTGACAGAAACAGGAAGTTGGAGACTCTGGGGCACTTCCTTCCTCCCCCCCCCCAAATGGACTCTTTGCACAAAAAAGTGCAGCAAAATGTAAATCTGAGGAGTTATTCTGATCCAAGTCATCATTTTCAGAAGGTTTATGCTGCCTGTGGTAGATTTCTTGTGCAGAATTGCAATTTTTGCAAGTTCGGGAAAGCGAGCTGTTCAAATCTCCCGCCGGAAATCAGCGGCGCGTCGCATCTACGTGTTCGCAATTGTTTACTCCCCCGATGCGTGATTGCGGGCCCTTATGACGTAGTCGCGTTTTCAAACTCTTGCAGTGCAAGATGGCGGGCGGCTATGACGTACTCGCGGTCGAAAAGTCTCGCGCGATCACGCAGCCAGAAAAATAGCAAAATCCGCGAGCGGAATGGATTTTCAGCCCACACTTATTTGTCACCCTGAGTGGGAAGGGTATGCTCAGACGTGAGTCCTGTGCTCTCCATGCCACTGGAATCAAGCTATCCTCCCTGAAGAGGGGTGAAACCCCGACACCGGTCTTAGGATGCTTGTTTCCAGTCCAGGGAGAACCTGGCTTGGCAGTTCGGGCTGGACTGTTCCCATAAGGCACAGGGTCAAGACTGATTTGCATATGGCTGTGTCCAAACTGGAATGGCATGGTGAGCAAAAAAACAATGGATCTAGGCCCAGATCTCTGTACTGAGGTGAATGTATGCCATTGTTCTGCATTCGGTCCATCAACTTTTTTTTTTGCATTTGTCACCTCGAGTGGGACGGGTATGCTCAGACGTGAGTCCTGTGCTCTCCATGCCACTGGATTTAAGCTATCCTGGCTGAAGAGGGGTGAAACCCCGAAACTAGTCCTAGGATATTTTTTTCCAGTCCAGGGAGGACCTGGCTTGGCAGTTTGGGCTGGACTGTTCCCATGAGGTACAGGGTCAAGGCTTATTTTCATATGGCTAGGTCCAAACTGGGACCTCATCTTTCCCTTGGCTCTCTCTGTTATCCGAGGACAGGTTCAAAGCAGTTTAGGTTGTTCATTTGAACTTCTTTTGTTCGACAGCCTAGAACTTTAATCGTGATGACGAGGGAAGCCGGGGAAAAGGATGGAGGGGCAGAAGCACAAGACCTGCTGGATTATGTCCAAAAATTAAGATGACATATTGATAAACTGAGAGACTTAGCTCACACTCAGTTGGAGAAAAGTCAATGGAAACAAAAACTTTTCTATGACAAGGGGCAGAAATAAAAGTGACTTACCCCTGGTGGCTCTTCTTCTTTTGAGGCTATCTTGAGACAGGCAATGGAGCCAGGAAGAAGAGAAAACCTAGAAAGGAGAAGAAGAGAGTAAACAACAAGAAAACACTGTATTATCATTTTCTTTATAGAACTATTAAAAGAATAAGAAAAAGAAAAAAAGACAGAAGAATAAAATGGTGAGCAAAAAAACAATGGCTTTAGCCCCAGATCTCTTTACTGGGGTGAATGTATGACATTGTTCTGCATTCTGTCCATCAACTGTTGTTTTGGCGCAGAATATATTCCACGCCTACTGTGATACTGTGCGTAACATGGTTTGTGTTACAGGATGATGCGGAGTACAGTGTTTGCCAGTAATTACTGGTTGTGTTCTACGTTCATATGTTCTACATGTACTATGTACACTTTGTGATGCTTCTTACAGTTGTCCAATTGGCCCTGTCGTGTATATAATCCCCTGGAAATATTGCCCAGTGCAAGTTGCCACAGTGTATATTGTGTGATTACTATTCTAATGTGTTTTATGGTAATACAAATGCTATTTTTGATAGAACCTTGTGTGGAGTTCCTTTTGTGGTGTGCCTAGGATGTTGTTGCTGTGTGTGTGTTGCGCAAACGCTTTACACATTGCCTCAGGGATAAGCCTGACTGCTCATGCAAAGCTGCCAAGGGGATGAGCAGGGGTGATCTTTGGCGTGTAACTCCCTTGCACTGACTAGATTGGTGGTTTCGTCCTGGCTTTGGCGCAAGCCTTAGCGAGCCGGGAATTCCATTTCTAACAATCATTAATTGACATTAATTGTCTTTTTAACTCAAATGAGAGTGGTTGTTTCAGGTACTTTAGGCTATTGGGAAGATCATAATTCTTTAAAATCAAATTGGTGTGGGCTTTCTTACTGGGATCTTTTATGTCTAAGTCTGTTGACAGACTTCTTTGCTTTTTCTGGTCATTAACTTTGCATATTGCTTACTTGGAAAGGTGGATTCCTAATATTGCCTTTGCTTCCTGGTCACAGAGTAATGATTCAAAATAAAGTTTCCATGGCTCGGATCCCTTCATTATAGCCTGCCACAAATGATATCTGGATGCCATATTGGGCCGGTCATATTCTTTGGTAGTTTCTAGAATGCAAAGTTTACTGATTGCACAGCACTAGTATGCATGCTCTTTTATCGAACCAGACACATACATAATTAGTCGGTGGCAACTCAAAATGTTCCTTTATTGTTTATTTTGCAGCCAAAGGTTAGTTCTCTGATTTAGAAATGCTTCTTTTGTTTGTATTAATGCTGACATGGCATCCAATGACCTTTGTAGCCCTATTGGGGTTTGCTCTAATATGACAGTATTGTCTCTGTATTGTAGTGCTTAGATCTTTGTTCCTGCCTTGTTCCGGCGGAAGGCTCTTGCCTGAGTTATGTCTGCTAGATATAAGTTGAAAAGCAATGGTGCTAGGACGCCACTGTGTTTCAATCCTCTGTTGGTTTCGATTTTTCCAGATGTTACCCATTTTGAAGTTACTTTAATTTTGACCGAAGTATCTGCTGGGTAGAGTCAAATTATGCCTTTTAACGGAGGGGATGAGATGCCCCATTTTGCCTTTTTTCCATAATTTGCTTCTATCAATAATTTCGAGCACAGTCTATTAAAGCATTACCTACATTGCGTCATTTCCACAACATTGATTGATCTGCCAATAGCGCCAAGCATAGCAGGTTATATACAATACTGTGCCATTCTCCTGTGTGAAATGTTGGGATCAGTTGTTTTTTGGATGCCCTCTGTTAAGTTCTTTATTTATCCATTTATTTTCCAGGACTGTTATTCCCTGAGTGGGAGTAGCTGACAACATCTATAATTCTGTTGTGTAGAGCATTATTGTACTTTATGTTTCTCAAAATAACAGCATCTGACCAAATTGCTCAGTATATGAATAGCGTGCTACATTGTGAATAATTAACGCTAGTATTTCATTGTTCCCTGAGTAGGTGACATTGGTTGATTCATTTGGAAGAATGTTAAGATTCCCTTACACATTATTGTTATTGTTCATATACAAATAATAACGGATTATTCAAAATTAATTAAAGAAGAAAATTGAATGAATATATTGTTAGACCTGGCATCCTTAGGGTGACCTTTTGCTACACTTTTTGACTCATACCTACTGTTTTTGCAGATTCTTTTTGTTGGCCTTAGGACTTTGAGCACTTCACCACTGCCAACCAGTGCTAAAGTGCATGTGCTTCTCCCTTAAATAGGATGGCATTGGTGTATACCAGATTGGCATATGTGTTTTACTGGTGGGGACGGGTACAGGAATCGGAGGAGGAAGACAACACCCCCTGAATGTCATTTTTACAGCACCCTCACCTGAACACTGTTCATTCATGCTACCTGCAGCCAACCAACTCTCCCTCGCCTTCACAGGAGAAGGAAATGCAGGATTCGAACGAACCCTGTAACCCCGATTACGAGACAAAAATATGGCCAATCAGAGGGCGATGCGCTCGCTTTAAAGACAGAACATGGAACCAAATGAGAAGGAGACAGAGAGAGTGGCGTTTGAATAACCAGAAGCGGTACCCAGCCAACTCGAGCAGAACGCAGATTCCAAATGCCCCAAACCTACCTGGTTTATCTCCAGGGACTTGAAAAGAGACTTTAACATCATGACACCAGCAGCCCTGGGGAACCTGAACTGCAACCCAGATGACCAAGGCAAGTAGAAGGGGAACAACCTTTACAACGAAACTTTTACAACGAACTACCATTACAACGCAACTTTAACAACGCAAACTATTACAACGCATTGCTCTGGGGGGCGCTCTAGGATAGGGAATAGGTTAATTTACTATCCAATAACCTTCCCTACTATCCACGGGGACTGGAGCTGGAATAGTAAATTAAACTATTCACTATCCAGCGCCTAAAAGCATTATGCGGTGTAATGGTATGCGTTGTAAAACTTGCGATGTAAAGGTAGGCATTGTAAAAGTATGCGTTGTAACGTCATACATCCAAGTAGAACGCTGACAACTCTTACGGGCCCACGTCTTTGTGTTCTGACAGAAGCGGAAGGTGTGGCAGAGCCCTCGGTTGGACATACAGCCCGACACATTTCTGGACAAACATGGCTTAGTCAGGGATGGGGCCAGCTCCAGGGGGAAACAGGAGCGAAAGAGGACCTAACCTTCCCGTACATCTTAGAAATCTTTAATTCTTTAAGACTTTCTTTTATTGTTTTCTTTTTAATGTTCCTTTCTCTTTATATAAGAAGCCTAGTAAGTGCTTATATCTCTGGAATCTGAAAGCCTTAGTTTAAAACTTAACATTCACGAACTTGGTGAACTTAATGAAGTGCTTCCACCTTCTCTATAGGATGCCACACCAATTGTACCTAGAGATGGGTATCTGTTTTTTGGGTGATACAGACCTTTCCTTTTATTTTCCGAATTGGGTAAAAGAAAAGTGACTTACCCCTGGCTTCTCTTCTTCTTTTGAGGCTATCTTCTGATTGGCCATGGAGCCAGGATGGAGCGAAAACCTAGAAAAGAGAAGAAGAGAATAAACAACAAGAAAGGACTGCATTAAAATTTTCATTATAGAAAAAGAATAACAAAGAATAAAAGAGAAGAAAAAAACAGAATAATCCTATACTATAGTTGTACATGTATTTAAATCCTGTAAATTCTGACAAGTTGTGGAGAATGTGGGCACACTGACTCCGTTGATAAAAATGGAGAAAATCGCGCAACAACTAATTCAAGCCCAGAGAAAACTAGGGAGGGCCCTCAAAAGGCAAATGTCCTCTGCCAAAGCGGATCAAAAAACATTTAAGTATTAAATGAAACTCCAACTCAAGAGCCTTCACAAAGCAGTGGAGGATCAATTTAAATTAACCCCTAATCTTCCTACCTCCCGAACCGCACCTTCAAGTCCACATATTTCCTTACAGTAATATGTCCCTGCAGCTTGTGCATGGCCTCCCAACAAGTGACCCTTCTTTCTGGCCCCCCTATTAGTGGGTGAAGCTCAAGCAGCCTATCAGGTAGCTAATCCTTATGGCACCATCTGCTATGAGGAAATTAAGAGTATCATATTGGATCACTTGGGGCTAGCTAGATGCAGAAGCATACCACCTGAAAATTAGAAAAGAATGGGGATAACCCCAAGACTCTATTTTTCAAACTTAAACTGGCGGCGGATAAAGGGCTCAGACCCCTAAAAAATACCAAAGAAGGAATCATGAATTTGGTGTATTTAGAACAACATTTGGAGGCCCTACCTCAGGCACTCCAAAAAAGACTTAGACATCTCTCAGGCCTAACAGTAGAACAAGCCCTGGAGATAGCTACTACTTTTTCCAGAGCCAAACCACATCTCTACTTAGGGGAACCAGAGAGAAATAATAACAGAGGAGTGATCAATACCCCAGCCAAAAGCGACAAGAAATCTGGTAAAATCATGACAGAACCATTCAAGATTCTAACATATAGGACTAGGATGACTCCCTTTAAAAATCCTCAGTGTTTTGCTTGTGGCGAGTGGGGACATATATCTCGATACTTTCCTAACAAGAAACCCATTGAGGAACCCATGGACATCGGTTATATCCCCCATACCATCTTGTACTCACAAGAGCTGGGTCCCTGTTTTTTTATGTAAGTACATTCTGAACAACCGAAGCATTACTGCCTTGTTATATTTGGGGTGCCGACAATTAGTTATCCAACAGAAATGGGTACAATCCTCACAACTTCTCCCATAGACAAAAGTAGATATTAGATGCATTCATGGGAATTAAAAGATTTATCCGGTAGCTGAGGTAGTGGTAACTAGAAAAGCAGGCAGGGACTAAAAAGTAGAAGTAGCGGTAGTACCAAATATTCTGGAAGAGTTGATACAAGGTACAAACAATACATTCTTCTCCATGCTCCAAGTACAATTGCCTTCTTTTCTACCTCAGAAGGAAAGGAACTCATCCTTTCAATATCAAAATGCTTTACTTACCGCTAAGCCAAGCCAATTAGACTGAGAAATTCACCATGGTCAAAGAAATGACAGAACCTTGCAAACTGCATGGAAAGATGCTACAGAGAATAAAAAGAATGCCCAGGCTCATTTTCCCCAGTTTCCTCTTTTATGTAGAATGGGAAAACCTGGGTCAGATCTTCAACTCCTCGTCCCAAAAGAGTATAGGGAACACATTTCGCTCATTCACATTTACAAGCTGGTCATACAGGGCAAAAAATACATCCCAAATAATATTCAGATATTTTTAATGGCCAGGTATTCATGTTCTGATAAAGAAAATTGTCAGCAATGTGAGATCTGTCAATGAAAAAACCCTAATAGAGTTCCCTAAGTTCCTCTCCAGCCCTTGCCTATAATGGGAAAACCATTTGAGAGTATTGGATTGGTCCCTTCCAAAAATGTAAGAGTGGAAACACTTATGTCCAAGTAGTTCTTAATTACGCTACCACTATCTTGAAGAGGGTTCCCCTTAACTTGGCTGCTAAAAAGAATATAGCTCATGTTCTCATTGAGATATTCTCCCTGGTAGTCTTCCCTAAGGAGATCTTTACTGACCACGGTACACCTTTTGTCTCTAAACTAATGCAAGAAATATGTACTACACAGGATCTCAGTCACCTCAAAACATCCATATACTGCCCCCAAACATATGGCTTAGTATAATGCTTTAATGGGACCCTCAAACTAACACTCCAAAAATGCTCATAGGAGAGGAAAAAAACTGGGACCTCATCTTTCCCTTGGCTCTCTTTGTTATCCGAGGACAGGTTCAAAGCAGTTTAGGTTGTTCGTTTGAACTTCTTTAAGGCGGACAGCCTAAAACTTTAATCATGATGACGAGGGAAGCCTGGGAAAAGGATGGAGGGGCAGAAGCACAAGACCTGCTGGATTATGTCCAAAAATTAAGATGACATATTGATAAACTGAGAGACTTAGCTCACACTCAGTTGGAGAAAAGCCAAAGGAAACAAAAACTTTTCTATGACACGGGGAAGAAATAAAAGTGACTTACCCCTGGTGGCTCTTCTTCTTTTGAGGCTATCTTAAGATGGGCCATGGAGCCAAGAAGAAGAGAAAACCTAGAAAGGAGAAGAAGAGAGTAAACAACAAGAAAACACTGTAATTTTCTTTATAGAACTATTAAAAGAATAACAAAAAGAAAAAAAAGAGCGAAGAAAAAAATAAACTAGAATATTCCTATACTACAGATGTAAGTGCATATGAATCCCTCTAATTCTGACAACTGGTAAGTTCCTTGTAAAGTGGTATACCATGTACCCTGAGCCTGTACTTCAAATCCTACTAGTGGGTTGCATCACTGATTGTGCCACCTACAGAAGTAGCCTTTCACACCTGTCTCAGGTTTGCCTCTACAGTTGCTGTGTATGCAGTGCACTGCCACTCTGACTAGACATTTAAAACTACTTTCCAAGCCCTAAACTCCCCTTTTATTACATATAGGTCACCATAAGGTAGGCCAAAGCAACCCCAATGGCAGGGTGCTATGCAAGTAAAAGATAGAACATGTACCTTTCTGTTTTGCATGTCCTGGTAGTGACAGCCTAATTTGTTTTTCACTACTGTGAGGCCTACCCCTCTCATAAGCTAGCATTAAGAATTCTGTGTGGAGTATTTTTGGTGGTGTAGTAATTGTGTTACTGTGTATTGCACAATTACTTTACACATTGCCTCTTTAGATAAGCCTGGCTGCTCTGTGCCAAGCTACCAGAGGGTGAGCACAGGTTATCTTTTGGTATGCATCTAGCTTACCCTGACTAGAGTGATGGTTACTGCCTGGCCTGGGTGCATACCTCTGGCAACCAGAAATCCCATTTCTAACATAAAATTATCCAAAGCCTCTGGTGATGAAATGTTCATATTTTGCTGGGTTCCTTAGTTCTATCTATCTATCTATCTATCTATCTATCTATCTATCTATCTATCTATCTATCTATCTATCTATCTATCTATCTATCTATCTATCTATCTATCTATTACAGATAAACATGTGCTTATTTTTACTCATCTCAGTGGTACTCATTTTATTGAGCTCAAAAGCATGAAAGGCTGAGTGGACCTTCTAGTATATGAACCTGTAACCATGAGATTAAACATAGGTCCCTGCAGTGGATGCAGGGACCAGTGCACATTATCTATACACAATGTTTACTTGAATTCAATCTAAGGCTGTTTAGTCAGGGTTAGGTCTATTTTGTCTTCTTATTCATGAGGACAGGATATAGGAAGGACTGTCAGGCAGTCCTCTGGGTGTCAGGCTTTGTTAGGGTCAAGACATAGAAGAAGATAATTCTGCTACGTATTACTGGCATGCCAGGTTTAGACCACCCTTTAAGCATAGTAGACGGCAATATAACAGAATATGCAGAACTGGACCTGGCCACTAGGTGTACCTTGCTTTTAATGTGTGGGAGTGGCTTTGATGTCAGGACTTATAAAGATTTAGTGCATACCTTGGGTGATAGCCTGGCAATGTCTTTTGTTTTGTCTCTAAATAGATCATCACTTGGCTGTTTTGTATTCTCATGTTTGTTTTGTACTATCGCTCAGTTCCCACCCCCTTCTTCCCCAGATCTTCTACATCCCTTTTGCTCCTGCTTACCATTTGGTTCCTCTCTCTGTCTAGAATCATCTCTTACTCGTGTGTCTACTAACTGCCGCAGGTGTTCCAGCTCGGCCATCAGGTACCACTCTATTGTAGTTTCCCATACATTGTAAACCTCACCTCCATCCAGTTTGCTTCTCTGGGAAGCAGCCTTCTCCCTATCTGCAGTTAAGTAGCCTCTAAACGATTTGGCTCCAGGCCTGATACCTGGGTGGACTGAGGGTACTTACAGTCTTTCTCAGCAAGAGGGAAGTCACAATGCTAGTGACAGTACATAACATTCTGGCATATCTATTGGCATTGCAAATGAGTAATGGTACTGAGAAGACTCTGTTGCATTATGTGCCTTTTGAAACCAATGCCTCCAATACCTTCCCCTTTCCCCCATTTTTCTCCAGGTTCATATCCTTTTTTTTGCTACTGGTTAGAAAAGGTAGAGAATTGGGATTGTTGGCTATATTATGGTAGACGTTACATTGGTATCCCTATAACTTTGACCACTTACTAGACCACTTATCCTTCATACCATGGAGTCAGTTGACAATCTCTTAAGGCACAAGCCATTTCAAAGACTTAACCCCAACTTGACACTGCTCAGCAAAAACAATCTTAAGCTTTTCCTTTGAACTTTGAAATTATATCTACCACTTCTGAGAATGCCATCATAGGCCGTGTGGACACTAGTTCTATCAAGGAATACCAAATTCAGCAGGGTCTTCCCAGAGTCCCTGTAAAGAATTGAGCTTGGGCAGTGGAGTAGTACGCACTCGCGCTCAACCAGGTAAGTTCTCTGGGGAGTTTCACCTGTTCTAAACATTCCTAGCACAATCAAAAAGATTTGTGTCAAGGGCACATGAATGTTATTCCATTTAACAAAATATGCTTTTATATGGGTAATTAACATCACTCATTTTGAACAAGAGTTCTTGATCAACTACCTACTATCAATGTCAATGTAATTATGATTTATTTACAAAGTCGGTTCCAGCAAATCTATATTGAAGAATTGTCTAAAGGTGAGGCATCAGTGGTGGCCTTTTAGCAGGGATTACATGATGAGTCAAAGGACACACTATCATTGCCCTGTAACTACCAATGCATTGACTGAATTAACCCTACAAATAAATAGGCACCCAACAAGAAAGGTAAAAATAAGGAAAGAAGATGTTGTCCAAGACTTCAATTACATTTTTTGTCCAATAATACCATAAGACCCAAAGCTGAAACTGAACTTAGGCAACTAATAAGAGTCATGAGCTCTTTACCTGGGCAGGAGAAAGAACATAGATGAAAAAGTGACTATCATTGTACTGCAGCTGAGCTTCACATTTAGTGATGAAATGTCCTGGGTTGACGGGAATATGACATCTTGTCCATATTTGACAGGTGGAAGTCGAACTCGAAGATCGCTAACTCATCTATCTATGAAGGCACATTTTTAAAAATGGATATGGTCCTGTCCATCACAGGGTGCTTTATCTGCACTAAGTTTCACGTATTGAATGACATTCTAATAAGATCCAAGAATCATCCTGAAGAAATTCCAGGTGTTGATGGAACTGAACTAAAGACAAAAGCTATTTCTAAGGAAACTCACACCATATATGTGTTATGTTATGTTATGTTATGTTATGTTAAATTTTATTTCTATAGCGCCCGGCTACTCAAAAAGAGTGTCCCGGCGCTTTATTTAGGCAGCTCAGTATAAAAAACATAACACCATAAAACAGACACTGACAGGGAAGGGACAAAAGAAGACATCCTAAAGGTTAAAAAGCCAGGTCTTAAGGCTCTTCCTGAACAGGAGCAGATTGGATGAACGCCGCAAGACCAGAGGCAAGGTGTTCCACAGCAGAGGGGCCCTCAGACTAAAGGAGCGCCCCCCGGTACGGGGCTTCCTCACTCGAGGAACCGCAGCCAAAAACAGGGATTCCGAGCGCAGAGATTGAGCCGGGCGATAAAAGACAAGCCTGCGCTGTAAGTACTTAGCTCCGGAGCCGAAAAGCGCTTTGTGCGCCAGGGTCAATGTTTTAAACATGATCCGCTTCCGGATGGGCAGCCAATGAAGCGACTGAACCAAACCGGACGCTCTCACTCACCTATGGAGGCCAAAGATGGCGCGAGCCGCAGAGTTCTGCACGACCTGCAGCCACTGAACAAGATAGTCCGGAAGACCTAAATAGAGGACGTTGGAATAGTCCAATCTGGAGCCAATTAAGGCTTGCACAGTGATCTTTCTATGCTCTTCTGTGAGCAAAGGCAGGAACTTCCGGAGCATCTTAAGAATGCCGAAGCATGTGCCCGTCAAACCAAGAATATGTGATCTCAGCATCAGATTGTTATCAATCTTCACTCCCAGATTTTTTGCCACCTGCGATGCCTGGGCAGGGGGACACATATCCATTGGCCACCAGGCCAGCCAGTCGGGGTCTAAGGAACAACCAAAAAACAAAACCTCCGATTTGTTGGAATTGGCCTTGAGGCTTTTCTGC